>NW_028227261.1:142569241-143109241 GCF_978045245.1 Mus caroli | reverse complement strand
AGCCCTTGCCTGAACTCTGAGTCATGGGTGTGAGGCCGAATAGAGCATCGGGTACAGCTCAGTGTTGGTTAAGGCCCTTGGTCTCTCTTTCTCTCCCTGCCCCCTACACACACACACACACACACACACACACACACACACACTCACTCAGATAGCTCTCTCAATAGTGTGTGTGTGCATGCTTAGAACACACACACACAAATACATATTTCTTTCCCAATATATGGGCACATAGATGCACTCCCCTCTCAAGGTTTGATCATAGCATGCAAGCATGTGGTGGCATTTTCTCAATTTCCATTCTCTCAGGAATTTCCATTCTCTCTTCCATTTCAGGCACAGATTGTCAGTCCTCCTTTGTTGCCTCCACTCTTCTTAGCACCTACCTCTGTCAAAGCTTTTGCCATTTTACTTTGCAGCAATGGTGTCGGGTAGAGTCGCTCCCACTTTTCAGACAAATGGCATGGGTCAGTTCTGTCACCACTGTGTGACTCTGGGTAAAGGACCTAATATCTCGGTGACTCGTTTTCTAATTTGTTAAATGGGTATTATTAATGATGCTCACATCATGAGATGACATATGTAAATTGCTTAGTGAACTACCTTGCTCAACAGAAGACAGCTGTGAGCTGTGAGCATCACTTGCTCAGTTTGTCCTCTCAGCCATCCATGCAGAGACGGTCTTTGCTGTACCCTTATATTCTTAGAAACTGAGGCGATGCTCTCGCTCTCGCTCTCACTCTCTGCTCTCAGCTCTTCCTCTACTGTTGACCAAATCTCTTGGGGAGGATGGGGAATGGGAGGGGCTGCTTGCAGGCTGCCCACAGAGAGTGCCACACAGAGCTACCACTCTCCCATCACTGCTGTGTGCTGCCTGAGAGACTGCAAGAGGAAAATAAAGCACCTAAGAGTTATCTTTGTTCCACGTTATTTTTCCTAAGCATTTAAAAAATACTTTAAATTAAAACATAATTAAATTACTTCCCCACTTCCTTTCCCTTCCTTTAGTTCCTCCCAGACCCACTCTGCCACACTCCTTCTCAAATTGAAGGCCTCTGCTTCTTTGATATTTACTGCTTCACACACACACACACACACACACACACACACACACACACACACACCACACACACATCTGCTGAGCCCATTACAACTCCTGAACTTAAGGCTCAGGGAACATTCTGGAAGGGGGTGGGGGCAGAAAGATTGTCAGAGCAAGAGGACCAGAAAATCTGCAATGAGTCCCTGTCTCTCAGACTCCAACAGTAGCAATATCAATAGATATGTTAATGCTGAAGGGGTAAAATCACAGGGCCCCACCGGCACTAGTGACTGCTGGGAGAGGGAGAATTAGCCTCCCCTAGGAAGGAGCCCCTGATTGGTTTGGTAATCATTTTGATCTTGTGTGGGATTCTTTCCTGGCCTCTTGTCTGAGAACATCTGCTGCCATCCGATCGCATTCTTCTCCCCAAGAACGGTTTTATTCTGAAGATGCTGTTTAGCTTTCATGTTTTTCTATCTTTACTAACTATGTATCTAACTGTGCTATTAGTGCGACATTAACATTTTTATGGAAATGATCACCCTATCAATATCCTGTAAGTGGCCTTTGCACACTACCAGTGTGGTCTTGATGTTCATTTTTCTTACTATGAGCACATGTGCAGTGCTCATTTTCACTGCTACATCTGTGCACCACACGGCGTCTATTGATGATGGTGATGATGGTGATGGTGATGGTGAGGTGGTTTCTGATGGTTGCTATTTCCAACTGTGTTTTCCATGGCACACTTCTTTTTATTACCTTGTGTAGTAAGGTGCATATTTACAAGTGGAATAGCTGGGTCATGAAGGATATGAACGGCTTATATATTGATGGTGGAGCATAAATAGAACCATTGTTGCCGATAGTCCGACAGTGGGAGTGCCTTCAATCCTACTTCATCCTCCTTTAGCAAGTAGTGTTTTTGATTTTTGAAACAATGGATGGGGGAAAATGTCTGCCCTTTTCAGGTCCTTCCTCCCTCCCTGCACCCCTCCAATTGCGTTCTGCTTTCTCTCTGCATGGTCAGTAGAGACAGGACCACGGTTACCTCTGCCCCTGTAGCCATGGCTGGCCTGATGTGGTGGTGGTGGTGGTGGTGGTGGAGAAGGAGGATGGGTACTAGATGAGAGGTTTTTTTTTTTTTTTTTTTTTTTTAATGGGATCAAGTGTGCTCAGTGGGAGTCTGATGAGAAGGCTGGGGGGAGGTCTCAAGGGGGACGCAGCTGGAGGGATTGTCCATCTGGATCCTGCAGGCCTCTGGGTGCTGGGAGGTTATTCTTAGTCATCTTTTCTTCAGTCTTTATTTTCTCTTAATCAGGGCTCTCTTGGTTGTGCAATTGGCAGCCCCCCTTACTTCTGTAAAGCAATGATTTTCCATATAGTAATTCTTTCCTTCTTTAGACTTCCCAGAGTGGGTGGGTGGCTCCTTTTGTGCTCAGATTTTGCACATTGCCTCCCACCCCAGCTCCTCCTCTGAGTATTTTTGTGGCTGATGGAGACCTATATGAGTGTCGAGCATTTGACCCCTCCCCCATCTCCTTGTTTGTTTACAAAGAGCTTAGCCATACCGCTCTCCTTGCTAATTTTTTCCTAGTAACATCTAATGGGAGGACATTTGCCGCCCTTCCTTCTGCTACCGCATGTGTCCTGAATTCTACTGGATTAATTTAACTGGAGCCTGAAGAGGCAGCAAAGCTGAGGGCAGGTGGCTGAACTCCAGTCCTTGGCTCCTGCGTCATTGTCACAGTCATTGCTGTGCTGATGGCCTGGTCTGTAGTTCATAAGCACTTCCACAGGCAGTTTGCAGAACAGCAGAAGCCCTGGCCTCTGAGGCTCAGAGTCACAGGCGAGGAGGAGGCAAAGTCTAGGTTTGATCTTGCTTTTCTGATGTGAAATCCCCTGCCTTTCCTTTCAGCCTATGCAGGGATCACACATGTCTTCAGGAGGCAGGAGTTTATATAAATAAAAGGGAAGAGCTGGCTGGAGCCGAATGTGCTCAGGATTAGTAAGGCTGTCGGGAGCTGAATGCATACCTCGGCTACACTGCTGAATTGCAAACACTGCTACAGTTTGGATATTGAAAAATCTCTCCTCTCCCAAGGACCATGGGGTTGAAGGTCCAGTGATTGACTGTGAGAAAGGCAGGCTCTCAAGAGACTCCATGTTTGTGCCTTTGGTAGGTGGGCCAGGTCTTCAGGAGGTAAGGCCTGATGAGGAGATGCCCTTAGATCACTGGGGCAGGCCACTTAAAGGGATGGAGAGACACTGATTTATCAATCCTAGCTCTCCACGTTAGCTGCTTTACCTCTGATTACTGTTCCCGTCATGATCTAGCGCTGCCAGATGCCCAAGGAAAAGGGAAGTGCCTTATCTTGGACTATGAGCCTTCCAGAACCACAGCCTCAGCCTGACTTTGTAAGTAATCACCTCAGCTATTTTGTTATAGTAACAGACAGCTGACCAATACAACATTTAAAACGCGCCGAGAAGAAAAACTCATCTGTGTTATCTTCTTGGTTGTTGGCAGGGAAGGGAGACCATTGGGATGGCCGTTCACTTTGCTGTTGTGTAGCTTTTCCTGTCTAGAGGCCACGACACTATCTTGGTTGTAGTAAGCCTATGGCGTGAGGCAGTGTGTTAAAGGTAACTAATCGCTCCCATTGCCTTTTGAATAGGATGTATGTATTACAGTCCCAGGCATCTATGACCCATAATCTCTCCTTCCTAGTTTTCAAGGCACAATCTTCAAGGTCATATCATAGTCTATCAGTGATTAAGAGAAACATGCATCCAATACCTGTATCTACATCCTGAAAGGATTTTGCTCTTTCTCTACGTCTAGCCTCCCTTCCTCTTTCATCCCTTCTAAAATACTGGAAGCTGCTGCCCAAGTCTCCAGGCTGGCAGAGCATGTGACATGGGCAGGCCCCAAGTTAATCTCACTCAGGCTTTGTTCAGACTTGGAGAAGAGTGGGGGAGAAAGGAGCCTCACTCACTAGGGATATGTGACCCAGGAAAGGTCTTGGGTGATAGGAAGAGACTTGTGTAGTTTCCCCTAGGACTGGTCAGGCTTCTGTGGAGCAGAGGTGCATGCGCCTTGCTAGAAATGAAACAGCAGTGTCGGGAGGGTCGAGTGAGCATAGCTCTGCTACACAGAGCTGTTATCAGGCTGTTCCCCAGTGTTGCCTCTGTGCCGGAAGGAGATGTTTCGAGGTCCAACAGGGCTGAAGCCTGTGTGCGTTGCTTAGAAAGAGGATTTTTGTTGCTGTTCTTGTGTTAGGTCCTGCTGCCTTGCTAGACTCCAGCTGCTCATTTTGCTAGGACCTAAGGGAACGTTCAAACGCTGGCAGAAAGAATATGAAGAAAATATTCACAGAACAAGAACCAGCAAGAGGCTGCCAGTCTCTCCTCCTCAGACCTTGCTACTTGCACAGATGCCGTGATTCTGCCTTTCCTGTGCAGCTTCAGGCCATCAGATGGGTCTAGGAGCTGGTATCCTGGGTAGGCTACTTGGGGCTCTGATAGAAGTTGACTCTCAATTGTGCTTTGCAGGTGTGATTTTTTTTCTCTCTAAATTTTCACTTATCATTCGGTTGGAACCTGTTTTACATCACTATTTTCTCATTTGTCAGCGTCTGGCTTCTTGTGGGACAATTTAGAAAGGCAGACCCTCTTCTTTAAACATATCATTTTTGTACCTCCTCTCTCCAAAAAAAATGTGAAGGTTGGAATGAGCCCTCCACCCTTTACATTTTTGGGAGTGTTTTACGTATGCCAATGGAAACAGTTCCAGATACTGTCCAGACACACAGTTATAGTATTAATGTGAGGCTCGTGTGTGTGTGTGCGTGTGTGTGTGTGTGTGTGTGTGTGTGTGTGCCTGTGTGCTTGCCTGTGCATGATGGTTAGAGGCCAGAAGGGGACTATTTGGATGTTTTCTGTTGCTTTTCACTTTGTTTTATAAATCAGAGTCTTTCCCTCACCTGTCATTCCCTAGGCTGGCCAGCGCTGGTCTCTGCTCATCTCTGTCCTGCAGTCCAGCATTGCGGCTTCAGGCCTGTGGCCGATGCCTGGTTTCTGTGTAAGTGCAAGGGTCTGAACTCAGGCCCTGTGCTCGCTCAGCAGCACGTTCCCACTGAGCAATCTTCACAGCTCCCCAAAGTGAGCTTCTTGTTTCTCCTTTTTTATTTTTTAAAATTTATTTTATATTATGTGCCATTACCCCATCCCCCAATGTGAGATTCTTATCAATGTGAAGAAGTAGGATTAAGAGATGGTGGGATATGCTTACAGACACCACAGTGTTTCTGTTGAGAGCAGTCGCCAGAGCAATAGACCTAGGAGGAAATGTGGATATCTGCGTGGAAATGCCTCTCCTCAAAGATGTATTCACAGTTGGGTGGTTGTCTCCCCGCTCCTCCTTCCTTCTCCATCATCTCCCTCATTGTTTCCATCTTTCTTTCCCTCCCCTAGTCCTTTTTCCTCATTTTCTTTCTACATCCGTGTCCCTTCCCACCATGTTAACATTGAGGAAAACGTGGCGGCTGAAGAGCCGTATCCAGAGCATTATGGTACCCAGAATAGACTTTAGTTTGGCCACCTAAAGTCTTCCTGAATGGCCAAACTAAAGTCTATTCTGGCTCTGGCTCTTATCTTCCTTGTGCATAAATAAATTTGGGGCTCCGCCTTTGAGACTAAGGCGCTCTCCATCTTTCTTATTTGGTGGATTCTACCTTTGCCAGCTTGGTCCCTGACAGACCTGAATTGCAGCTGGTCACTTGGATAATTCCCAAAGCACATAGATGCCTTCGGGAAAATTGTGATACCGTTGTAACTACAGAGCAGCCCAGCCACTCCAATAGACACTGGTGCTGGCTGCTTCCCGAGGGGCCACCAGCCAACCCACAGCAGAAGCTGGCTGGAGAAGCAGATGGATGTGTTGGAAAGGCTAGCATGGACTCTAAACACAGCATGTGGGAAATGCCCACGTCCCCGGGAAATACCCATGTCCTGGGGAAGAGGTCACTTAGCAGTGCAGTTTAAAATGTACTCAAGGCAGGTTTCATTGCAGGGCCTCTTGTTCTCAATCCACAAATGTAGTAAGGAGCAAGGTTCTCCAGGCCCACCAGAACCACAGGTCTTTGCAAATCTTAGCAAATGATAGAAGCAGTAGGGCTCTCTCAGGGGATTGGGCCTCCTCCGAATCTCCCCATGGCTGGGAAGCCCTGGCTCCAGGCCACAGTTCCAGCCATGCTGAGCAGCTCGGTTCAGAGATGCGCTGATTGGGGTGTGATTAAATTTCTGATGGAGATTCAGCATTGTGGCCAAAACAGGGGGACGGCAGTGTTTAGCGCAAGCTGCTTGGAGCCAACCTTCCCCTTTTCAAGATCTCCCCGACTCTTTCCTCTGACCCTTCTCTTTTGGATCTTTTCCAGAAGAAGGAAACAAAGCAGTACGTCCCATTTCAGAGATAAGAAGTCAGGAAGCAGGAAGGGTCTGGTTGCTTCTCAGAGCATGCTCTGATGGTGGCCTGTCCACTCAGGGTGGCTGTAGCCTCATCCTGGAGGCCGGAGTCCCGCTCACTCAGACGGATCTGTTTTCTTGGCAAAGCTGGACTCGCGGCTTGGGCCTGTTTCTTTCCTCATCCTTTATTCAGACAGCTTACAAGTGCTCTGCTGGGAAGGGCGATTAAGTAGCACTAAGTGTATTTTTCCAGTGTCCACCTGATAAAAAGAAAATAAAACAAAATCAACGATTGAACTGTCATTTTTTTCTCCCTCACTCCTCTCAAGGGGATAGAGGAGTCACATGACTACGAGTAACTGATTTAGCCAAGTGGCTGCAACTCAGAGTTTGCTGCAGAGCCGCCCCCTCCCGGCGGGAGCGCTGACGTCACGGAAAAGCCCCGTCGCGGGGCTGCGGGGCGCGCTATAAACGGCGGCGGGCAGCGGAGGCTTCAGGAGGCGGCACTGCCAGCGGACATCACACAGCCTCGGACTGCGGAGCCCGCATCGCAGGCGTCAGGCGTTGCAGCAGGCAGCAAGCATTGTGCGGATCGACGGCAGACGCCCACCCAGCGCCCAGTGCAGCCAAGTAAGGGGCCATGGATGAGGGGCAGTCCCAGCGGGAGCCTCTGTGGGAAGGGGCGTTCCTGGTCTCCGAACTTTTTAAGTTGGGAAGGGAGCCTGTCCCTAGACTCCCTAGGTCAGTACCGGGGATTCTGCCGTGGGAGAAAGAAGTTCAGGTGCAAAGGATGCGCTTCTGATGGGGGTTTCTAAATTCAATTCCGGAGGAGTGTCACCTTACAGATTAGGTGGCAAGGCGGCAGACTTCAAGGTCTGCTGTCGCAAGTCTGTCAACCCAGGGACTGTTTTTAAGACTTAAAAAGAAACCGGTTGGTTCTGGATCGTGGCATAGGTGTGATGTATGGAGTAGGGTGTGTGAGCTGAGCGCGATCCTTGCGCTCACGCGGGGAGCTTGCTGAGTTAAAACCATAGAGTGGCTATCTCAGGCAGTCTTGGCGGAACAGACTGCCTGTCAGGCGAGGCAGTCTTGCAAGGAAAAAGTTGTAGGAAGTTGTTGAGTGGCTTTTCACTGAGTCTCTGATCTTCTAATTTACTTCAGAAAGGTGCAATTTTAAAAACAAATAATTATATACAGTAAAAAAAAAAATCATGGAGTGGACGATGTTCCTTAAGAATGAAGCACTTTTTGTACAAGTGTGATGTGTCTGAATGTGAGCAGGTCCTTCCCCTGTCAGAAGAACCAGCGTCAGGGCTGGTATGTTAAACAGTTTCTGTAGATAAGAGGGTAGAGCTGAGGCATAACACTCAAACAGAAACTGTCCCACTCCCCAAATAACGGTCTCTTCAGTCAGGCAGCTGGAGAACATCAGGGCAACCTTACTAAACATGGAAGTTCCCCCAAAGTGACTGTCCAGTCCAGCCAGGGGAGTGATGTCATTGCCACGTGTTTCCCACTGCAGGACGCGGGGGCAATTAAGAGCCATGTTTAGACAAGAACAGTTAACCTGGCCAGCTGGTCCCCAGCAGCTCTAACTTGTTGCTGATGGTAAAGTCATTTCTGGAGGCAATGGGTTCCTTCCAGCTGCCTCTGTGCCAACTCCCAGTGGGATTTCCAAAGCTCCTTTAAGGACGGAGGAAGCTTATGGGCAATGGATGGTGTTACTGCTACTACAAACGACAGCCTGATTGAGAAGGTAGTTACTGAGTGTGTGTGTGTGTTTTGTTGCTGTTGTTGAAAAGTTTGCTTTCTAGGCTTAGGGACAGTTTAGTGGTTGATTCTTATATTAAGAATTCCTACCCATCAAATGAAGCACCAAAGACAACTGTGTTGAGCTCCCCTGGGCCTGGCTCATTCTTAATCATATTGCCATCTTTACAGCTCTGATTCCTAGGATCCCGCAATGACTCTGAATAATGTCACCATGCGCCAAGGCACTGTGGGCATGCAGCCACAGCAGCGCTGGAGTATCCCTGCTGATGCCAGGCATCTGATGGTCCAGAAGGATCCTCACCCCTGCAACCTCCAAAACCGCCACTCTCCTGCTCCGGAAGACCACTGCCGACGGAGCTGGTCGTCCGACTCCACAGACTCGGTCATCTCTTCTGAGTCTGGAAACACCTACTACCGCGTAGTGCTTATAGGGGAGCAAGGAGTGGGCAAGTCCACCCTGGCCAACATCTTTGCAGGTGTGCATGACAGCATGGACAGCGACTGTGAGGTCTTGGGAGGTAGGTGGCCCAGCCCCGGTGGGCTTCTGTCTTGTAAGCAGAGAGTGAGAGGGAGTGGGTCATTTTTTCTGCAGAATTGGGAGCCAGGCATAATGGTACACACTTGCAATCCCAGCACCGGGAAGGGAGAAGCAGAAGGACTAGGAACTCAAGGTCATCTTCAGATACAAGGAGAGTTTGAGGCTAACCTGGGCTATGTGATTCTGTCTCAAAAAAACAAGAAACTGAAACAAAATGTATCTTCAGGATTAGGAGAACCTATACCTTCTCAATACTGAGATGGTGGCAGAGGCCTAACTGCTGGCACAGAGCCTCAAGCACAAAAAAAAGACAAGAGAGGGGGAATACGTGTACGCAGGACCAAATCTGTTGACCCAAGTTATCAAGGGGCTTTCTGAAGGTTGGGTTTGAGGGGTCCAAGAAGGCTGACTCGACCCTGGACTGGTTTTGGAGAGTTCATCACTGGAACTTTTTCTGTGACTATACAGAAAACCGAACTGATTTGGCAGGGAAAGAAACCTGCTAGAGTGGATCGATTAGTGTGTTTCCACTAACATTAGAAGCATTTGCAAGTGTAAGTAGGTCAAATGCTGTACTTGAAGTAACATAATAACTTAAAAAACTGAGCTATGAAGATGGTGATAAATGCCCTGCATAGAGCCTGACAGGTCTTCAGAGGATTTTCTGTATATGACCTATTTCCAGGATTTATTTATTTAATCCTTACCTATTTCTAGACCCACTTTGTACAAACATACATACACAACAACAGGTGATAGCTTTTTTATACTCTGGGGTGGAAATTACAACTGGGTAGCCAGTAGTTGTCATACAATGTCCTTCAGCTTGCGCTCCAACATCAGTATACGTACCCGGAACAGCTGCAGCCCCTACTTAGAGCTGTAGAAATGGAGGAAGGATTGTTCAGTGTCTGTCCCCACTTTCAGTTAAAATGAGAGGAGTAAGCTCGGGAAAGATAGCTTAGTGGTGTCTCATTTCTCTCTATTCAACGTGTGCAAATCTTACACCTCACTACAACAGCCCGTTTCATGGAAAGGGTTAATTCTCCTCAGCTGTCTTGGTGTTAGGGAGTTAGTGCTTCAAGAGGCAGCTCAGGGACTGTGGACCATGAATGATGGCTCATTGATGGCTCCCTGATATAGCATCCGTTCCTTTCCCCACTTCCAGAATCTCAGGGTCAAGGAGAAACAGGGCTGGCGTTGTGCAGTTGCTTTGCTCTTTGTATGGGCCGCTGGGTGCTAGAAGACAGCGAAGGAGCTAATACTCAGAATGGGCATTCGTAGTGGGAGGGGCCTTCCTGAAGTGCCTCATGATTGCTGAAGTTTATTTCAGTCCTTTCAGAATTCCTATGCCCATTCATGACCAGGGTCTTGGGGAGGATGGTTGGCAGATGGAGACCCACCCTTCAGGGAAGCTGGGTGTAGAGACTGGGGTTTTATGATCTTATGTTGTGATTGCCTTACACTCCTTCTACCAGCATGGGTCCTGTGCTATGTGTTGTCACTTCCTAATGTTCTCTAGATAATACATATCGATATCTCTACAGGGGTGGAGGCTTACAGAGCTAAGTGTCTCCTAGGGCTGCCATCCAAACCTGCTTGTGGTTTAACTAAAAACCCACTTTCTTTTACTGTCCTCTGGATTTAACTTTCAAATGCTGTTAAGTACACAGCACACGGGTCAGCACCATGTAGACTTTGGGTACCCAGTGACGGCTGAGTGGCGAGGCACTCAGAGCCACCGAGTGTAACTGAGAACATGGTGGCATTAGCAAGTACTGGGAAGCATAATAACTGCTCTAACTGTAATAATGCTGACATAGGGGCAGAATTGTTTTATTTGTTTAAAGAGGGAGGAGTTGAAAAATTAGTAGACAATAGGCCCAATAGAATAGTTTGCCCATTAGAAGGGGTGGTATGTATTCAGAGGGCAATACCCAATAGCCATAAAGCAATGGGACTGATGTGCAACGGGAAGAGGGAAAAGTAGGAAACTTCTTTGGAGAGAGACAGGGATGGCACTTTTCCTTAACTCCGACCAGACTGAGCATCTGATACTGAGAAACTTCTCAGTGATGGATCCATCCAATGTTACACATCCTCTGCGCATCGGCTGCATTCACTTGCTTTAGAAGTACATTAGAAGTGCATTTCCCCAGAGGAAGGTTTTCCAAAGCACACCCATGCATGGGTTTTGTCTTTTCCTTTCAGCATTTATTTACCAGGGGGAATGTATGTGATAGTCTTCTCCACCATTTCTCCTAATAAAGATGGATGTTCTTCCAGCCTGTTGCAACAGTCATATGATTCTCTGTGCATAGATAATTCCAGCTGTACACCCACCCATTCATCCATTCATTGATCCATTCATTTCTAAATCGTTACTGAATATGTAGCACAGCCCTTGGTGAGGCACAGTGGGAGTAGAAGGCACATGCAGAGCCCTGGAGTTTTCCCTTAGCATCTCACAATCTGCAATGGAGGTCAGATATCCACCCATTGGAAAGCAAGCCAGGATATGACGGTAATCTTGAGTTATGGGGAGAAAGTGGAGTTTGGAGAAAAGAATTCTGTCTGTGTAAATCAGAAAAGACTTAGTGGAAGAAAAGGTCTCTGATCTGGCCTTGAAGACAACTGGGACTTAGGAGGCCTGAGCTGAAGCTGCTCACAAGCACAGGGAATGAGCTCTGGATTTGGAATGTAATGAGTGGGGAGAGACTCTGCCACCCCCAGGTGACACAGACTTAGCTAAGTGCTCCTGGGTTCGCTTCGTTACCTCAGGAAGCTTCCTCTCCAGTATAACTGGAGTGATTCGTCCTAGGATAGCACAGTCACCAAAGGAGAGAGCAGAGAGCAACAGCACGGTGTTGGCGTGTACTGCCCAGAGAATCAACAGTGTTTACAGCCCACTCTGCAGCTCCATTTCTTTCTTCATGGTTCGGTATTCTGTTTGTAGCCTCAGTTCCCATGGTCAGAAACCTGAGCCTTAGGGGCCCTGGGAACATTGCCTAGAGTCACATGGGTAAGAAAGGGTCGATCCTAGATTTGAGGTGAGATTTGTGTGTGCTCACAGTCACAGCGCCATGGCATTTGCTGCTCATCCATTTGGGACACAGTTTTATAAGGAGCATGTACCATGGGTCAGGCACATAATGGGTTGAGGGACCAGGGATGGAGACACAGAGAACAAAGCAGGAGGAGGATATAGCACAGGGTAGTAAGTATCTGTCAAGTGTCGCATGTTAGAGAGTAAGTAACACAAAGATTCACAGAGCAGGAAAAGAAGCTCAGGACGCTGGTGCGATTTTAAATTCATACCCAGGGTGAGCCCTACAGATACCTAAAAGAGGGGATTCAGGTGTAAGGGCCAAAAAGAGATAAACTGTTACGAAAGTTATGGTTTCAAAAAGATGGAACTAAAAGCAGAAAACCCCAGAGGACATATGAGATGGTGCACAGGGTTGGTGGGAAATCCTCTCACAAAGGTCCCAGGACAGCTGTTTTTCCAGACAGAGCGCCTCTGGCCGTGATTGTTGTCACTCTTCACTCACAGCCAATGTAGGCTCAAATGCAGAGGGGAAGTTTCCATTACTTTCTGTGTAACAATGGCACATTCCTGTAATCCCAGCACCCAGGAGGCAACTTCTAGGCCAGCCTGATGGTGTAGTGAGTTCTAGGCTGGCCAGGGCTACTAGCAAGAATCCATCTCAACACAACAAAGCAAATGGGGTGGAGGGTTAAAGAAAATGATAGTTCAATTAGGGACCATCTTTAGGGACCATCTCAAAAATATTTTTTCTTGTGCTTCTGCAAAGAGGAGAAATATTGCTGAGCTCAAAGTTTCTGAAGTTTTTAGTGAATGTTCAGTGGCCACCCGCTAGAACACAATGGAGTTCCCATAAAGATTATGGAAATAGGGCTTATAGTTAAAACATCCCATAATGGAGCTTACAGTTAATGCTTTCTCATAGCTTCAGCCATTGAATTGGAGTCAAAAGGTCTTAGGGAGTTTATTTATCCTTATAAACGGCTTTTCTCCATAAAAGGCCCAAGAATGATGGAAATGATTCCCTTTTAACTCAAGCTATTTAGCCTTCCACAGAGCTGTGGGAGATCTGCTTAGTGATGGAGGACTGTGTGCTGCATGTTGAAGGAGAACACACACACACGCACACGCACACATACACGCACACATGCACGCACACACACGTGCATATACACAGAGACCAGAGGTCACTGAACTATGCTCCCAGCCCCTAAAATGATATCTTTGAAGTTCATTTTCTGCCTCTGTCTGTCTGTCTGTCTCTTTACATATATTCATATACATACTTATATGCACATCACATATGTCTTCATGAATATATAAATACTCACACACATATGAAAGGCATATGTTCTCTGCCTCTGTCTGTCTGTCTGTCTCTTTACATATATTCATATACATACTTATATGCACATCACATATGTCTTCATGAATATATAAATACTCACACACATATGAAAGGCATATGTTCATGTGGGGCACATATATGTGTCTATGTGTGCATGTGCATCTGGATTCTAGAAGTCAGCCTTGGGTATTGTTCTTCCATAGGCATGAGTCTTGTTTTGGGGGGCAGAGACTCTCAGCTAGGCTGGCCCACTATTGAACCCTGGGGATCTGCCTGCTTCTGCCTCCCCAAAACAGGGGCTCCGAGGGCTTCCCACCGTGCTTGGCTTTTCACGTGGACTCTTGAGGATGGAACTAAGGTTCTTGTGCTTGCACAGTAAGCACTTACAGACTGAGCTGCATCCTCAGTCCCACCCCGACCCCTGCGCCTGGAGTACAAATTCTAGAGTGAGGTCAACAGGAACCTCTTATGCTGAATTATTTCTCATTCACCTGACTGATATCAATGCTCGCTCTTTTCTAGAAGATACATATGAGCGTACCCTGGTCGTTGATGGAGAGAGTGCAACCATTATCCTCCTGGACATGTGGGAAAATAAGGTATGCAGGGCCTGTAGCTGCCAGTGTATTCCTTTAGGGCTTGCCTTTCAACAGGCTGCTTGGTGCCAGAGTGACCTTGTCCTACATAGTAGATGTTCCAGACGAGGAGGGCTCATTTCCTTGATTAAAAGCATTTACTTCTGAAGAACGAGACTGTGCTGGAGAACAGGTCGTTCACAGATGAGCCCTGAAGAACAAACAAATTGCAGTGGTTTGCCCCGAGTTCTATTAAAAACCACAAGAAGCATATTTGTTTTTGGGAGAGTTCAAATAAGCACGGCCACTTATTTTCAATGACACAGAACCACCTAGTGTGAAGTTGGCTTTCTCCATCCTGGATTCCAACATGGCTTTTGACAGTTTTGGGGCCTCCCAGAAAATATGCAAGATCATTGTTTACTGAGAACTTTCCTATTCTTACAAAAAGATTCTTAATTCTTAATTAGAAGGTTTTTAGGGAGTTAGAAAAGGCTGACTGTTGGCAGGTTAGATTGAGATTGGAAATACTGTTTGTCAATGTACTTATGTATTATTATAACAGTGCAAGCTGTAGTAGTAACTGGAAAGTAAGCTGTTAGCTATGGAAACAATAGAGATTGGCTTTCTTTGCATCTCTAGACATCCTGGAAGACCAATGTGTTTTGGGGTGTTGGAAGCAGTTTTCTTGTTTTCTCTCACTTGGGATAGACATGCAGTTTGACACCTTAATTTTTAGGCTAGCCTGAGCTCATGGAAGGTCTCTTTATTTCATCAGGGGGAGAACGAATGGCTCCATGACCACTGCATGCAGGTCGGGGATGCCTACCTGATCGTCTACTCTATCACAGACCGTGCGAGCTTCGAGAAGGCATCTGAGCTGAGGATTCAGCTCCGCAGGGCCCGGCAGACAGAAGACATTCCTATCATTTTGGTTGGCAACAAAAGCGACTTAGTGCGGTGTCGAGAAGTGTCTGTGTCAGGTAAGAGGGCGTGTGACATGGGCTCTACCCCTGCATGGCACACATTGGTCCACCAGCAGGTTCTCTTCCCCTTCCCCTGCAAGGTTGCATCCAGGGGCTCAGTGGATGCTCCATGAAGTTTGATAAATACTGTCTAAGACTCTCACAATTCCCATTGTTTGTATTAGTCATTTGTTGTTCTCTGTATCCTCTGGTCTACCTGAAGGTCCAGTGTACCCACTCCCCCTTGGCTGTCCTTCAGGAGTAACTTTAGGAAGGAGAGCAGCCTCAGGAATTTCCTGACAGTTATACCCCTTGCTCATCCTTCTGTTCTCCAAGCAGACCCCAACTTCAAGGGAGGAAAAGCCACACATGAATGCAAGGAGAGGAACTCGGGGTTTAGAACACTCATAAGAGAGAGTTTCAAAAGAGACAGCCTTATATACTCTGCCTGTGTTGACGTTCTCTTTATTGGGTCTCTCTAATCCCACCCCTTCTTTGTAAACTTCTGTGAGAACATCAGACTGATGGAACCACACATGCTTCTTGGTCCTTAGTTCAAACCTAATTCCTATTTGATGAGTAGGTCTCCATATTTTTTTTAGGGCCTTCAAGATCGCATTGGCTCAATGTAGATTTAGTACAACCATAAAAAATAAAATATGGCATTTTCAGTCCCTGCTCAGTCAAGACAATTCTCCCAACTGGTGGGAACGTTTTACTAGGACACAAACACTATTCCGTGTTCACATCTTCTCAAACTGAAATGTGGACACGTGGCCGTTAAACACAGTGGAGTATTTAAAACTGAGAGCTTTAGAAAAGCTTGGCTGTTTGATGGACTGAGTTTCCTGTCCCTGTCGGTTACGAGCTCCTTCATGTTTTTTTTTTTTTTTTTTTTTTAATGACATTCAGTTTCTTTGTCTATCTGATAAGAGTAATGGAATGTTTTCAAGATTGTTCTGAGCAGTGAAAAGTGTTTGGAAAGAGATTAGTCTGGCTGTTGAATGTAGCAAAGCTGTAGTAAGTGAAGGCTATGACTTTTGCTGTTCTAATTCATATCATAGACCTGATGGAATTGGACTTTCATATAGTGAGTTTGTGGTGAGCCAGATCTAGCTGGCTTCCTGGGATCCTCTTATGGGCTATTTCCACTCAGACCCTGGGAGGATGCATGCTGTAGTGTGTTCTTCTGTCTATAACGTAGCCTACTGCCCTGTGCTACCCCTAGGGCAGTTTTAAAGAGGTGTTCTCCAGCTTGGCCACATTGTACAGAATCATACTCTATGAGCCCTCTGACTTTCTTCTCCCCTTTCCTCTCTAGAAGGGAGAGCTTGTGCTGTGGTGTTCGACTGCAAATTCATCGAGACCTCTGCGGCCGTGCAGCACAACGTGAAGGAACTGTTTGAGGGCATTGTGCGGCAGGTGCGCCTGCGCAGGGACAGCAAGGAGAAGAATGAGAGGAGGCTGGCCTACCAGAAGAGGCGGGAGAGCATTCCCAGGAAAGCCAGGCGCTTCTGGGGCAAAATTGTGGCCAAAAACAACAAGAACATGGCTTTCAAGCTCAAGTCAAAATCCTGCCATGACCTGTCTGTGCTCTAGGCACCCAGTGTCATCCAGATGTCCCCTTGGTGGACATCGTTGAAGGCTTTTGGGACCAGTGATCTATATTAGATTGGATACATAAGCATTGTTAGACGCGGCTTCCCCTATTGCAGATGGAAACCAACAGGTTAGCCTCGTGGGCAACCAAGTGCACGGGCAATGAATGAGCTCTGTCAAGAGTCAGTATTTATTCATAGGAAAAGCTTGACCTGCTACGTGGACGTCTCAGACTCATTTATGGGCACGCTTCGGGTTCACATGAGTTTCTCTCTCCTTTGGACAGCAGAGTATTGATGCTTATGAAGAATGCGTAGGACAGGAGTTTTCATCATTGAAGTTTTTCCCAGTGTTGTTCTATGTGACTTCGAGGTCCTTGGATCATATAGAGATGTAGGAAAATGGTGGTAGTTTATTGGAAGGAGAAGGGCTCATTGCGTACTTATATCCCGGGAACGACATCTTTAGAGCTGGCCTCATCACAGTTGTGACTGTTTCTGCTCCAGTGAAGAGAACTGTTAGAATTTGCTGGAAACTGAGGCTTACTAACAGCTTTTGTTTAAAGACCACAGAGATTTGTAGACTTAGGAGCTAATATGTGTACTACTAACAGGTTCAAAAAATTGTTTACTTATGTGTCGTAGAAGTGTTTATTTTGAGGAAACTATTTTTTTTTTGCCAAATTCCACTTAGTCAAATCATCTTTTATGTCTTGCTGTTTTTTAAATCATTAAGCTATCATAAAATATTTTTTTAAAAAAATCTCAACTATATTGATAACCTGCAGTGCAAAATTTTAAATATAGTCCTGTTCCCCCCCCCCAAACATAAACATGCCCCATCCTTTGGGTTGCTTCTTGTATGCCACAGCTGAATTATATTTATTATTTTGCAAATAACCATTTTAATATTTGATAAAGCATATTTATGAGCATATTTCTTACTGAGAAAATGTCTGTTTTATTACCTTTTTATATTTTTCAAAATATTCAAGTTTTTACCTATATGTCTTATAATAAAATAAATAAAATCTTTGAAAAGGAAAGCATTCTGCTATCCTCCATGCAGAAGACAAGTGCGAGTCTCTTCCTCTGGCGTTTAGAACAAGCTGTGTTTCCAAGGGACAGACAGTTTCCCCTGCCATTAGCTAAGTCCTTAGCTATTTTTTTTTTTTTTTTAAGAATCCCCAAGTTCTCTCCTTTGGAATCATGGTTCATAGAAAAGAAGAGTTATTTCTGGCTGATTGAATTGGGAAGGATTTGGAGTCAAATAAAGCTGAGCTAGAATCAAAGCCGATTGTCCTTCTACTTTGGTCTGGCAAATTCCTGACTGGACAGATGGCCCTCATTTTGTCCCTTGAAGGCTAATGATCTTAGGTTTCACTAAAGCATTAGGGGGGATTTAAAAATGTGTGTGTGTGTGTGTGTGTGTGTGTGTGTGTGTGTGTATGTGTGTGAGTGTGTGTGTGTGTGAGTGTGTGTGTGTGTGTGTGTGTATGTGTGTGTGTGTGTGTGTATGTGTGTGTGTGTGTGTGTGTGTGCTTGCGCAGTGGTGATTAGTGATTTCAGCCTAAGATCTAGCCAGGCAAAGCTTAAACCAAATTGCCCTCTCAGCCACTAATATGGCTTGGCGTGGCTCTCAGGGCAGTTCTGCAAGGGCAGTGTGTTACCCTTGTTGGAACAGAAGGCCCTGGTGGTATTCTTTTGCTCTCTTCTGGCTCCCCCTACACACTTCTTCCCTTCCAACCCACTGTCTTTCTGAGGTTGTAGATACCCTGATGGGGATACTCGCAAAGTCTTCCAAACCGCCTCAAGCTCCTGTCGTTTTCATAGGCAGCCACCATGCTTTGTTTGGCTCCTTTTTTTTTTTTCCAAGTTGAGGGCAAAGGTTCCCTTCTGTGCACTTTATGTCTTTGGATTGCTCCTGGGAATTGCACAGGGAGCGGAGCTAACAGGAAAGAGTCAGGCTGCACAGGCCTGGGATGGACTTTGGTTCTACCTTCTCTTGAGCCAGAGTGTATCTCTGGATTGATATTCATTTCTAGCTTTCTCATCTGTGAAATGGGCTTGCTCACCATCCTTCTGAGGTGGTTGTGAGAGTGACATCTGTTTGTGTTGTGCAATGGGGGTTGTGGGGAGTGGGGAGGGCTTGGGAAATGTAAGCTTCCATTGCTTGGCCCTGTATATCCTTCCTTCTGGGAAGCTTAAAACTGGCTTTATGAGTGTGTTTTTCTAAGTTCAAACGGAAACCCCTTCATATCAGAGACTACTGTGCCTTTCCCTTCAACACCCCTACCTTATACTGGTTTGAACTTTCATGGTGTTTCCTTGTGAATTTCACAGGCCCTTTGTGACTCCGTGAGGGAGACAGAATTCTTTACTTCACACGCACACACATACAACACACATTGTCTGGTATACATACTGTGAACACATAAAAGTATACAAATTACAAACAGCACACACAGATGACACATATACATTTTGCTATTTTCCCTGTTTTAAAACTCAACTTTCAATTCTCACCTGAGGAATACCGAATGGCAGAGAAGCACCTGAAAAAATGTTCAACATCCTTAATCATCAGGGAAATGCAAATCAAAACAACCCTGAGATTCCACCTCACACCAGTCAGAATGGCTAAGATCAAAAATTCAGGTGACAGCAGATGCTGGCGAGGATGTGGAGAAAGAGGAACACTCCTCCATTGTTGGTGGGATTGCAAGCTTGTACAACCACTCTGGAAATCAGTCTGGTGGTTCCTCAGAAAATTGGACATAGTACTACCGGAGGATCCAGCAATACCTCTCCTGGGCATATATCCAGAAGATGTCCCAACCGGTAAAAAGGACTACATGCTCCACTATGTTCATAGCAGCCCTATTTATAATAGCCAGAAGCTGGAAAGAACCCAGATGTCCCTCAACAGAGGAATGGATACAGAAATTATGGTACATTTACACAATGGAGTACTACTCAGCTATTAAAAAGAATGAATTTATGAAATTCCTAGGCAAATGGATGGACCTGGAGGGCATCATCTTGAGTGAAGTAACACAATCACAAAAGAACTCACACAATATGTATTCACTGATAAGTGGATATTAGCCCAAAACTTAGGATACCCAAGATATAAGATACAATTTGCTAAACGCATGAAACTCAAGAAGAATGAAGACCAAAGTGTGGACACTGTGCACCTTCTTAGAATTGGGAACAAAACACCCAGGGAAGGAGTTACAGAGACAAATTTTGTAGCTGTGATGAAAGGATGGACCATTTAGAGACTGCCGTATCCAGGGATCCATCCCATAATCAGCTTCTAAACGCTGACACCATTGCATACACTAGCAACCTTTTGCTGAAAGGACCCAAAGATAGCTGTCTCTTGTGAGACGATGCCGGGGCCTAGCAAACACAGGAGTGGATGTTCACAGTCAGCTATTGGATGTATCACAGGGCTCCCAATGGAGAAGCTAGAGAAAGTACCCAAGGAGCTAAAGGGATCTGCAACCCTATTGTTGGAACAACATGATGTACTAACCAGAACCCCGGAGCTCTTGTCTCTAGCTGCATATGTATCGAAAGATGACCTAGTCGGCCATCAATGGAAAGAGAGGCCCATTGGACTTGCAAACTTTATATGCCCCAATATAGGGGAATGCCAGGGCCAAAAGAATGGGAATGGGTGGGTAGGGAAGTGGGGGGCGCTATGGGGGACTTTTGGGATAGCATTGGAAATGTAATTGAGGAAAATATGTAATAAAAATATTAAAAATTAAAAAAAAAACAAAACTCAACTTTCCTTTAAATTCTTTCAGACAAGTCCCTCCTCCCCTCAATGGCTAACAGAAGACAGACTTCCTAGTGCAGAGATTTGGTCAGTGTTGTTGCCAAGGCTCACAGCTTGGCCCAAGTTGTAGATCACGGGGCTACACTGCAATCCAGAGAGCTTTTGCTTAAGAGTTATAGCTCTAGAGTCAGACAGACCTGAATTTTGGTGCACTAGATACCACTGAGAGTGACACTGTTCTCTTCCAGCCTTATCTTCTCATCTCTAATGTCACAAGAACTAAATGCCTTGTGGGACTGGATGAGACCCATGGTACCAC
This sequence comes from Mus caroli, assembly GCF_978045245.1. NCBI lineage: Eukaryota > Metazoa > Chordata > Mammalia > Rodentia > Muridae > Mus > Mus caroli. Next base: position 143,088,778 of record NW_028227261.1, on the reverse strand, counting down.
CTGGGAGAATTGTGACCCTTCCCCCTCTGCTGTAGTACAGGCCCCTCCTCTCACACAAGCTTATCACACACCCAGGCACTGCTTGCTGCTGGGAATGCAGTGATGACTAAGACATTGTGCTTATCCTTGGAAACCTCATGAGCAGTAAATCTGACTGTCCCCAATGAACAAAGACAGCATCGTTGGAAAGAGGAAAAAAGACCACAAAAAACCTCATTTAGCCATATTTAAGGAACAAAGGATGGGTCAGAGCAGCTTGCCTTCAAGAAGCTTATGGTATAGTCCATAATGGTGGGAAGTAGGCAGGAGGATGACTGAAGACAAGAACCTGAAGTGTGCTGTGAAAGACAGTAACTGCTGTGTGAAAAGTGAGTGAAGGAGAGGAGAGGGAGACAGAGACACAGACATACAGATACACAGAGACACAGACATACAGATACACAGAGACACAGACATACAGATACACAGAGACACAGACATACAGATACACAGAGACAGAGACACAAACATACAGATACACAGAGACAGAGACACAAACATACAGATACACAGAGACAGAGACACAGACATACAGATACACAGAGACAGAGACATACAGATATACAGAGACAGAGACATACAGATACACAGAGACAGAGACATACAGATACACAGAGACAGAGACACAAACATACAGATACACAGAGACAGAGACATACAGATACACAGAGACAGAGACACAGACATACAGATACACAGAGACAGAGACATACAGATATACAGAGACAGAGACATACAGATACACAGAGACAGAGACATACAGATATACAGAGACAGAGACATACAGATACACAGAGACAGAGACATACAGATACACAGAGACAGAGACATACAGATACACAGAGACAGAGACATACAGATACACAGAGACACAGACATACAGATATACAGAAACAGAGACATACAGATACACAACGACAGAGATTCAAACATACAGATATACAGAGACAGAGACACAGACATACAGATACACAGACATACAGATACACAGAGAGACAGAGATAGACACAGACATGATGTATGAGAGTGATCTTGGTACAAAGGAGACTCACAGACAAGGTTACCGTGTAGAGGTTGGGACAATAAAGTTACATTTAGAAGACTTCTTGGAGCCACCAAAGCTGGAAGAGCTATATGGAAGGGTTTTCTCCGAAGACTTCATTGGATCTGTGTCTCAAATGACAGTGATCCCAGTTCTAGCACCTAGAACTGCAATAGCATTGATTTCTGTTGTCTTAGCCACTAAGTTAATCTCAGCAGTGCTAGAAAACTAACACCATGGGTCGTTTAGTTGACTGAGCCCCACTCCATTCATCTGGAAGATGCCTCTCAACTCCCAAGAATGTCATGAGGCCTGGATGTCTTGTTTACTTATTAATTCGTCTTTCAAGAGGTGGATGCTAAGTTTCAAACTTAGCAAGTGGTCTAGCTGTCAGTTTAACATATCTAAGTAGACCGGCCTCCGGGTTTCCCAGCATCCCTCAGTCCCTGCTTGTTACAGAGTATGGCTGACATACTACTGTATTCTGAACTCTCCAGCCCGGGGGCTGTGCTGCTCATTCCCCAGAGGCTCTTCTGTATGTAATGCAGACATTTTGGGTACCTGCCTCTGTTGTACCTTTGGCCTCCTGGTTGCTGTACCCGGTTCCCTCTCTCCTTTCCCACACCTTCTCTCCCCACATGGCCCAGCTCAGTCTGGTTATGTCTACTCTAGACTTCCCCAGATACCCCTGTCTCTGCCTCTGGCTATGCTCTCCCTTTTATCTACAATAGACTTTCTCCTCCACCATACCTAAGAGCAGTTATGTCCTTTACTTCCTCCCTCCCTCCCTCCCTCCCTCCCTCCCTCCCTCCCTTCTTTCTTTCTTTCTTTCTTTCTTTCTTTCTTTCTTTCTTTCTTTCTTTCTTTCTTTCTTTCTTTCTTTCTTTCTTTCCTCATTCAGTGGGAGGGACTTAAGTGAACAGATAAGCTAGGGAGAAGTTGCAAGGTAAGTTGAGTTTCAAACTGGGAAGTGTTGACTTGGTTCAGGAAGCAATTTAAATGACTAATATTCCCAAACAGGGTGTGCCCCTGTTGCTACTTCAGGACACCTCAGGGATTGAGGAAGCTGGCTGGAACCAGAAGGAGAGATCCTCCTCAGGTGAGCAACAGCTTTGAACTGGAGTGCTGAGTGAGGTGATTGCTGCAGAGTCCTTCGAGTGCTGATGAGGTGCTCTTAGGATGTGTACACATGTTAGAGAGGACACTTAGAGTTCATATGCATAGCAGCATAAAGTTATTTACATGTGGAGTACTAGCAAAGTAGTAAGGCCTGGTCCTCACAAATGCCAGATATCAGAACCAAAGGGCTTAGGTGAAACACAGAAGCTGCACGAGCAGGCCAGATGCATGTCAGGCAAGGCCCAACTTACATGATTTCACTGGAGTAAGGATGTGGGTTACAGGTATAGCTATCTAGAGGACAGCTACAGAAGATCAGGTACCCCTACGCTTCCAGTGATTGGCTGGTTGAATCCACAAGGAAGCGAAGAACTCTATACAGGGCACCAATGTACTGAAAGCAAAGACAAAGTTTTAAGTACTGTGTGTTCTCATGTTGGACAATTGAATACAGACTAGCTTCATGTATCAATGAGACAACCAGACTCTTATCTTACTTCACATTTCAATATTTGTGTTCCCCAAATGGAGAGGCTATCGGTAGCTTAAAGTATTTCAGAGCACACCAAGGACACTGAGCATCCAAGAGGAACATTCCCATTCAGAAACTTCACCCAGGCCACTTTCAATTAGGTTTATGGAGGCAGTGGTCACATAAGTACGTAAGTGCATGCCAAGGTGTCCCTGCATCTCCTACTCCATCATGTGTTTAACCTCCAGTTTACCATTAGGCTGTAAGAAAAATCACGACGTGTGAGAGATGCCGAGGCGTGGTCCTGTGAGCATCACCCAGAGGTCCCACATGGGTGTCTGAGTAAAGAAAATGTGCAGTTTTCATATGATGCTCTGGTATCCTTCTGGGGACATGAGCATCCAAATTTACCAGGGAAGTACACATGTGTGACTATTAGAACATGGGGATGGAACAGGGTAAGGAGGCAGTCAGCTTAAGCCTTCAGCTTTAATTTGTCTAAAAAGCCACAATCAAACATATTTGAAAGTAGTCATTTCTTTCTCTGTAAACACTAGACCAGTCAAAGCAATGAGGTAGGAGTGGAAATCCTATTTAAAAGAATCCAAAGGCAACTGCCTTCTGTGTTTCATCCACTTGATTATAAGATGGAGTGGGTGGCCTGCCATAATGTGTTTCAATATTTGGAAACAGCTTGTGAGGATCTTGGATTTGAGGAGGAACAACTGGGAAAATGGAGTCCTCAGCTGGGTTGGAAAAATAAGAATAAGTGAAACCAGGTTCTCCAGATGTCTTTGGACAAGGACTGCAAACATCCAAGAATAGAGAGACAAGGAGGCAGGCGGCCGACATGGGCCCCGCTGCCATTGCATGGGGTGCTCTGAGAAGCATATGCTAGCTGTCATGTGTGAATTATCTGAGCCATGGCCAACAGACTTTGTTGATGAGGATGGGAGCGGCTAATGTTTATTTTGGGCCCTGTCACATGGCAGCACATGTGGATCTCTTGACTCCAAAAGATGATTCACACTTAGAGATTGAGAGGACCTTGGCTGTGGGTCCGCTGCTCCTTTTTATACAGAGAACTATCCTGAATTTGACACTGAGTGAGTGGTACTTGCTACAGGTAACTTAGTGGTCCTGCTTGCTTGAAACCCTGAGCTATAGGTCTCAGATAATTGCTGAGGTGATAAGGGTATACCACCATGTCACCTGGGTGTGCTCTTTGGTAACCTTCTTACATATATGACATTCTCTAGACCACTCTTCCTAGCACATGTCTAACAAAACTCACTTGTCCCAGGCTTCTGGCTTCTGCCAGGTGAAAGGATTACGTTAGAGAATCTGAGAAGGGGTTTGTTTTATACCCAGAGAACACTGGGCTCAGAGTAGGAAGTCTTAGATCCTGGCCCTGGTTTTGCTAGCTAAGAATGGACTTAAAACCCTTTTAACACAAAAGAACAAGGGTTTAAGACTCCAGAGGGTTTTTAAGGTGACAGACTGGGATGAGGGATAAAGGGTGGGTATCTCGGTCCCTAGAGATCATTAACGTGCTGTGCGCACGAGCTGGCCCTGAGCTTGTCTGCACTTCAGTTACTCTGATGATGTTTAAGAGAGAATTCCAGGCACCCCAGTTGCATGGGGGAGACCCTTGGGTTTTGTGGTTCTCTTGATGTCCACCTTCAACTTACCTAGCACCGTCCAGCATAGAGACCAACACTTTTCTGTTTTTTTTTTTGTTTTTTTGTTTTTTTGTTTTTTTTGTTTTTTGTTTTTTTTGCTTACATTGCACTGGCCTTGATCACTGTTCCTCAGAATATTTAAAGTCAGTTAGAAACATTAGCTGTTGGGACAGTGCCAGTGCCATCTCTTCTGGCAGCTGAGGGAGGGAACTCTTAATTTGATTTCCTTTGTTATGCCTTTGAGAGCCTCTGTACAGACTGTCAATTAGCACTCTATTTTTGGTGATGCAGATAAAGATCTTTGACTGATTACAAACCCCAGATTGAGGGTGAACTGGCTCATTCCCCTGCATGTGAGGAGAACAGTGCTCCACCCCATACACAAATGGGCCCCTGGGGCCTTGAAGGGGTTTCTGGTCAAAACTGTGAGTAAGGCAAGATGTTTGCCACAGAAGGCAGAGGCAGGCTGACTGACATGGTCAGGTAAGATAGCTGAAAGGGGAAGGTTCTAAAATGCAGCTGCATCCTGGCTGTAAGGAGTACCTTCCACTGTTGCGTCTGCTCTCGACCAGCAAGAACGACACGACCACCAGTTCTTCTAACAGCAGTTTATTCAGCAAGCTTCAGTCTTCATCTCTCTCCCTTCATCTTTTTCTCCCTTCATCTTTTTCTCCCCTGAACCCTGGGCCTCTCACTCTTATATACTCTCAGCCCCCATCCACTCATGGCAGGCCACGTCACCTCACCAGGCACGCAGCTTCAGCCAATCAGGGTGGCAGGGGCATGTCTCCACCAAATATGGACTTGTTTACACTGCCAGCATCATGGCGCACCTGCACAGCTCTCACGATGGTTGTGGCTTATTTTCAGGTGTATGAGGAAGTCAGGTGCAAGTCATAAGACTTAGCTGCAGTCCCAGGTGCCATCTTGGGACTGCTGCCACACCCGCTCCTCACATTCCACGTTCTTGTTTTCTTGTGTGTGTGTGTGTGCGTTTGTGTGTGTGCATGTGCTAGTGCACACACATGCCCTGGCCAATGTGTCCATGTATTTTGATATGAAGCATCTTCCTTAATCATCCTCCACCCTCATTTGAGACAGTGTCTCACTGAACCTGAAGCTAGAGCAGCCAGCCAGTGACACCTAGGACCTCCCTCTTTCTGCCTACCCCACAGGCTGAGGTGGTAGACAGGTGTTTTCTTGGAAAGGGTGGGTGCTAGAGATCCAAACACAGACCTACGTGGTTTTTTGGCAAGCACTTCACTGACTGACCCATCTGCCTAGCCTGTTTTAGCTTCCTTCAACCAGATTATTACATCTTAATGAAGAAATTAACTACATACATTAAATAAGTTCTCTATTCTTTATACTTCTGTTCTCTGGATTTCCCAGAGAATACACTCCTTGACCAAAGATGTTCCCCCCAACCCCCGCAACTGAGAACAGGTTGAAAAATTCAAGAAGCCTCTAGGAAGTCCTGAGATGGTGATGTAGTCTGTGCTCTGCACGGGAACAAGATGGCGGCTAGCCATACTGCAGGTTAGCAGCCTCCGCCTTCTGGGAGCATGAGTTGGGGCAGTATTGACAAAGGCCTCTTGTCTATAATCTTGTGCCTACGCTTCTAAACTTCCAAGAGAAGGATAGCCTTAACCCCTGCATCGCCCAGGAGTACCTCATAGGTGCCCGTGGTGTTGGGGAGTGAGTGCCAGGCCTCATATGCGACGGGTTCCACCCCTGAGCTGTACCTCCGCTCTGCTCTTGGTTGCCTGTGGTAGACACAGAAACCTTTCCCGCTACGGCTGGTTCTTGAGCTCTCCATTTTCCCCCACACTTCACAGAGGCCACCATCTTCCTGTTGTGACTAGCCCATCGGTCTTCTCACCAGCACAAGCCTTACTCTACTGAGCTCAGGATCCCTGAAGGTTCAGGTGCGGTGTCACACGTCAGATTTTCTAAGAGTGTGTTCTCCAGGCCATTTGCTCTCAGCTCATGTCAATTTCAACGAAAGAGGAGTCTGTGGTCAACTATGTACTGGGTTTGAACCCAGGGTCCCGTGCGTGCTTGGCAATCACTCTGCCACTGCCTTGTGAACGCTCTGCTTGTAGTAAAATGGGACTCAATGGCAGGGGAGCAGAAGGAGTGGGAGGAAAGAGAGCAGGAGATGGATTTGATCAACATCCTCTGTGTGCTTGCATAACACTCTCAAACAAACAGTGGCAAATATATTAAAGATGTGCCTGGAGTGACAGTTACCACTTTAAGAGCACAGTTCTTCTGCCTTAGGTATGTTCAGGGCCCTGCAGCCATTACACCATCCGTATCCAGGTTTCTGACATCCAGTCTGTACCAGGGCTGGAATGCCATTTGCAGCCTGGGAAACCTCCATCCCACTTCTGGTCTCCATGAGTTTTAGTGCTTCAGGCAGCTCACCTGAGTGGATAGCTAGCTGCCTCCTTGCCTTATGACTTTGTTTTAATTTTTAGAGAGTCTAGCCATGTAGTTCAGTCTTTCCTTAACCCCCCCTCCCTTAGCCTCCAAATCCTGGGATAATGTGTGTAGCACCACATCCCGCTGGTCCATAATTTCTTTCATATATGTCTTTGAGATTCATCCAGGTTGGGACATGCATCAGATCTCTTCCTGCCCCTTCTTCTTGATCCCTTTATTTTATTTGTTTATTTTTGCTATTGTAAATAAATTACACATTTCTTTCTTCCCAATCCTTCTTCCAAACTCTCCCGTATGCCCTTCCCCATTTTCCTTCAGATTTATGGTAATTTTTCATTCCTTGCCATTGCATGCCTGTATGCATTATATACACATTCTCCTAAGTATGACCTGTTGAGTCCATATAGTGTTACTTGTATGTGTGCTTTCAGGGATGATTTTTTTTTTTTTTTTTTTTTTTTTAGTAGTGAGTGGCTATCAGTGTGCTCTCCCCTGGGAGGACCACCTCTCTTGATCCCAGCTTTCCTCCGTTTCCTGTCCGTCTTTGTGTAGGGTTGAGGCCTTGTGGGGTTTTCCTCCATCGATTTGGCATGCTCACTGGTGTGATCCTTGTTCAGCTCACATTTGGGCAGTCATGTTGGTGAGATTTTACGGTTATAACTTCTGATGTTACTAGAAGACACAATCTCACAGGCTCTTACAGTCTTTCTTCCCCTTCTGCAGCAATGTTCCCTGAGCCTTAAGTGGGGGAGTATTTTGTAAATGTATACATCAGGATTGGGCTCCACAATGATGTATTTTCATTGGTTGACATTTCTGCCTGTTGCAAAAAGAAGTGTCCTTGATAAGGGGTGAAGACTACACTTACCTGTGAGTATAAGGGCAAAGGCTTATTGATCATTGTTAGGGATTATGCTGATTTAAATTAGTAAATTAGTGGTTGTAAATTCTCCTCTAATAGCCATAACTTCACTAGCACTAATTAGTTAGCTAGGTTTCAAGTGCCAAGTATTCTCTGTCTGTCTGTCTGTCTGTCTGTCTGTCTCTCTCTTTCTCCCTCTTGCTCCAAGACAGGGTTTCTCTGTGTAATCCTGGCTGTCCTGGAACTCACTCTGTAGACCAGGCCAACCTTGAACTCAGAAATCCACCTGCCTCTGCCTCCTAAGTGCTGGGATTAAAGGTGTGCGCCACCACTGTCCGACCTGCTATCTCTCTTGTTGGTTGGTCTTGAGTCCAGTTAGAGAGATGTTGGTTGTCATCAAGGTATGTGTGCCACTGCCGCACCCCTAGGGCTATCATGCCATGCTGGTTGTTGATGTGTTCATGGGTTGGTTGGCTCTCTCCTTTGGAAGCTTGTGTGGCCTTATAGTACTATGAAACGAGTCCTCAGGGAGGGGACATTGCGGTCAGCTCCAGCTCAGGGTCCCCTGGGTTCTGTTTCTTAAGTGCATGGTGTCTTCACCAATAGAGACTTACCTCCCACCTCTGGAGTGTAACCAAGGGCAATAGCAATAAGATGGATGTCTTGGGACTTTCCTAACCAGCCTTAGCCAACAACTCAAAAGAGAGCCTCTCATGTCTGCTACTGGGGTTTTTTGCTAGGTGGTCTTTGGCTCTTAGATGGATCATGTCAGTCCAGATGATTGCACACGCTCTTTACCTCTAAATTTATACACTTTGTCTCTCTTCACTGGTAATGGATTCTCAGGTGTCTTCCTGTTTGGGGCTATTATGAATAGTGTGCTGAGGACATGGGTGTAAAATACCTGCTTATACTCTCACTTTCAATTCCTGTTTATTTTCATGGTGTTCATGGTTGAACACAGAGTCTCAGGCATGCTAAACAAGTTCTCCACCACTGAGCAATATCCTAGGCCTCTAACTTCAACTCTTTTGAGCATATACTAAAAAATGGTAAGTGTTTTTTTATTTTTTGAGGAACTAGCATCTGCTTTCCTCTGTGGCTGCACCAATCACGTTCCCACCAATGTGTGGAAGGGATATAACTTCTCATCTGTTCACCAACACTTCCTGGTTTCTACTTGAAATATTTAATAACCATTTCTACAGACGGTGAAGTGGTATCTCACTCTGGTTGTTTTTCTTTTTTTCATTAAAAGTTTTGTATAATATATTTTTGATCATTTTCTTTCCCCTTCTCCAATTGTCTTGTGTCCTCCTTACTTCTCTTCTCATCCAATTTCATGTTAGCTCCTTGTCCTTCTCAAAAAGAAAAAAAATCAAAACAAAGAAACAGCCAGTAAGACAAAGAGATACCAAAACAATACAATAGCACATTAAAAGACAAAACAAAATACCCCCCGCCAATCCTCCAAAGTATGGATTCTGGTTGTGGGGCATGTCCCGGAGTGTGGCTGATACACTCAGTGATATCCCATTGAAGGAAGTAGACTTTCTCTTTCCCAGCAGGTAGGAATTGCAAATAGTTTCTTGGTTAAAGTTGGGACTTTGTGTTCACTTCCCCTTCTCAGTGCTGGGATTGTGTTTGGTTAGAAACTATGGCCGTCTTGTGCATGTGGTCACAGTCTCTGTGATCACATGTGGACTTGTCCTGTTATGTCTCAATGATGTTATTCTTTGAAGTCATATGACATTCTGGCTATTAGAATCTTTCTACCTCCTCATATGCATGGATCCTTGAGCCTTGAGGGGAAGGGATTGATGGAGACATCCCATTTATGGCCGAGTGATCCAAGTCAATTACCCTTTGCACATTGTTGAGTTGTAAGGTTCATTCTGTGTCAATTCCCATTTTCTACAAGAATGAGCGTCTTTTGTGTGGGTTGAGCAAGACACTTGTCAATGGGTACAGCAGTATGCCATTGGGATTCATTTTATTGCTGTTTCTTTAGCAGAAGAATAAAAGTAAGTTTGCCCTTAGGGTCATGGCCTATCTAACCTTAGGTTCTTAACCTTAGCAGTGTTAGGTATGGATTCCATAGCATAGAATGGGCCTTACAACCAATCAGAATGTAGTTGGTTACTCTCAAAATATCTATTCCACAGCTGCACCAGTATATCTTGAGGCAGGTCACTTGTAAGACCCAGGGTTTGTAGCTGGGTGATACTGATAATAACACTTCTCCATTGGCTGCATATAAAGTACCTCCCAGCCCCTTGAACACTAGTTCACAGTGGTGAAGCTTCTAGCTTGCTACCAGCTCAAGTTTTCCATGTTAATGATGTAAGTTAGTTGTGTCTTCAGCAGTGGGGCCTTACCATCAGGTCATGGAGAGTACTGAATAGCCTTGACCATAGCCTTTGGGATCCCTTCAGCCTTTAGTTCGAAAAGATGGAGTCCATTCCTGTCACTGGATGTTTTATTTGGTGGCAAAAAATGTCTAGTTGGGGCACTATGATCCCTTTTATTTGGTGACTCCATTTAGGTTATCTATCTATCTATCTATCTATCTATCTATCTATCTATCTATTTATCTATCTATCTCAGTCTTGTCTTTTATTGTCTATTGTAATGCTAAATACAGGCCCCTAAGACCTGGAGTCTGTACATAGCCCCTAGGACCCTGTCCCCAAAGTAATTCTGATTGGTGAGTAAAGATGCTGGCATCCAAGAGCTTGGCTGAAGAGACATAGGTGGGGTTGAGGTTTCTCAGGCCTGGGTGAAAGAGGACTATGAGGAGGGAGCACGCAGGAAGAAATCAACATGGAATAGAAGAATCTGCGGGAGAGGAGAGAGGAGAGCTGCCGTGGATTATCTGAGCCATAAAACTGTGGCCATATGGGCTGGCCAATTGGAGCTAGGAGTAGCCCAGATGAAACATAGTAAGTAATAACTTGGGATATTGGTAGGAAGGTGGATTCTAATAGCATGGAGGGTAGGCAGTTGCCCAGCTACTGTATGTGTAAGGCTTATTAAAAATATAAAGGTCATGTGTGTCTTTCACCTGGGAACATAAATGGTGTAAGGCAGGAAAGAAGCCCTGCCCCAAGATTTTTAATAGACTACTACTACTACCACCACTACTACTACTACACCACACACACACACACACACACACACACACACACACACACACACACACACTAACTATATATATATATATAGTTAGTTAGTTAGTTAGTTAGTTATCCATTCCCATCATTCCCATATGCCCTTCTTTACCCTGCCTTCCCATTTAAGCCTCCTATTCTAGTCCTCTCTTTATGTCTTTATAACAACATGTCCCATATATCCCATTCCCATTCCTCATCCTTGGAAGATCTCCTCCTCCCCCTGGTCCCTTACTAGCTACCCAACCTCTGTGGTTTTTAGTACGGAAACACACATAGCTAAAGCTTAAAAGCTAACATCCACATATAAAAAATATAATATTTATATTTAAATCTGGTTTACCTCACTCAGGATGATAGTTCCAGCCATTGCTGCCAATTTCAGATTTTTTAGAGACAGGGTTTCTCTGTGTAGCCCTGGTTGTCCTCTAACTCACTCTGTAGACTAGGCTGGCCTCCTACTCACAGAGATCTGCCTGCCTCTGCTTCCCAAATGCATGAGTCACCATGCAGCTTAGAATTTCATATTTCATAATAGCTGAAAAAATTCTATTGTACAAATATAGGACATTTCCATTATCCACTCATCGGCTGATAGACATCTGTGTGGTTTCCAATTCCTGGCTCTTTTGACTAGAACAGCAATGAAAGTGAATGAGTAAGTATCTCTGTATAAGATATGTCATCCTTTGGGCATATCCACTGATGTCCATAGAGCATGGTGCAGGACTCACAATGCATGGGTACAGAGATCATAGTGCACAGGAACAGACCTCACAGCACACAGATACAGAGCTCACAGTTCATGCATACAGTGTTCACTGTGCACGGGTATACAAATCAGCATATGATGCAAAGAGTTCATAGAGGCCTGTATAAAACTTGTAGTTCCTTGTTATGAACTCATCATGCTCCTGAATACAGCGCAGAGCTCCTAGGTTGGAGTGTAGCGTGCACTGTGCAGATGTAGGAGTAGCCCATAAAAAGGCTGAGTGCGCAGGTGTGGCCATCATACTGTAGGGTGTACAAACCACAGAGTGCATGTACAGAGTTCACAGTAGCCATCCATCCAACAATGGTAGTGCACTGTGTCCTTGTCAGTGCACCTCTGCAGAGCACACAGGCATGCATGTCATGGTGCCCTTGCACATATCTCACAGTGTCCCATAGAGGCATCACAGTGCCATCTCATCGTCATCTGCCAGGGAACAGGACAGAGCACAATGTAGACTTCTGTGTGCATTGCACAGTGCACCTTTACAAAGCACACAATACAACACCTAGACATCAGAGTGCCCCGTGTTTATGTCACAGTGTACCTGCACTGAGCTACAGTGCTCTCTCTGGATATCAGTGTCCTTATGTCACAGTGTCTGTCCTGACATTACAGTGACCTGCCTTCATATCACAATGTACCTGCACAAAACTCACAGCATCTCATTTTGACATCACGTTGCTCAGGAGTCATGTCACAGGGCACCTGGATGAAGGACCCAGTACCATCTAGAGAACATAGTGCCTCCAGTTCATGTCACAGTAAAGCTTTATGGAGCACCATAGTGGCTTGTGTCCATGTTACAGTGCACCTGTACAGAGCTCACAGCCTCCTATAGAGTTCACAGTGTCCCGCCTACACATTGTTGTGAGTTAAATTCATGTCACCGTGTGTCTGTAGAGTGTAATGTCTACACTAGACATCACAATGTCCTGTGTTTCTGTCATGGTACTCCTGTGTTGAGCACAGCATACCCTGTCTGTACATCACAGTACCCCGTGTCCTATCTAGAAAGCACAGGGCCGTGTCTTATGTCACAGTACATTGGCACAGAGCTCACAGCCTCCAGCCTGTATTCCCAGTGCCCTCTGTTCATGTCACAACATAGCTGTTCAGAGCTCACAGTGAAGCCGCAGATAGTAGTGTGCTGGTCTATATCTCAGAGTGCCCTGTACAGGGCTCATAGTGAGATGTGCTGAGATCACAGCAAACTGTATAGAGCACATCGTGCACTGGACAGACAGACTCATTAGGACCCATAAAGCTCAATGCCCTTCAGAGACCTCAAAATGCCCATTCATGCTTATAGTACGCCTGCAGTGAGCTGATAGTACTGTGCACAGAGTTCATAGTCTACCTCTGCCAACTTTATAGTGCCTCCTTTCAACTCATACACACCCACATGATGCTCATAGTACACCTATATAGAACTTGTAGTTCCTGCTACACAGTTCACAGTGTTTTCAATATATGTGTGCGTGTGCACAGTACCTTATATATAACCCATAATGCAGCTCCACTGAGACAGTGCCGTGTGTCAAGTTCACTCTATGCATACATGTGGTCCCTTGTCATGTACATAGCACATAGAGATCATGTTTTCTGTATAGTGCTCATAGTATCCTGTATAGAACTCACACCACACTTTGAGCTCATTATACTCTGTGCTGATGTATATGTGTATATGTATATGTTCCTGCACAGGACTTATAATGCACTTGGATACAGTTTGTGATGCCATGCTCAGCTCATAGTGCTCTGCTTAGAGACCACAGAGCCCTGTACTGCATCATAGTGAGCCTGTGTAGAGTTCCTGGTACTTTCTATAGATCTAGTGTATATCCTTACTGCTCATGGTGGTTCTGAGTAGAACTCAAAATGGCAGGACTGAGCCGGTAATGCCCTAAATTGAGCACATCATGAAACTCACAGTGCATGTGAGTGCACACACACACACACACACACACACACACACACACACACACACGTATGTGTGTAATGTACATAGATTGTAATGCATCAGAATAGAGATCATATTGCTCTGTGTAGGATTTGTAGTGCCCTGAATACAATTCTTCCTGTACTTGTACTCAATACAGCACACGTACTCACACCCACAGTCTGCCTTGTAGGTCGTAATGCCCAATATGGGACTCAGTACCTTGTATGGTTGCAGCAGAATGTATAGACATCATATTATTCAGTAGTATGCTAACGCTGCCCTTTACAGACTTCATTATGTATGAAACTCATCATGCTCCTGAGAAGAGAGAAGAGACCATTTTTCACCGGCTGAGAATTTGAATTTGTTTTATGTATGGTATGAGTCCAATTTCCCTTTTTGCACATGAGAAACAGGTTTCTTGTATTAACTAGAATTTTTTTTTTTGGTCTCAAGCAACAGAAACTGATATAGGTTAGCTTACTGGAAAAGGGAAAATGGGGGGGGGGGAAACATACGTAGTTCAAAGAGCTAAAGTAAGGAAGAATTCTTAAGCTTCTGCTGTAGAGAACCGAAGGCTTGTGAAAGCTAAAACTGGGAATCACGGATGGCTTCTGTGGAGCTGCGTCCTGAGAAAGTCAGCTCTGCTGGAGAGCAGATGAGGTTGTTGGTGAATGTGTATCGTTGCCATTCAAGGCTATTTCCAGGACCCCAGTGTCTCAGACCCACAGGAGTGGCAATGCCTTCCCCAAACCAGGCTCTGAGGAGTGAAAAGGCCTTCCCCTGGTCTAGTAAGAATGTAGACAAAGTCAGTAAATATCATCCACAGCCGTGGATGACTGCAGCTGCAAATTGCCACCTTACAGCCCGCTTCTACACTCAGTTGTATGCAATAAAGGGCCAAGCTTCCAGGGTGTTGGTGCATTTCTGTCATAGCGTATGACCCACCTGATCCCAGCAGTTTTGTATGTGTGTCTGTGGTTTGTTTATCCCACTTTCCCCAGCCAGGTCAGTCGCAAAGCCATGCAGGGCACTGCACTGCTCCCATGTGTGATCCTGCACCAGATGGACGAGTTGCCTGTAAGTGGTGTGTATGTGAGTGCTCAGCCAGTTTTATCATTACTGGTCTCAGCAAACAGAACCACGTGAAATGCAGGGGTAGGAGAGGGAAAGCAGGCATGGCTTCCCAAGGGAGAACCCAAAATCAAAGGCACAACGGCAGGCTGAACAGCAGGCACCCGCTCGATGCTTTGCCCATGATGGATGTTTTTCTTTTTTCTTTTTTCCTCTTCCCGCTTCTCTTTTCTGAAAACTTTTTCAGAGATGGATGCTGCTATGATTCACAGGTGGCGGATCAGAGGATGTGCATTTTCCCAGAACTATTTTTCCAAAATCCCCTTTGGGGAATTGTATAGGAGAAAACACTCTCATATGTTAACAAAGGAAACTATGTTCACACTAGTGTCTCATGCTAGTCAGTTGTTGTTGTTGGTTTTTTTTTCTTTTTCCAACTTTGCACCAGCTCGGGTCATTTGGGAAGAGGGAACCTCAATTGATTAAACGCCTTCGTTGGCATGACCTGATAGCAGGTCTGTGAGGGCATTTTCTTGATTAATGACTGGTGTAGAAGGACCCGGCCCACTGTGCGACTCACAGACACCCAGGTGGCCTTGGGTCATACAGGAAAGCAGGCCAGTGAGCATCACTCCTCCACAGTCTCTGTGCCAGTTCGGGTCTCCCGATTCTGACTGTCCTTCAAGATTCCCTGTCCTACAAGATGTCAAGTCGCCAGGCTGCTTTTGGTAACGGTGTTTATCACACCAATAAAAGGCAAACCTAAAGATCTCCTTTAGAGAGGTTCTGGTAGAGCCTGTCTCCTAAGCCTACTTTGGTGAATTGGTCTAAACTTTGTGACAAAGACCTGGTTTGACTCCGGGGGGTGGGGATGGGGGTGGGGGTTGGGGTTAGACAGGGAAAACTGTCTTTCAATGTGTTAACAGCCAATCCTCTAGCTTCCAACAGATGCCAACAGCATGCAACCAATTCAGTCCATTTTTTTTTTTTCATTTAATGAAACATTACATCCAGCCTCATAGATCTGTGTTCAGGGAACAGAGTCCAGAAGGTGTGGCCTGCCAGGTGTCTGACTGGCTGGACACCTGGTGTTGTCTGGAGTTGTACCCTTACTAGACTGGATTAAAGTTGGAAGGGGCAGAGTTGGTCAGGAGCCTGCACTCCCAGGAGAGTGCCGTCCTATCTGCAGAGCTTTGTGGCTTTCAGAATTAGTGTCTTTAGATTTTCTGTTGCAGCGTCGACTCTTCCTGCTTCTCTCAGGCAGACAGCAGAATGTCTGCCATCTTGTACACACTGCTGTGCACCCCAGGGAGTGGTCAGCCATCAGGAGCAGCTGATAAGCAGGGAATGGATGTCATTAATTTCAGCCACCAGTATGCACCGATGCCCTGTGAAGCAAGCTGTCTGGAGTCTCCTCGGATCCCTGACAGCTTCCAAATTTTATGATCTCCAGACTCACTTTGCTGCTCGGAGATGCAGTCTGGGAAGTTGTATTCTATACACTGAGTGAAAGCAGCTGGACCCAGAACGAGTGAGAGCCAAAGTCCTGAATGATGGTTGTATTCTCCAGAAAGTGAATCAGGAGGCAGCACCAGCTCGTCCATATGTGGCTAGTCATCTCTGAGCTACAGGACACTTGTCCCTATAAAGTTAAGAGAGTTAGGCTTAATGAATTTATTCACAACCAAACATTTACCAAGCTTTGACCCAGGGCAATGTTCTGCATTAATGCAACATGACATTAAATAAGGCTTGCCATGTGCCCTTGGTGACATACCTTTAGATAGAGTCTCTCTATCTAAATCTAGAAAACAATGCCAAACCTGCAGAATCCTATGGTTCCATGCATTATCAGACCACAGGGGGAGGTAGGTTCTCCTTCCCACGGGCTGGAGGCCCAGGGACTTGTCCAAGGATACACAGCTATTAGATAGTAGGACTGGACTGATCCCAGCCTTTTGATTCTTGGGCTTGCCCATACTCTTTTGTAGCTTTCAGTCAGGGGTGTTATCTGTCCTCCTAGATTTTCACACCCATGAAATAATAGATATCATTTGTTATCTACTTTGTATCCCATTCCAGGTGTTATCCCAAGGCCTAACAGCAACACCAGTTGGTGCCACAGTATTGCTACTTTATGGGGAAAGAAACAGGCTCAGGGGGTTGACCACTTTGCCTGGAGTCACAGCACTGATCTCAGATCTGTATGAAACTATTGTCACACTGGCCTCTGGACAGGGACATGGGCAGGCTTTGCTCTGACACAGAGAGAAGGTTCTCTTTCGTGGGGTCCTTCCTGGTCTGTAAGAGGAAGAGGTCAGTCCAGGGGAGATCAGGGTTCTGGATGTGAAGAAAACAAGATCATAGCATACCCCCAGAAAGTAGGGCTTTAATGGGAGTGATCATGGGTGTTCAAGGTTCAAAAATCATTCCAGACTCCTAATCACTCCATAAGCCCAGAGACCCCTCATACCAGCCAGCTGAAGGCAGGCATACCCCTGCTTTTGAGAATGTTAAGGTGAAATAGCTGAGAAAGAGTTATAGCTTCCTTGCCTCTGAACTGCAGCCTGGGTACCCCCCAAAAGGCCTATTTTCCTCCCAAAGCTTGGAGATCTTGCTTCATCTCCTCTCAGACCTCTGAGAATGTAGCCAACACCCGAGTAGCGCCCTCAAATGCAGGGCTTCTGCTCACCTCCACACCGTCATATACAAGCGGCTGAAAGACAGTGGATCCATTTGGACTTAAAAGTAGCACAGGCCTGAAGAGGGGAGGAATGACCCAATTTCCTGTGCACTGTTCCCCATCCTTGAGAGAGAGGTGGTCTACGCGACCCCATGTGCCTCACACCTGTCTTTCAGACACCAGTTCAGCAGCACTCAGTGAGCCAGGCGGAAGAGTCTGTTGTACAAGAGGGGAACCTCAGGCTTGCACAGGTAGGAGCATTAGATGATTCTGGGTCCCAAGTCAGAACCCTTCTATGATGCTACACTGTCTCATCCCTCTTCCCCAACTTTGAATCTTTCTAGACTCTTAGGGCTCAGAGTCAGGCTGCAAACTTGATCATGCATTGGAAGCAAAGGAAGCCCCTCTGGAGGGAGGGTCCAGCCTTAGATGGGTGGCTGGTACATGGGTCCTAACTTTACTGGAAGTTGAACCTGGGTTCTCATCAGCTCCCAAGCAGATGAGATGAACTTGCATCATTAGGCACAGGAAATGTGTGGGATCCAGGGAGCCTCAGAAGGAATCTTTTAAGGTAGCCAGCAGCTGGGAAGCAGCTACAGCAGAGTCAACAGCCCTGCCTGGAGATGAATCTGCTTGGCTCTGGGGGAAGCAGCTTTGATGGCTGTGTGAAGTCAGTCTCAGTATGACAGATGTCAAGAGAGGTCACAGCCACCACAGAGATGGGCATGAGGCTTGTATCCGTGAGTCACCAGGGAAGGGACTCAGTCACTCTCTGAAACCTGGGGACAGGAACCAAGCTGTCTCCACAGCCAGCTTCCCACAAAAGCAAGATTAATTCTCACAGAGGAGGGCTGCAGAGCAGGATCTCTGTCAGCCTGGAGCTACAGCAGTGGCAGTGCATTCAATTAATCTTTACCTGCTTAGCCTGCTGTGCGGAGGGCAAGGCCCCTGCCCTGCTCTGAGAGCTAAACACCAGGGCTTCAGGGACTGCAGCTTCATCCTGAAGCCTCCAAGCTACAGGAGAACGGATTTGAGGATTTTGTAAAATAAAATAAATGGCAGAGCCCAAGCAGGTGAGTAGCAGTGAGCACCATCCTGTCCCTGGAGACCCAGCGAGCCCAAGCCAAGCCTCTTCTTGGAACATGAAAGAAAACTCAAGTGGATTTTTTTCTACCCCAAGAAACATTTTGAGGGAGAATTTCCAGTAGGAGCCTCTCAGCCTGTCAGAACCATCCTTGCCTTTATTATATCTTTACAGACCTCCCAAAGATCCCTTCCAGGCCATCCCACCCATTCAGTCTCTTATTGGGGAGCTGCCTTTTTTCTTGGTTGTTTCTGCAGACTTCTCTGGACCCTCTGCTCTGCCCCCGCCCCATTTCCCTTGTTTTTGCTTTCTTCAGCAAGGGAAGTAGCAATTGTCTTAGTTTGGGTTGCTGTGAAGAGATGCCATGACCGTGGCAATTCTAAATTAAAAGAAAACATGTAATTGAGTCTGGTTTACAGTCTCAGAGGTCTAGTCCATTCTCATAATGACGGAAGCATGGAGAGGCATGCAGGCTGACATGGTGCTGCAGTAGGAGTTCCACATCTTGATCAGAGCGTACCAGGTGTACCACACTGGGCATACCTTGAGCTTACAAGACCTCAAATCCAGCCTTCATAGTGATACATTTTCTCCAACAAGGCCATACCTCTCAACAGTGCCACTCCTTATGGGCTGAGCATTCAAACACATGAGTCTATGGGGACCATAGGTATTCAAACCACCACGGCAAGGTATTTACTAAAGAGCTGAGCCTTTTTGGGGATGGCTCAAACAGTTCCCAGTAAAGACCAGATGACAATCTAAAACTCAGAATTAGCCACTACCCCTGGCCATCTGTGTCAGCCTGTTTGCATCATAAATCACCCAGATACCATGGTCAAAGCTCTGAGCATTAGCCATTTGCAGTCTGCTAAAGTGGGACTCTGGGTTTAGCTCAGATTGCCTACAGTCATTACTTACCAGTGGGCCATGTATGCACTGCTCCCACTGAGGGTGGAGGTGGGGAGCTCAGACAATACATTTAAAAACTAACCTATCCTTTGACCTCTGGGCAGATGTCTTGCTGCCTACAGTGCTGAGCAAGGCTGTCTACGGTGTGGTTAAAATCTAAAATCTAAAGCCTAAAGGAAGATGCTGAGATGAAAACTAGTTGTCCATATCTCAGTTCAGTTTCTCAGTAGACCTATATGATGTCCCCTAGTCTCAAAATAGTTAGGGAATTAGAATGTGCTGCAGCAGAGTGGTTAAAACTATTGACGTGAGAGTCAGCTTTCCTGGCCACAGCGCGTCACTGGCTGAGTTACTTGGTGTGAGTTTATTCCAGCTCTCTGTGTCCGAGGCTCCTTATCTAGAAGACTGTGAGAATGACAGCATGTACTGTAGAGCCTTCAGTTTTCAGATCTGGATGAGTTAACACATTGTTATTTTTTTCCTGGTACAAGATTCTCTTCCCATGATTCTTCACATGATTATTGCTTTGTTGCTTGATGTGATTTTTAGACTCAAAATGCCACTTTTCTGCTTTCTATTCATTTAAGAGCCTGGGGTCCTTCTCTGCGCTTGTGATGTAGTACCAGCACACTGACCTGGCAGAGACTTAGCTCCCACACTGGTTTCAGCTTGGCTGGGGTGTTTGGCATGTTGGCAACTGTGAGGAAGGAAGGAAGGCACCTCTCCCATCCCGCTCTCACTAGAGGATGCTGTGCAGAATCAGCCATCCCTTACCCACCCTGGTTGAGTCCCACTCCCTGGGCTGATGGTTGCCCATCATAGTACTTGGGTACTCTGCCAGGCACTCAGCCTCTCCTGCATTCTGTCAGCCCCTGCCTAATAAAGAACAGCCACAGAATAGAGGAGGGCAAGGGTATGCTACACCGCTTGATATACTAGGCTAGCAACAGCTGATAACCTGTAGAGAGATAGGTGGCCTTCCCAGCCCAGATGCCAGAAGGAACCTTCAAGGCAGACAGCAAGGGTGCTTCCATGACAATCAGCCCCTTATGCTTCTACCTCTGAGAACCAGCCAGGAATGGGAACCCATGTGAGCCAGACCCCGGCTTCTAAGGGGTGCACTGAGACCTGTTGGAGGCCATGGTGCAGCCAAGGCTTGTAACTGGCTGCATTGTAGTAGCTCTTTGAAAACATTTTTTTGCTGTTGATGGCGGCACCCATTACCTAAACTCAGATGGGCAGAAATGAGCTTGCACCTGGCTGTGTGATAGCCTTTCCAGGGCTTCAGTAAGAAACCCCAACAGACAACTGTCGAGAGAGTGTAGGGGTTGGGATGTGTGGGCATGCCTTCCTACCAGAAGCATCCTCAAGACTCTACAAGGCAATGTTCTGGCTTGCGTGGGCTTGGCTGTACATCCAACTGAGTATGTTTCCTTACAGTGTACTCAACCAGAGGTGAAACCGAGAATCTACAGAACAGCACACCCCCATTCTATTTCTGAAGACAAAAGACAACACATGCCAATTCTCACATGTGTCATGTGTGTCCTGGAGATTGAGCTCAGATCCTCATGCCTACAAGGCAAACCCTTTACTGGGCAAGCTACCCCCTTAGCCCCACATGAATGACATCATAACCATGAAAAAACTCTAGATGCTATGTCCTCACCAACTCAGTGAGCATCTCTGTGGCTCCAACTGCTGCCCTTCCTCCTGGAAACAATGCAGTGATGTGGAAAGTCTGGTTCTCACTTATTTAATAGCACATTCTTTCCAGTCTGGTTGTAAGCCTGATTCTCCACAATCTATGAGATGGTAAATGGCTATGATCTTGCTCAGATCCGGTGTCAGAAAGGTCAGCATGGTCAGGAGTTTGGCATTTAAGGTGCCAGATATTCTGTTTTTGTGGCTGTCACATAACCACTGCTGCTAAACAGTTTGTTGGATTATTTCAGTGAGATATATTTACCATTCTGTCTCTTTGTGTATAATTGCATTTTGATGACGAGTCATAAGCCTCTTATGATACCATGCTGCCTTTGGGTCATTTCTGTAGTCATCAATTCCCATTGTTTTCTGTCACTACCTTCTCATTGATAGGGTGCTAAGTGCATTATCTGTTATTGTATTACTTGCCACAGGGGGAAGGGAGGCTACATTTGTCTAAAATATTGTTCACAATCTGTTTAAAAGTGATCCAGGGAAGGGATCTGGGAAGCGCTCATCCTCCTCCCTTGTCTTCATCTGCCCAGCTCCTGAATTCTCTCATCATCTTGCACTCTGACAAATGGGTGGCTCTGGGCTGAGAGCTGTCTTCTGACTCACTGGCCTTTCTGGATGGTGAAGTTGCCTTTGCTTTCAAGGATTAGAATGTTTACCAGGAAGTAGTCCTCCGTGCATGGCTTTTGTGCAGGAACACCAACCAGTGGTGTTCACAAAGCACTGTCCCATGGCTCACCAAATCCAGACTGCAGAGATGGGGTTCCCAGGCCAGATCATCTATCTGGGGTGCATGAGCCTGAACAAGTTACTAACTTTCCTTAACTTCTTGAATTAATCTCCATTTTATTAGAAAACTGCCTTCTAGTCTACCATGGAGCAGGAGAGGTACACATGGTCTGCAGTGCTAACTCACAGGCTATAGTTAGTGGGATGACCTGTAACTGCCCTCGGGCCATATCTTTATGTAGATATTCAGACAAAACTTTCTATAGCCTTAAGACATACCTGTAGTTGTGGCAAATTCCCATGCCTAGCCCGAAGGGGACAGTCACTTTGAGCTTGCATTTTCCTTTGCTCGGTACCCCACCTCCCAGCCCCCTCCTCTGTCCCTGCTTTCACACTGAATAACAGGGCAGGATGCTGCTCAGCTCAGGGAACCACACAGTTACAGAATGGCTTGGAAAATCAGTCTCATGTTTCAGTGTTCCAGCTCCCTCGGATGGTACCCTTAACTCCAGATTTCCTTTCTAGTTCAGGAATCTGTATTCAAGCTTTCTGCAGGATGCCAAGGTATATGTGCCATTGGCAAGATGGCTGAAGAATCATTCCATAATCACCTTCTAAAGAAGTTAGTGGTGTTATAAAAAGAAAAATTCAACCCTAGTCCACTGTGAACCCTGGGAAGAGGGAGGTGAAAGGACAGGCTTGAATTTTTTATGTCTCAATATTCTTATTTTTAAAATGATCTAAGATCCATGGTAGAATATTCTATTTTGTCTCCACTCACTTTGGCTTTGGGCACATTCATTTGTGCCTGACCTTTCACCTCACTAACTCTCCACCCTTGTACCCACCTGAGTAGAACAGGTCCTTTTGAGGCAAATCCAAGACTAGAATCCATTTCATCCCTAACTGTCCCTATGTATATTTGAAAAACAAAGTATTTAAATAACCCAGCTACCGCCACAGTTTTCTGAGACTTAGAAAACTGATCGGCCAGTGCTTGGGTATGGCTGCTCTGCAAGGCTTGGTGACTATGAGCCTCAGCCTTGTGGGGTCAAAGCCTTAGGAGGTGGGGCCTAGAGGAGGGGGCGTATACTTGTGTCATGATTGCCTTTGCCAGGGATGAATTTTGAACTGGGGAGTAAATCCTCAGAGCAGCAGGATGTTCTGGCTAAGAGATTGTTCTTAAGTTACCACTTGTCTTAGTCAGGGTTTCTATTCCTGCACAAACACCATGACCAAGAAGCAAGCTGGGGAGGAAAGGGTTTATTCAGCTTACACTTCCACATTGCTGTTCATCACCAAAGGAAGTCAGGACTACAACTCAAACATGGCAGGAACCTAGAGGCAGGAGCTGATGGAGGGTGCTGTTTACTGGATTACTTCCCCTAGCTCGCTCAGAATGCTTTTTGTTTGTTTGTTTGTTTTTGTTTTTCAAGACAGGGTTTCTCTGTGAAGCCCTGGCTGTCCTGAAACTCACTTTGTAGACCAGGCTGGCCTCGAACTCAGAAAAATGCTTGCCTCTGCCTCCCAAGTGCTAGGATTAAAGGGATGTGCTCAGAATGCTTTTTTTTATAGAATCTAGGATTATCAGCCTGGGGATGGCACCACCCACAATGGGCTGGGACCTCCCCGATTGATCATTAATTGAGAAAATGCCTTACAGATGGATTTCATGGAGGCATTTCCTCAAGGGAGGCTTCTCTGTGATAACTCCAGCTTTTGTCAAGTTAACACAAAACCAGCCAGTACACCAATTGTTCTTAAACATTATTTCATTATTTTACACTTCTCCCTCTCTCTCTCTCTCTTTCTCTCCCCTCTCTCTCTCTCACTCTCTCTCGCTCTCTCTTTCTCCCCACATGCCATTGCACATGTGTTTGTGTGGAGGACACACTCTATGAGAATCAGTTCTCTCCCTCTACTATGTGGCTTCTGGGTATTGACCCAGGCCATAGGTTTTGGCAGCAAGCTCCCTTACCTCCTAAGGTCCCAGTTTTCTTTTCTTTTCCTCTGCTATGAGGTGACACATCCAGGGCTCGTGCCAGTATGAGTTCATCCTCTAGTCACCAGACTTCTATACCAAATAGATCTCCTTACTTTATATAGCAACTAGAGGAAGATATTTATACAACACAAAATGGACCAGTATGATCCATTGTTTCAGTAATGCCTACGAAACAATAACTTTCTTCATTTGTTAGTTAGAAGAGTCCCATAATGAATAACTTTTGATTGAACACTGTTTGGTGACTGGGTAAGTGTATCAGTGGTCAAGATCTCATTTAGCACATGCAAGACTCTCCATTCTATCTAATGTCACAAGCTAAATGTGTTACAAGCTAAAACTGTCTGATTGCTCTGTGACACTTATATTAGCCAGGGTGCTTATATTTTTGATTTCTGCACTGTATTTACACTCTAGAGTAAGTGGGTTGCCTGGCATTTTCTAGTGGAGTTTAAGGGACATATATTATTGAATACAGTTGTGATCTCATGAATGCTTAACGTATTCAATGTATTAAATTCATTGAATCATTACTCCTATCCCCGTTTTCTGGAGGCAAGGCCTTTCTAGTTAGCCCAGCCTGGCTTAGAACCCTAGACTTTTCTGATTTGTTGCCTGAGTGCTGGACATGTGTGGGGCACCATGCTTGGCTTGACATCATTATTTTTCCCTGCTTCGCTAACTTCCCTGTATGCTTTGCCATTGAGTGCCTCTTTTGGCTTTTGGATGCTTGATACTCTCAGGTTTAAAACTTTCTCTTGGTGTGATGTTAACAATCATCACTGCACATCTTGCCTGCTTTCCACATCAGGCCATTAGCCATCAGATTATTTAAGGAGATTGATTTAAAAAAACAATCTCTTAGCTGGGTATGGTGGCGCATGCCTTTAATCCCAGCACTCGGGAGGCAGAGGCAGACGGATTTCTGAGTTCGAGGCCAGCCTGGTCTACAAAGTAAGTTCCAGGACAGCTAGGGCTACACAGAGAAACCCTGTCTCGAAAAACCAAAAGCAAAAAAACCCCAATCTCTTAAGATTGAGATTTAAAAATCACCAGCTGGTGGAAGGACAGCTCATCATTGAAGAGTTGCTCATTCTTTCTTTCTTTGTGTGTGTGTGTGTGTGTGTTCTCATGTGTGTATGTGGAGGCAAGAGGTCAATGTTGGGGGTCTTCCTTTTTCTCTTTTGGGACATGGTCTCTCAATAAACTCCTTGCTCACAAGTTGCTAGTTTGTCTACCTTCAGGCTCTGGAATGCTCCCTGTCTCTACCCAACCAGGGCTAGGGCTGTAGACATTCACAACCATGCCTGAGTTCCAGGAACCACTCTTACATCATGCTAGCGTGGTGGACACTTTACCTGCTGAGCCATCTCCCCAGCCATGGTGATAATTTCTAATATTTTTCAGTGGGGAAAATTAATAGCAATACTTAAAAAAAAAGATCATGAGTTCATGCTAATATTTTGAATTTGGTATTACAGGCCTTTTATTTCTCCTCTTTGGTTTTATAGTTTTCTCTCTCTCTCTCTCTCTCTCTCTCTCTCTCTCTCTCTCTCTCTCTCTCTCTCTCTCTCTCTCTCTCTCTCTCTCCTAAAATCTTGGTTCTAAACAAGAGTAGCAGTTACTTATCTGTGTTACTATTAGTTTTTTCCCTGAATGGTAGTATCAGTTCCACAGGTGACAATATCGCTTCTGGAAACTTCTTAAGAGTTTGTTAAAGTTATTATAGTTCATCTTTAAGATCTGCCTCACTGGGAATACAGTCAAATAACCATTTCACATTTCATTTGGATTAATTCTTGAGCAATTATACTACTAGCTCACATGATGAGGCTCATTTGTCTTGCTTTAACTTCAATTTTTAAGAACTTCTTCTGTCCACATTGAGTTAACATTTTATAATAACATAAGTCACTGGCACAGGTCTACATTATTATACTCAGAGAAAGTTCAGCTTCTAGCTCTTTCTACTTGGTCCCTCTCTTGTTGTGGCAATCCAATAATGCAGCTTATCCTTCTGTTTCTTTTGGTTTGGGTTTTGGTTTGTTTGTTTGTTTGTTTTTGTTTTTCGAGACAGGGTTTCTCTGTGTAGCCCTGGCTGTCCTGGAACTCACTCTGTAGACCAGGATGACCTTGAACTCAGAAATCCACTTGCCTCTGCCTCCCAAGTGCTGGGATTAAAGGTGTGCGTCACCATTGCCCAGCCTATCTTTCTGTTTCTTAAGGTAGAAGTAAATTTATAGATACGTATGACTGTATGCATGCATATGTGTACTGCTTATACTTTGTTTCTTACTGTTTGTGGATGACAAAATATTAATTTTACATTTTAGGGGGCATTGGAATCAAAGTTGCTAAGCACAGGCTTATACTAGGTTACATAATTTTTCTGCTGTGTTTCATACTTAAGAGTATATCCTGGAAGTTGGTCTGTAATTGTAGATAGAAATCATCTTCACTATGTCACTCAGGTTGGCCTCACACACATGGCAGTCCTCCTGCCTCAGCTTCCGTTGTATTGGAATTATTGGCTTGGCTTTAGTGTGGCATTTTAATCCATGTATACATATTGTATAATGATCATGTAATAGACCGTACCCACCATCAGCCCATGTTTACAGTGTACAGTGGAACAGCCGTTACCTCAAATTCTCATTTCTTTGTCTTGAGAGTTTTATAAATCCTTTTTAGTAGTTATTTGAGGCACTCTCTATTCTCATACTCTACTATGCTGTAGAATGCTAGAGTTTATTCCTTCTATCCATCCATGCCTTGGTAACCATACCCTTTATTTCCTGTCCTCTACCTTTCCCAGCTTCTGGTGACCACTATTTTACCTATGACATCTATGGTTAGTATGTTCATCTTTTGATGAACAGTGAGAATATGTTGTATTAATCCTCTGTGCCTGAATTATTTCATTTATCAGAGTTCCATCTAAGTTGCCATAAATGACAGGATTTCAATCTTTTAAATAATCAAATGATATTCATCTTCACACATAGGCCATATATTTTTTTTCTTTCCGTCTGAATGGACAACTAGGTTAGTTGCATATCTTGGCTATTGTGAGGAGTGTTGTAATAAATGTGGG
Organism: Mus caroli; assembly: GCF_978045245.1. Classification (NCBI taxonomy): domain Eukaryota; kingdom Metazoa; phylum Chordata; class Mammalia; order Rodentia; family Muridae; genus Mus; species Mus caroli. Next base: position 143,061,927 of record NW_028227261.1, on the reverse strand, counting down.
GATATAGGCATGGTTTTAGCATACCAAATTCCATTTGTTTGGATCCAGGCTCAGTAGTGGATTGTTGGGTCACGCAGGGTAGATCTGCTCTCTCACCATGCCCACTCTACCCTAGCCCCACCACCAGAGCTTTCTTTCTCTACATTCTCAGCAGCTCTGGATTATTTTACCCCATGAAGCTACTTCTAGAGAGGGCTGTTCTACTCTGCTTTACTTTCTTCTAAGAAGCCAATTTGAATGCTTTGGGGATGTGGCTAAAACAGGGAGCAAGCTGTGCCTTTCTGATGCCAGGTGATTGATTGTGATTGAGGGCTCATGACATTTTCTGTTTCTGTTTGAAGTACCCCACGGTTGGAGCTCCCAGATTGCTTCATTAGGAGTCAGACCCTGCTCCAGGCCTGTAGGGGCTCTTCAATGTTGGGAGGAGAGTACATATTAGGAAACACATACAACCAGTTGTAATTCAATTACTCCTGGGGACAAAGTGCTTCTGACATTACCTACAGCTATTAGTAATGTTGCCTGCCCATGAGTAGAATAACTCAGCTGCAGTGAAGTCAGCCACTCCTTCCTTATGGTGGGATATGACCTTCCTCCCTTCCAGCTGGTAGTGCTTCTACTAACCAGTCGCTCAGATGATGCTGTTGCTCCATATCAAGGAAGGTCTAGAGGAAAGACAAAGGAGGCCATCTACAAAGAACATGAAGGAGAGCCCTCCCCTCACTCCTCAGGTGCAGTAGGTGGGCCACCTCTTAGTGAGAGAGTGAAACCTATGCAACTGTGAAACTCTTAGAACAGAACAAAGTAGGGGCACTGGGGTAGACACAGGGGAACACACACACAGACACATTAACTTTTTATTGATTCTTCCCTTTCTCTTTGTATCTACCCTTGCAACAGCCCACACAAAAGAAAATAAAAAAGAACAAACAAAACCACAAACATCTTGTAGAGGCTGTAGGGTATCACAGTGTGTCCCATGGTGCACCCTTTTGTCCATACACCTTTACTTGCAAATTTTCATTGCAATGACTCATTGGTCTGGTTTGAGGCGTCTGGCTTCTGCTACACTATCAATTCTGGATGCTCACATATCCAGGACCCCTCTTGCACATCCTATTGTTGCCTTGTATCATGGAAAACCTGCAGCTTTGGATCTTCAGGACCAGTATCTTCACACACTTCAGCAGATCATAGATGGGGCAGATATTGGAGTGGGCAAACTCAAAGCCCTGGATCTGGCCCTGAGTGGTAGTCGAGTTGGTCAATCTGCCAGCTCTCCTGCAGCACCCACACCGCCAGGGTGAGCTCTCCAGCACTGCCTTTGGTTAGCTTACCCAATGCTGCAGCTGTGGAGGTTTGAGGGGTGGGGCCAGTTTTCCTGCTTTCATGCCCCAGGGCCATGTAGTGAGTGGGTCTCTGTGTGCATTTTGCTCATCTGTGCCATGTTGGTATTCTTTATCATTATTGTTTATTATTTTTTGTGTTTAGGTGTTTTGCCTATGTGTACATCTGTGCACTGAATGAGTCCCTGGTGCCCACAGAGGCCAGGCATTGGATCCCCTGGAAGTAAACTTACAGATGGTTGTGGGGTGCTGTGTGGGTGCTGGGAATTGAATCTGGGTCCTCAGTCTTTTAGTGGGTGTATTGGCTAGTTTTGTGTCAACTTGACACAGCTGGAGTTATCACAGAGAAAGGAGCTTCAGTTGAGGAAATGCCTCCATGAGATCCAGCTGTAAGGCATTTTCTCAATTAGTGATCAAGGGGGGAGGTCCCCTTGTGGGTGGTGCCATCTCTGGGCTGGTAGTCTTGGTTCTATAAGAAAGCAGGCTGAGCAAGCCAGGGGAAGCAAGCCAGTAAAGATCATCCATCCCTCCATGGCCTCTGCATCAGCTCCTGCTTCCTGACCTGCTTGAGTTCCAGTCCTGACATCCTCTGGTGATGAACAGCAATGTGGAAGTGTAAGCCGAATAAACCCTTTCCTCCCCAACTTGCTTCTTAGTCATGACCCTTTCCTCCCCAGCTTGCTTCTTGGTCGTGATGTTTGACTAAGACAGTGGGCTCAGGGAGGTGCCTTCTCTGTTGTACTTCCTGTGTTCTATCATGTTCTAGCACCCGGAGAATTCTAGTTCTAAGACAGAGTGAACTCCTTAGAAGGTTTTCTTGGTTGATGCTGGGACTGGACTTAACATTGTCTTAAACTAGAAAGCAAAAGGGAAGACACTGTTTGTCTTCTGACTTAAGGTTTAGTGACATTGCTCTTTAGGGGCAAGAATAATGAACAGTTACAGCCCATGGTCTGGCTAAGCCAAAGCATAAAGGCTGCCAGAATTATCATGAAAGGGTAGCAGCAAGAGGGAGCACTAAGGTTGTTGCTGGAGAGATGACTCAGTTGTTAAGAGCACTTGCTGCTCCTGCAGAGGACTGGGGTTTGGTTCCCAGCACATACATGAGAGAGTTCACAATTACCCATAACTCCAGGTCTAGGGGATCTGGTGTCCTTTTCTAGTCTCTGTAGGCACCCATACACAAACACTAAATAAAAATGAATCTTAAAAAATAAAAGCTATGGTAACTATGGATTGTGAAGTTTGTTGTGATTATAGTGTGTGCGTACAACTATGGGTAAAAGGATGGTCATACTTCTGCCCAGAGGAGAGTCCTAGGTTGGAGAAATCTTTGAATCATCCAATCTTCAGAGTGAGGTACAAGGCAAGGTAATCTGGGCTTGGACCCAAGAAGTCCCTCATATACAGTTGTAAGAGATTGCCTCCAAAGGAAGATGAAAACCCAAGACAGTTCTAGTGAGGACACTCTGGGTAAAAGGGCTGGTGTTGAATGTTGTGGGAGGTCACAAAGGCACAGACAGGAGGGAGGGTGCCACTCTGATTTTTCACAAGACAACGGTTGGTCACCTTGGAAAGTGATGTTTCTATGTGTGATGGAAGAGGATGCCAGATGCAGATACACGAGCCCTTAGCTAGAAGTAAGCAAAAGCTTGTTTGGTGAAATCTGATGGCGATCTCAGAAAACCAATGAGATGACTACCAGCCCTTGGATTTAAAGAGCGTGCAAGGTCAAATCAAGAGTTTAGCTGACAAAAAAAAAAAAAAAAAAAGAGCTGGGCATGGTGGTGCACACCTTTGATCTCAGCACTTGGGAGGCAGAGGCAGGAGGATTTCTGAGTTCGAGGCCAGCCTGGTCTACAGAGTGAGTTCCAGGACAGCCAGGGCTATACAGAGAAACCCTGTCTCAAAAAACCAAAAAAAAAAAAAAAAAAAAAAAAAAAAAACAAAACCAAAAACCAAAAAACAAAAAACAAAAAACAAAAAAAAGAGTTTAGCTGACGGTGAGAAAAAAATGTTAGTGGCAAGATGGGTGGGCCTGTTGTGTCTTCCAGACCTGGTTATGTTATTGTTCGAGGTATCTCTGCAGAAATGGGTCTTCCATATGGGAAAACATCATCTCAATAAGTATAGGCCTTGCTGAGGAGTGTTTATTGATGGTCAGAGCATGAAGCTCCGCTGCTCAAAGGAGGGCTCATGTTATCTGTGTTTTTATTTTTAGTTTTGTGTCTGTGTGTGGGTTTGTGCGTGAGTGCCTTTCCATAAGGAGGTCAGAAGAAGTCGCTAGGTCTTGTGGAGCTGAAGTTTCAGTGGTTGTGAGTTGCCTGATGTGGGTTCTGGGAATTGATCTTTAGACTTCCGGAAAGGATGCTCAATTACTGAGCCGTCTCTCCAGTCCCCAGAGTTTTTAATTGACCATTTTTAGGGCCAGTGTAAGGTGTTTGCAACAGTGGTGCGGTGCTTGGAATGAGAATGGCCCCCATAGGCTCATAGATTTGAAAGCTTAGTCACCAGGGACTGGAACTATTTGAAAGGATTAAAAGAAATAGGAAGTATAGCCTAGTTGGAGGAAGTGTGTCATAGGAGATAGGCTTTGAGGTTTTAAAAGCCAATCTCTCTCTCTCTCTCTCTCTCTCTCTCTCTCTCTCTCTCTGCCTGTAGATCATGATATAGTTCTCAACTACTTCTTCAGCACCATGTCCGCCGGGCCTACTATAATGCTACCTGCCATGATGGTACTAAATTAAACCTCTGAACTGCAAGCAAGTGTCTAATTAAACACTTTTTTTAAAAAAACAAATAAGAGTTGCCATGATCATGGAGTCTCTTCACAGTAATAGAATAGTGACTTAGACAAGCAGCATGTGTAGTTCAATGCTATTAGCTCATCATTCATTTTATTATCTAATTCTTTAATGATACCCTATTGTTAATCAAGCTTAGAAAATTTCTAACAAAACCACAACCAAAAGGAGACTTGAAATAAATTCAGAACCATATAAGAACTCCGAGAAAGGGGACACTGTTCTGGTTGAATTAGTCACAAAACAGTTCCTGTCTGGGCCAGGGAAAGGAATTACAGGAGATTTGTTTTCAGCTTAAAGTACTGACCAGCAGGAAATTAGTTTTGCTTTATCCAACAAAAAACATGTGGAACAAAAAACTGTAAACTCTTACTTGGAAGGTGTGCAGAGTCACCTGGTTGTATGGATTCCTGTCAGCTGGTTTGTAAGCTGGACCGTTCAGAACTGTTAGATTACATAACCAAAGAGTGTTCAGGTCTAAGAAGTGATTCCTAAGAAACAGTGGATGGAAGGCAAAGGCTATTGGTATTTTAAGTTAACAGATGCAGGACACATACTAAGTAACTAAAATATGTCCATATACTCCTGTCAGGAAAGGCAAGTATTGGCTAAAGCACAGTGTGTAACACATAATTTAGAGAAATATTTCAAGTGTTTCAAAATAGAAAATGTCAGTTCCCACTGATTCCGGAAAGGCTAAATATAACAGAAATGTTCCACACTTTAAATCCTTTTTTTAAATTAGATATTTTCTTTATTTATATTTCAAATGTTATCCCCTTTCCCACTTTCCCCTCCGAAAATTCCCTATCCCCTCCCCCTCCCCCTGCTCCCCAACCCACCCACTCCCATTCCTGGTCCTGGCAGTCTGGTATACTGGGGCATAGAACCTTCACAGGACTGAGGGCCTCTCCTCCCATTGATGACTGACTAGTCCATCCTCTGCTACATATATAGCTAGAGTCACAAGTTCAACCATGTGTTTTCTTTGATCGGTAGTATAGTTTCAAGGAGCTCTGAGGGTACTGGTTAGTTCATATGGATGTTCCTCCTATGGGGCTCCAGTCCCCTTCAGCTCCCTGGGTATTTCTCTGGCTCCTTCATTGGGAAACTTGTGCTCCATCCAATGGTTGACTTAACCATTTAGTTACTTAGTATGTGTCCTGCATCCACTTCTGTATTTGCCAGGCACTGGCAGAACCTCTCAGGAGACAGCTATATCAGTATCCTGTCAGCAAGCTCTTGTTGGCATCTGCCTAGTGTCTGGATTTAGGGGTTGTTTATGGGATGGATCCCCAAGTGGGGCAGTCTTTGGATGGTCCTTACTTCAGGCTCTGCTTTGAACTTTGTCTCTGTAACTCCATCCATGGGTAATTTGTTCCCCATTCTAAGGAGGAATGAAGTATCCACACTTTGGTCTTCCTTCTTCTTTAGTTTCATGTATTTTGCAAATTGTATCTTGGGTATTCTAATAGCATAGTCTCAAAAGAGACAGCTATATCAGGGTCATTTCAGCAAAACCTTGCTATTGTATGCAATGGTGTCTGTGTTTGGCGACTGATTATGGGATGGAACCCTGGATATGGTAGTCTCTAGATGGTCCATCCTTTTGTTTCAGCTCCAGACTTTGTCTCTGTAACTCCTTCCATTGGTGTTTTGTTCCCAATTCTAAGAAGGGGCAAAGTGTCCACACTTTGGTCTTCGTTCTTCTTGAGTTTCATGTGCTTTGTATCTTTTATCTTGGGTATTCTAAGTTTCTGGGCTAATATCCACTTATCAGTGAGTACATATCATTTGAGTTCATTTGTGATTGTGTTACCTCACTCAGGATGATGCCCTCCAGGTCAATCCATTTGCCTGGGAATTTCATAAATTCATTCTTTTTAATAGCTGAGTAGTATTCCTTTGTGCAAATGTACCACATTTTCTGTATCCATTCCTCTGTTGAGGGGCATCTGGGTTCTTTTCAGCTTCTGGCTATTATAAATAAGGCTGCTATGAACATAGTGGAACAGGTGTCTTTCTTACCAGTTGGAACATCTTCTGGATATATGCCCAGGAGAGGTATTGCGGGATCCTCTGGTAGTACTATGTCCAATTTTCTGAGGAACTGCCAGACTGATTTCCAGAGTGGTTGTACAAGCTTGCAATCCCACCAACAATGGAGGAGTGTTCCTCTTTCTCCACACCCTTGCCAGCATCTGCTGTCACCTGAATTTTTGATCTTAGCCATTCTGACTGGTGTGAGATCGAATCTCAGTGCTGTTTTGATTTGCATTTCCCTGATGATTAAGGATGTTGAACATTTTTTCAGGTGCTTCTCAACCATTCAGTATTCCTCAGGTGAGAATTCTTTGTTTAGCTCTGAGCCCCATTTTTTAATGGGGTTATTTGATTTTCTGGAGTCGACCTTCTTCAGTTCTTTATATATATATATTGGATATTAGTCCCCTATCTGATTTAGGATAGGCAAAGATCCTTTCCCAGTCTGTTGGTGGCCTTTTTGTCTTATTGACGATGTCCTTTGCCTTACAGAAGCTTTGCAACTTTATGAGGTCCCATTTGTCAATTCTCTATCTTACAGCACAAGCCATTGCTGTTCTATTCAGGAATTTTTCCCCTGTGCCCATATCTTCGAGGCTTTTCCCCACTTTCTCCTCTATAAGTTTCACTGTCTCTGGTTTTATGTGGAGTTCCTTGATCCACTTAGATTTGACCTTAGTACAAGGAGATAGGAATTGATCAATTCACATTCTTCTACATGTTAACCACCGGTTGTGCCAGCACCATTTGTTGAAAATGCTGTCTTTTTTCCACTGGATGGTTTTAGCTCCCTTGTTGAAGATCAAGTGATCATAGGTGTGTGGGTTCATTTCTGGGTCTTCAATTCTATTCTACTGGTCTACTTGTCTGTAGCTATACCAGTACCATGCAGTTTTTATCACCGTTGTTCTGTAGTACAGCTTTAGGTCAGGCATGGTGATTCCACCAGAGGCTCTTTTATCCTTAAGAAGAGATTTTGCTATCCTAGGTTTTTTGTTATTCTAGATGAATTTGCAGATTGCCCTTTCTAATTCGTTGAAGAATTGAGTTGGAATTTTGATGGAGATTGCATTGAATCTGTAGATTGCTTTTGGCAAGATAGCCATTTTTACTATATTGATCCTGCCAATCCATGAGCATGGGAGATCTCTTTCTTTAGGTTTGGGAATTTTTCTTCTATAATTTTGTTGAAGATATTTATTGGCCCTTTAAGTTGGGAATCTTCACTCTCTTCCTACTTATTATCCTTAGGTTTGGTCTTCTCATTGTGTCCTTGATTTCCTGGATGTTTTGAGTTAGCATCTTTTTGCATTTTGCATTTTCTTTGATTGTTCTGTCCATGTTTTCTATGGAATCTTCTGCACCTGAGATACTTTCTTCCATCTCTTGTATTCTGTTGCTGATGCTTGCATCTATGGTTCCTAATTTCTTTCCTAGCATCTCTATCTCCAGAGTTGTCTCCCTTTGTGATTTCTTTATTGTTTCTACTTCCATTTTTAGATCCTGGATGGTTTTGTTCAATTCTTTCACCTGTTTGGTAGTGTTTTCCTATAACTCTTTAAGGGATTTTTGTGTTTCTTCTTTAAGGACTTCTAGCTGTTTACCTGTGGTTTCCTGTATTTCTTAAGGGAGTTACTTATTTCCATCTTAAAGTCCTCCGTCATCACCATGAGAAGTGACTTTAGATCCATATCTTCCTGTTCTGGTGTGATGTGTATCTAGGGAGAGTTTTGTTCTGATGATACTGGGTAACCTTGGGTTCTGTTGCTTTTGTTCTTACACTTGCCTCCTGCCATCTGATTATCCCAAGTGCTTATTGCCCTCAATGTATCTGATTGGAGCCTGTCCTTCCTATAATCCCTGTTGATTCAAGACTACTCAGAGTCCAGCTTTCTCTGTGATCCTGTGATTCCCGGCTCCTGTGAACTTGAGATTGTGGGTGTGCCAGAGTTCTTGGCAGTCAAGCTTCCTGTGAGACCCTGAGATCCTTGTGTGACCAAGCTCCTGTATCCTGGGATCTTGGAATCCTAAGATCCTGGGCATGTTACAGTTCCTGGAAGTGGTGTCTCCTCTGGGGACTGTGGAGCTGTCTGGTGTGTCTGAAACCAAGGTATACCAGCACCGATTAGAAAGAACATGAGCCGCTGGTCAGGCAGGGCTCTCGTGTCCTTGCTCCTGCTGTTACAAGCCCATCACAATTGGTTTGGAACAGATGTTGTGTTCCACTCACCAGGAATCTTAAGATTGGGTAGAGAGTTTTCTGGGGATCATGGGACCATCCGCTGAGTTTGTGCCCAAGGTGACCCGGAGCTGTTGCCAACTAACTTGAGCCCCTGGTCAGGCGGGTTTTCTGTGTCTCTGCTGCTGGCACAGGCCCGGCATGATCGGATTGGCCACATTTTAAATCTTAAGAGTAATTCTAAGTTGTCATATTGTTTCTGAAAGTCTAGCTATACTTTTTCTTTCTAACTAACCTTATCCATTCCTATAGCCAACGTTAGATTGTCTAGAATATTATTACAGACAAAAGTGCTAATTGTCTAAAATATCATTACAGACAGAAGTGTTAAAATGTTTTACCTTCATGAGCTATCTACAATTAAAAGCATCTTTCAAACTCTCTTGCTTACGTGTTAAAACTAAAATATTTTAATCACTTTTTGGGAACTTCACACATGAATATAAAGATGATACCCACCCTGCTCCCCCCTTAACTCCTCTCGGATCTAGCTGGCATTCTCCAACTTTCTATCCTCCCCCTTTCTTTTTTATAATCTGCTGAGTCCTGTTTGTGTTGCTCAAATATTCATCGATGTACGGTCATCCACTGGAGTGTTGGCAATCTACCAAGGACCACACCTTGAAAGAGACTCTTCCTTCTCTAGAAACCACAACTGTCCACAAGTCCTAGATTAGAGTTGGGTCCCTTAGGCCACTCCCCCTCTGAGCTGGTATGTTGCCTGGCTTGATCCTGTGTAGATTTTGTGAGTGCATCAGTGTTCACTTCATGTCTCTGGCTCTTATAGTCTTTCCACCTCCTTCCCACTATGGTCCCTGAGCCTTAGGAATGGGGTCATAGGATCGGGTAGTGATACAGATTACTTATTGTGGCTGAGAATTCTCCATTTAGTCTTTGTGCTTTGACCAGTTGTTAGTTCCATGTTAGCCTCTGTCTACTACAATAAACCCTGATGAGGCCTAAGAGCTGCACTGATCTATGGGTAAAGAGATAAAAGTTTATGGGTAAAGAGATGAGATAAAAATAGTAGTAGTAGATTTGCCCCTGACTCTATGAGTTTCCCAACCTTGGGCTCTTGGTCTGATTCACAGTATCAGTTATGTGTTTCCTCTTGTGGAACAGACTTTAAATACAATTGGATCACAGTTGGTTACTTGCATGACATTTGTGCCACTATTGTACCCATGAGCACATCTTGACATGATGTTTGTTATTGTAGCTCTCAGAGTTCACATCTGGTGAGACCCTTGGTGATTTTTCTACCCCAGAAGCCTGCATAGCATCTTTGCGTACTATGAAAGCTAATTAACAGACAGAAAGCTTCCTGGTCAGTAACAACTTGATTTCCTCCATATAGTGGAGTCTTCAGTTAAGAGGGTCTTAGCCTAAAGTTCTGGTGGGCAACTAAGAGTAATAGACATAGGCTGTATTATTTGGGGAGTCTCTAGAACACCCCTAAGCAACAATTTATCCTACACTTGACAGTGGGCTTTTTGTTTTGTCAACCTGGGGCATATGGGAGGAACATATCCCCTTTATAGGGTAACTACAATTAAACTCTTTTTTATGAATACTAATGTTTCATATGTGTGTGCATGCTTAGGTTTGTGTGGATATGCATGTATGTGTATACCCCAGGAGCTTGTCTGTTTGATATAGGGTCTCCCAACTGGGACTAAGGAACTAACTAGTTAGGCAAGACTGGTTGTCCAGCAAACTCTAGAGATGTTTCTGTCTCTACTTTCTCAGTTCTGGGGTTATGAGTCCGTGCTGCTATGACTGTTTTTTTTTGTTGTTGTTGTTGTTGTTGTTTTGTTTTTGTTTTTTAACGTGGGCACCAGAGGTCAAACCTCTCATCCTCATGCTTACAGGTACAGCTTACAGGTACATGCCTGCAGGTACAGCTCAGCACTGACTGCCCCTTATTCAATTGTTCTTGTCATAAAAATCCTATGTCCTGTGCTTTCAAAGGGGAAATCACTAGTTTTGTTACCCATATTATCCTTATTCCTGTTATTATCCTGTTATTACCAAGAAGGTGTTAAACTCCTGTTGTCACTGCATGCAAATTAATTTCTAATGGTATCTACCCTGACCCATGTTAACAGGAATCGTCTGTCTTTGGAGTGGGTCTGGGAGGATACTGGTTTGATGACTAGTGATGCTTCTCTCAGAACCATGTGACCCTCTTACTCCAGAGAAGACAGGAAACAACAATTCAGAAACTCAATCGCATGCAACGTGATTGGCTGGCTTGGGACTTCTTAGGGTTTAACCAATTATGAGTTTGAAGTCAAGAACAAAAGTAGCATAACCAGGGACACAAGCAGGATTGTGGTCATCTCCTGATAAGAATGGACCCATGGGAGGATTTTTACTCTTATTAGTCACAGGAGCAGGAAGAATATAGTCCAGGTCTGAATGCTGTCTTTGTTTTAAATCAGATAGACCAGGTAGGATAGACTGTATTGTCACAGGCTGAGTGACTCCACCAGATAGAAAATCTCTCCTTACTCTGTTTCCTGTGTCTAAGCTGGAATCTATTCATAGACTTGAGAAGACTAGCTGAAGAGACACCTTAACTTATATGCCCATGTGTCATGGCCCTGGTGGCATGGTATTATTACTGAAAACAACAGCAATCTATAAATTTATCTGTCTATGAATCTGCTTTTCCTAAAACAAAACAAAACAAAACAAAACCAAAAACACCCCCCCAACACACACACAAACTTTGTAGACTTAAAAATTACATTTTACACACATTATTAAAAGACTACTAGGCAAGAAGCCAGCTCCTTCCAGAGAAGTTCTGTGAGGAGAGATGCAATTGATTGATTCCAGGAAGTGAATCATTAGGCAGGATGAAGCTATTTGATTTTGTGTCCCAAGGTCATTTTGTCTAGCAGATGGGAAAGCAGAGATGGTCAAAATTTGAGAAGTTCTTGGCCGAGTTAATCTTACTTCTCTAAACCCTGTGAGATTAGCCGTGAGACTGAGGAGGGAGGGCTGTTCCTGTATCCTCTGTTCCACCACAGATGCTGCAATTGGTGTGCAATGGGGTAGTTCCACTGTTAAGCTACTCGGTATGTAGGGTCCTTATGTCAGTGGTTTAGAGCAGCCAGGAAAGCTGTTCAGGAGATCTTGGAAGGAGGGAGCTCCCATTAAGAGTGCTCTGAAGCCAGCAATGGAAGGGAAGGGAAACAGCAGCTCAGGAACATCCAGACACACTTCAGAAGGTCCCCAGAATCAGGGTAAACTTTGACCTATGTGACCTCTGCCTGGTTTCACTTCACATTTTCAAGATGGTTTCCTGGAGGCACTGAAGAGTGGGACTTAGCCATCAGTTAGAAAGAAGCCTTGACTTAAGATGTCTGTGGCAGTAGCTTCAAAACAAAACAAAACAAAACAAAACAAAACAAAACAAAACAAAACAAAACAAAACAAAACAAAACAAAACAAAACTGTGTTTGTTGGGTTACCGTGTCCTTCAGGAGTTGGAACAGCCACTGTGTCTTTCAGCATGGCATCTGGGCCATCTACAGAATCACTTGTCAGTGGCTGTCAGTGGATGACACTGTCAGCAGACTTGGTGCCTTGTAGTTTGGACTTGTACAGAACCTATATGCATACTTGTTGACAGTCTCCTTTGTAGACACTATAATAAGTGATTGTGTAAAATGTTAGCAACTCTCTTTGATGCCACAGAGCTCACACTCCAGAGGTAGTTGGATACACACTCAACTTCCTCATTTAAACTCATTAACTCTTAATTTATTCATATATTTAAAACAATAACAACAACTCAGCAACCAGCTTGAAAGCATGTTCAGTATGAATGGGTATAAAGTAACTTCTTTCCTGGACTGAATGTAACGATACCTTTTATGATACCCAGTGACTCTCAGATATCAATAAAAATGTTGTGGTTAATGTTTGACTGGGGGGTGAAGGGAGAGGCTAGAGGAGCAGAACAGGTTGAGGAAGTGTCTCTTGGGGTTCTTCAGCCACAGCAAGTGTCTCCACGGCTGAATGGACGACAAAAATTTCTAAGCAGCATTTCTTACTTACTGAAAGGTAAGGGTGAATTGTCCTCAGTATTCTTCCAGAAGTTTATAAGAATGATAACTTAGATGATGGGTAGATGGCTTAAGAAGGGCTGATAAATGTATCCCTTGAGGCCAAGTGTGTACAGCTACAAAAGGTGCTTGTCCCTGGTGTCCTTAGCTTTTGGGGAGGACTCAGTTCCTTTCTCTAACAGTTATTTCTCATGAGTCTGTATTTCAGACACACACTGGATGAAAGTGGCTTTTGGTCAAACTGAACTTAGAGTGGAACTAAGGGAACATTGGGTTCTCTGAGGTGTAAATGAGTGTGAGCACCTGTCATTAGGGATCAGCATCTAAAACTGGTCTGAGAACATTTCTAGAACTACATTGTAGGAATTGGAGTTAGAATCCTAGTCTCATAAGTTGTGGTGTCTTTCACATGTCTTTAGAGATCATTCAGTCTACTTTTTGGAGAAGACAAATCCAGTGTTGGATTCTTAACACTGTCTGGAATGTGGTGGGAGGGGTTGGCACAGAAGAGAAAGGAGACTTTTAAAGAAAGCACTAGAAGAAGAGCGAAAGGGGGAAGACCAGGCTCACCTTGCAGGTGGGATAGGGAGGTTGCTGTGGGGGTGGGTTGGGGTGGGAGCTTCTGGTTCCCTTCATAGCAGATGAACTGTCTGCTAATGAGGGATTCTCAAGATATCATATGCGCACTTGGAATCTTCATAGTTTTGGCCATTGCCGGTGTGTTTTGATTACAGGTGACTTTATAGAAATGAGACAGATGCTCCCTGTAGTAGGGTGTACCAAGCAAACTGTTTGGGCAATACTTTCTCTCATACTTTTCTATAAAAATGTAAGTAGCAAGTAAGGCATTGTTTAAAAGAAGAAAGTGCACACTGGGATAACAAGAAAAATAGTCAACATTGAGGTGTTCTAAAGAAATAAAAGGAATCCTTTTTTGGAGAGTCTACAATTAACTGGGGGACATGCATTTTATGAGTCTTTGGGGTTGGTCAGTTGGGTTGGGCCTATTTCATCATTGATTGGCTAGAGCACATGAGGCTGTGCACTTATGTTCTCTGAACCTTAATCTTTTTCATTTAGATAACAGATAATCTGCCCAAGTGGGTGATCATGAGGAACAAATGCATAGGTAAAGTGCTTGCTGTAATGGCAGCCCCTCAGTGAGGGTTGGCTTTCTTTTCCAGGAGAAAGTCCAGATACTGAGTCAGGTCAAGCTGAGGTGTTACTGTTTGCTCTGTAAGAAAAAAAAAACCACCCACCTTGTGCTTATGACTCTACTGCATTTTAGGATTATATGTGTGCACCACCACAGCCTTCTAGAAAGACCATTCTCTATTTTGCATACACACACACACACACACACACACACACACACACACACACACACCCCACACACACATCCCCCCCCAGCTATGTTAAGAACATGGGATTGGACATGATAATAAGAATGGTAAGATGATTGGGTTCTGATGAATAATATTCAAAAGTTAAAAGTCCCCCAGATAGTTCCCATATAAGTCTTCAGGTTTGAAGATCTGAGGGAAGATCTGAGCTCTGAGGGAACTCATTGTTGTTGAACATGAATACTGCATTTGCAGTATTATCTTCTTACCAAGGCAAAAGTTTGTCCTGTGTCCTACTGTTAAAGGCAGGATCCAGAAAGAGAACCTGCTACACTTTTGTGTTGGGAGAGGACTCTGGGAAACAACCCTGTGTATCCTTTTGTTCCTGTCTCAGAAGGCCCACAAATAAATGCACATATGGGTGTGGAAACACTTAGTCATCTGTTGTCATAAAATTGTGTTCATTCAGAAACTTCTGGTGTTTAACTTAGAATGGGTCTAGCCTTTCTGTGGCCAACTCATTGATTCTTAAACAATGGAAGATATGATGAATTTTCTTACGTGTCTGACCCATCTGTCATTTGTAAGTTGTGATAATGAACATGAATATTTACTTCAATTTGAGGCATATTGACTTACTACAATAAGACAGTCACCCAGTGACTCAATTATTGTTAATTGTATTAAAATAGATATTTTCATGTACATGACACTTAACGGATTAAGCTATATTTCCTAGTTGCATAGGTGGTAAAGAAAACCTTAACTTTAAAAAAAAATATTCTCTAATGATGAGAATCTGAATTTATCTAAGATATCTAGATTCAACACTTTCTTACCATATTTAAAAGATTATCACTTGCTGGTATGATTAAACCCAGGACCACAATCATGGTAGGCAAGTGCTACATGCAGGTCTGGAGTGAAGAGAATCAGAACTCTAGGTCTGTGTTTTGGAAGATGTTTAGAGATGAACATCTTCCTCACACGCATGCTGCCTACACTGTGCTTCCGTCGTCTTTGATCTCTAATAGAATTCAGTCAGTAAAGCTTTTTCCTGGGTTTAGTTTCCTGCCTTGTATGATAAGGGGATCCACACCACAGGGTTGTTGAGTGTCAATGAATAGATTTTCCAAGGTTCTTAGCTCTAGCAAATGTTTAGTAAAAGCAAGCTTTGAAAGACATTCGGTTCATTATACACCTTTAAGGGATAAGGTGCCCTTTATTTGGTAGAATTAAGGTAAGTTCATTTTTGCTTCCTGTCCTCTGCTGCATAGTCATCCGTCAAGGTTTAATTACAGGAGGGAGAAGGTTAACTTCCTGTTCTTCAGCAAGATTGTGCTTACAATTCTTGCCTCAAAATGACTAGTGTCATAGCAAATGGGGACTTTGTTTTTTTTTTTTTTAACATCCTTCAATGTCTCAGTCCTGTGGTATAGAATGGAATTTAGATTTATCTCCTGGTTAGCAAGTGTGATCATATTATCTCCACAGTATGTTTAACTTTACACCTTCATGTACATGAAGAAATACTTCTCCATTCCCAAAGAGACTGTCACAAAAATTTTAATCCACCTTTTATGAAAAACAGCAATCCTTATCCTGCTCTTTAAGTCAGAGAGGACCCTCATGGTAGTGGTGTACTATATTTGGAGTCCTCCTGCATCTCTCCCAGGGCACCTGGGCTGTGAGTCTGCTCACATCAGGGAATGCAGACCTAAATCCTGTCTCCTGGGGTAAGAAAGGTGAGAAGCATACTGCTATGCCCATATCAAAGCCCCCATCCCTCTGAGGACTTGGGACATTTGTCCTTTTGTGGCTAGACATCAGTTACTTTTCTGTGATAATATATCATGGCCAAGACAGCTCAGAAGGCAGGGTTTATTTGGGTTTATGGTTTCAGAGGGAGGGTCCATAGTGTGTGTTGGGGGGGCATCTTCAAATGCAACCATGAGCCAGAGAGTAAACCGGAAGTAGGGCAAGGCTGAGAACCCATAAATCCCATTCTGGTGTGCTTCCTCCATCAAGGTTGTATCATCTTCCCAAATTATACACCAACTGGGGATCAAATGTTCAGATACCCAGAGATCCAGGTTTCTCCTTCAAATCACTACAGCTAGCCATCCTGTGAGCCTCTGAGTGGAGGGCATTCCTTCCCAGTCTGCCCAATCCTTGTCCAGTGTGTGGGAGTGCTAGGTAGAATGAAAGCCAACCAGGAAAGAACATGACAGTGTTTCTCAAAAGATTCCCAAGAGCTCCATCCTTTTCTTTAAAAAAGATAATTATGTTGATAATTGCTATTACAATTAATTATATAAAGCTAAATAACTTTAAGTTATCCAGGGGAACTATGTATCCTCTTGTGGATTCATATATCCCATCATGAACGTACCGATAAAATAAAACCCTTCAATTTTGGATGCATAAATCCAGATGCTCCTATGCTTTTCCACTGCACCATTTATCGAGACCAAGGAGCTTATATTTTTGGTGGGGAGCCTGGGGTAGATGTGTGGCTGTCGGTTCCCTTTCCTTCCTCTTCTTTTCTTTTCCTTAGCTCTAAGAATACCAGACTGCTTCTCACCTCAGGGGGAGTCATCAGTCTGCAGTGTGAGGAAGCAGACCTTATTTTCTGCCTGGGTGCTTGTTTCTAGCTTATTAAGAGCTGCTTTAATTGGGTCCCTAATTTGTCAGGAGCACAAATTGGTCAGCTCCTACTTAAGCAATGTAATTGGTGCCAGTGATTTGTGAGCCAGAGCAGAAAGATGGGCTTGGGTGACCTCGGCATGGCTTGGTGAATAATGGTGTGAGCCAATTTTTAATCTGATCTTTATTCATATCTGGCCTTGCCTTAGAATTTATGCTGCTCTTAGCAATATACAATGCCGCTGTAAAATGAATGACACACAGACTATGAGGCACTGCTTAGTCCTGGTGATATTGTGAGTCCAGTCACATCCTTTCTTGCCCACACTACCCTGTAATAAACTAATTTTGTGTCCTTCTCCCCCACCTCTCGTGCTTTGTGCATGGCTCATTCCTTGGTGTTGAATGAGTTATTTCAAAGCCCATTGGTGTCCTTCTTATTTCCATATATATATATATATATATTCTTGGGGATATATATATATCCCCAAGAATCAGAAGAGATGGCTGAACTTGTTTAAGATTTGCCTAGCACTGAGTTTTTAACCAGGTTTGGGTGTGGACCCATGTTTGCATGCGGAGTTCTTTAGGTTTGGAAATCTGAGACCTAGAAAGTCCCTGTAATTACTCAAGTACAGAAATGACAAGGGTGTCTTAAAATGGTGTGAAGCCATTGGGAAGTGTTAGAGACTAGGCTTGTTTTTCTTGTGTCTCCTCTGGGATGCCATGCTATGTATAATAGCAAATTAGCATAGTAAAGTCTCCTTGATAACATCCCTGTCCTGGGATGGCAGCACCTGGTTCAGACAAAGTTGGGAGTGGCTGAAACAAAATTCTGGAGTTCAAGTCTAAGACCTAGGTGTCAGCAGGGCTCCTTCTGATGTCTATAAGAGAAATTGTCCCAGGCCACTCTCTGGGCTTGTAGATGGCTGTCTTCATGTTCAAGTGGTGTTCTTTCTGTGTCTATGGATCCGTGTCTAAATTTTCCATTCTTATGGGAGATAGCAGCCAACTTGGAGACTGATGGTCTCATTGTAATTTTGTTTTCTATGAAGAACCCAAAATGAGGTAGCATGAGGAAGTTGGGAGTTAGTATACTGACATATGAAATTGGGAGGATGATGTATTATTTATCTGATCACTCTGGGCTTGGTTAAAAACCAGAGACACCTGGGGTGAAGCTCAGAGAAGTAGGGAAGGGTAATATACAAATCTATTCCATATAGGAACAAACATCTCCCCAGCTGATACAACCTTTGCCTTGGCATGGTGGGAGGTATGTGTGTTAGGACATGGTGAGTCATGTTGGTGTAGGAAAAGGACAAATGGCCACAAAGCAAATGCAAAATCTTTTGAAATCTGTGGACAGATACAGTGGATGAAAGTGATGTTTTCAAGTTGGAAGGCCCTGTAGTGAGAGCACAGGCCTGGGAAGGAACATGGCTGTGAGACCTTGATTATCCTCGTCTCTTAACTTCTCTGACTTTTGCTTTTTGATATTTCCATCTCAAATGCATGTGCTGTTTGCTTCACAGAGCTCCTCTGGGGGAAAAAAATCATAAGATAATTCAATGAAAGGCTCAGCACTGTGTGGCTTGTTTCCAGTAAGTGCCGCTTGACTGCCTTTGTGTTGTGATCCTGTACAGTCTGCTGGGACATCTGTGACTTTCAGGCTATGGTAGACTGAGTGAGGGCACCTTCCCAAGAGAGTTCCACATTTGAGGTTAAGGTCCTGATAAGCCACCTGCTGGGTAAGGTGACTGAGGTCTTCTCTTCAAAACTCATTAAGAGCTCAGAGCCTTTGATCTTTGTCACTACAGGTAGCTTGGCCTTTCAGATAGTCACTATAGGAACTGCCAGAATTGGTCTTTGTACCTGAGGGAGATGCTGACAAAAAGCAAAATTTCTAAGCAGATGGTTGGCTCAACCCTTCCAGGAATCTCAGAGGAGAGAGCATGGAGTTCTCTGAAATGGTCAACTGAGATCTGTCCAGGTAGTGCCTCCAAGTTGTCCTGTGATGCAGGTGTCCGGTGGCTTTAGTCAGCTTAAGTTTTAAACAGTGGTTTCCAGTCAGAGTCCTCATGACCCATGGCCAGATACTTACCTAGTGAGTCATGTTTCCATGAAGAGGAAGTGAAAGCAAGACCTGTCTGAGATAGGGGCATAACTGTACCTAGCATTGGTGCAGTTTGCTCTGAATCAAGGCTTTGCCTTGCTGTTATAGTTGTGTGTGTGTGTGTGTGTGTGTGTGTGTGTGTGTGTGTATGTGTGTGTGGTGCTGTCAGAAAGTGGGCTGAAAGGAGACATCCAGAACAATGCTTTAAGTTCTGACTGAGAAAGTGCAAATTGTGGTTAGTACATGCTGTCTGATATTAACGTCACTCTCAAAGATGGATACTCTTCGCTGCCTTTTGCTTTAAGGCGAGTGACCAGGCCCCTAAGTCAACACAGAAGCCTGGCCCCAAACCATCAATCTTCAGGGTCCATGCTTCTACAACTTCATGGTGTGGAAGATTGCTCTCAAACAAGTCATGGTACCCTTTCAGAAGATGTGGCAAGTGGTTATTGTTATTTCCCACAGGAAGCCAGCCTATGAGTGAAAAGACCATAGGCACACGACAAAGAATTGGTGAGACCATGGAGTTCTCTGAACTGGTCAACTGAGACCTGTCCAGGTAGTATCTCCAAGTTGTCCTGTGACACAGGTGTCCGGTGGCTTTAGTCAGCTTAAGTTTTAAATACTGGTTTCTGGTCAGAGACCTCCTGACCCAGATACTCATCTAAATAATAATAAGTCATGTTTCCATGAAGAGGAAGTGAAAGCAAGTTTTGATTACTCTGTGTTTGAACCCCTGACATAAGACCTTCATTTTGTTAATGTTGATTTCTCTGTCATTTTAACTTGTAATTCTTTTTTAATTAGATATTTTCTTTATTTGCATTTCAAATGTTATCCTCTTTCCTAGTTTTTCCTCCGAAAATCCCCTATCCCCTCCCCCCTCCCCCTGCTCTCCAACCCACCCTCTCCTGCTTCCTGGCCCTGACATATTCCAACTGTTTCTCAATCATTTATTGGAGCGGGACTCTTACTGCATTTAACCGAGAAATAATCCCTTCCATCAATTAAAAAAAAAAAAGAATCATATTTAAATCTCAAATTAGTGAATAGTCATTTTTATGAGAGTAATATTTATTCTGAAAGCTTATAGATGCGAACCAATTACTAGGCTTTCCATCCATATTAGACGATGGTGGGTGCTGTAGAGCTAACAAGCATCTGTTGAGATCTTAATACACGTGAGCTATGGTATGGAGCATTTTGGGAGGTTAGAAAGTAATGAGGCCTCTATTTCACAGGGTTTTAGTTTTTAGTAGCGACAGTAACTCTGATGAAGATAAGTAAATAAATAAGTAAAGGATAAATAAATAAAAGATAAATAATAAAAATAGGAAGTTCAAAAGGAAGAGGTTCTATCTGGAGATCAAGGATGACTTCCTGCAGGAGGCTGGGGCAGGGTCTAGCTTTGCAGAGGCAGACCTGTGCTTCTTGTTTGGGAGCTGAGGTCCTGTCCGTTGCATGTAAGAAGTTTCTAAGTAACTGGGTGAGCTGATGGGTGGGAAGCAGAAGCAGTTGTGAGAGAAGAGCTCCCAGCAAGGCTTTGTTAAACAAATACCCGCTGCTTTGCCCCAGGCCTGTGGCAGCTGGGGAGAGCCACTAGTATAGGACACAGATCCAGTGATCTGGGCAAAGGGCACAGTGGCCGGGTGTGGGGAGGGAGTGGCAGATAAGCAAACCTAAGAGAGTTGGCAGAGCTTGTGAAGATCCTGGATGCTGAGGAATTTGGGGAGTGGGACCACCAACGGCTCCGTGCTGCTCTTTTATTTGGAATAAGAAACTATAGGCTGATAACTGACCATGTGGATTTCGCTCATGTTAGAAAGGTAGTTAAGCCTAAGCATAGACATTCCTCTGTGCACATGAGGATCCTGCAGTGTCTAGGACATCTCCTGATACCGGCTCTACGCTGCTCAAGGCCCTTAAGTAAAAGGGTATAATACCGCATGCACCCACTCATCGCCTCATGCTCGCTCTGAACTAGCTATAGATTACATAGCTGCATGATTGGTTTTAATTTCAAAGTAATTAAGATGTAAGGTGAGCTCCAGCCGGTTTCCTCGCTCCCCCTGTGCGTTTCCTCCCCCGCTTTCCCATTCTGTGTGTGACTTTGCTCTATTGCCCACATCCCTCAGGATATCTTTCTTCCCCTCATAATTGTCTTTCCAATTTCCTGACTTGTGAACACAGATACAGAAACACGTACGTATATATTGAATTTTGAGGCTATGTTCAGCATAGAAAAGCAAACATGCAGCATTTGTCTTCTAAGCCCTCTGTACTTGGTTTTACATAGTGATCTCTGGGCATCCTTTCATGGTAATCTTAGCTACCCGTTCAGTACCACACCATCCTCCTGAGCTGTCTCGCCAGCTTAAATATCTAGTTCATTGTAAATGCCACAGGAATCAATATCATCTTTTCTTGTTTGGGGAATGATAAGAAACAAATGCCCCATGTGTTTAGTGCTGACATATGCCTCCTGTCCTTATCCCCTATATATATATTTAATCAGTGGCTTGATGTAGCTACAGATTAGATTTTGTGGCTACATGGGGCTGCTTGTATTTCCTCTCACAATATTCTAGAATATTAGATGGCTTGTAACTTGTTTCAGTGTTTTCCCAGAGCAAATGAGCAGTGCTCAATAGAACACATGTCTTATTTGTATTCAATTATAATTAGTTTAATCTAAAATTATATTTTACAGGTCTGCCAAATTTATTCTGTTATTATAAAAACTGAATTTTAAGCAGCCAGTGAATTAATGAATCTAGGGCTTTAATTCTAGTGTTTCTTTAAACCAGCCATGGATGATTGGAGTGAGCTGTTCAATTTAGATGTCATGTGTATGAGAACTGTCCATTGTCCCTACCTATGCGGCTATGACTGTATCCTTGCTACTGTAACATCACATAGACATAAAAGCTAAAAGAAGCTTTGAAGTTTTGAGTCCATCTGCCTTGTGAGCTGTCTGACCATGCCACCTCTTAGCCAAGGGCCTTTAGGCAATTTGCTCAACTTTGAATCTAACTTCCTTATCTGTGACACCCCAATGACAATTCCCTATGACTCCTTATTACATGTTTATTATTAAGTAATCACTAGGCATGTTTTCAAATAAGGACACTGGGGTGTGGAGTAACGAAATTCTTCACTTATGGTTGAAATAGGGCCGGCTGGGCTTCCTGGCTCTGTGGCACTGTCTGCCCTGCTCTGTGGTGGCACTTTAAGGGCTTTTCAACCAGGGGGTCTGCAGGTGACACATGCTGGTTTTGTCTCCCAGGGTTTTTGTGAGGCTAAAGTGAATATCTCATACTTCTTCTTAAGGGCATTTAAACGTATTAAAGTTTTAATTATTTTTCTATGCTATTGACATTAGTGATACATATTCAATGTAGAGAACTTTAAACAAATGAAAGAATGAACTAAGGCGAGGCCCTCCATAATCCCTAAGGATAATAATAAACTGGCTTGGAATTTTAGTGAAATGAATACATGCTTTGGTTCCTTGTTTGTTCTTTTTAAGTTTTATTTATTTTGACTTTGGCAGCTGCATCGCCTTGCAGGCCAAGTGTGAATTTCATTTACATACTGGAATCAGTCATGACACATGTCAGGATGAAAGTTAACATCTCTGTGAAATGTAAAGCCTTAAAGGGGCGGGAGCTAGGGAATAGTATGGGTTCCGGAGCACTCGGTTCTGGAGCACTCAAAAGCACAGGCTGTAATAATACTCAGAAGACCAAGGGGCAGCTGGCGAGGTCTCAGGCTGTAGAAGGTCTTGGCTTTCCTGAACTTGTGGAATCTCATGTACTTTCAGCTTTGAGTCAGAACCATGAATTTGAGTCAGAACCTTGAAAATGATCTGACCTAGCTTTGCTGGTGTCTACCACAACCTATGGGAACAAATAAAAATCATAAACCAAAACGCAGAGCAAAAATGACCGAAAGAGATCTGCTCTGCCTTTGCTCTAAGACTCTGAAGTGAGTTAATCACAGATATCACAGAGCTGGTTTGGAGATGCTGACTGGTGCGTTGCTACAGATGGGGAGTGAGAAGCTTCTGGAAGCTCAGGCATTCCACACTGTCTACCCAAGAGCTGGGGCCAATAGACAGGGGAGAGTTGGCCTCTAAGGACTCTATTACATTAGGTTTGTGACTAGAGGTCTTCCAAAGATTCTGACTGTTGGGAAGATGTGACTTGGCAGGCTGGTAACTAACATGCTTTATCTCTGGTTCACTCACAGGAGTCCAAGTGAAGAGAGCAAGATGGTGTCTGCCCAGCTTCACTTCCTGTGTCTTCTCACACTTTATTTGGTAAGCACAGAGGGTCTCTGCAGTATATTTCCTGACATCCTTCCACTCCATACCATGAAAAGAACAGTTATTACCACTTTTTAAAAAGGTGGTTTATCAGAATTGTACAGAAAGATGTGATGTGTTCTCGTGTGCTGTATCCAGTGAAGCGACCACAAGCTCCACGGTTGCCATCGGCTGAGGGGTGCACTTTATCCTCAGCCCTTAGAAGCTGATAAGCCATGGAATGGCAAACTGAGCTCTATGGTCATAGCTTTACTTGTTTCTGTCTCTGCCGCTGTTACCTACACCCCAGACCTTGTACATAGACAATCACTCTACCACAGAGTTACAGCCAGGACTGAACAAAGCCACCTTCACCTGTAGCTTCTGGCCATAGAAAAGAATTGCAATGATTCATCTGTAAGTCTCTATAACCCAGCTTTAAACTCACAAAAGCACATCAAGAAACTATTTTTTTCCTGTTTTCACCTTTCTATGCTCTGTATTTTTATTTTCATAAATGGCTTGGAGGTTCCTAGTTAAATTTGTCATTAGCCACGTCTTCTATTGTTGCTATTGTCTGACAGGCTTTCAGCATGGAACAGAATGGAAACTGGGCCCCAGCTATTGGGTAGATAATGGGGTACCATCTCTACTTTACTCACAAGGCTCCTGTGGTACAGAAGGATGTTCAAAGTTTCAATGTCTTATGGACCAAGATCTCAGGTGTGCTTCTGCTTGTTTCCATAAAAGGAAGTTTTAGATGGCTGCACCTAAAATCTTGCTTCCTTTTTTTTTGTACCCCAAAACTACACACCAAATTTTAAGTCCTCAAAGTCCTCCAAGGGCCTTATAGTTTAAAAAGGTTTAATGTTTTTTATTAAAATACATTTTATATATAATGCATATGTACACCTTAACACATTACAAAACGTACTTTTATCACCCCAACCTCTGTATCATAGAACTGAACCAAGATTTCCGGAGCTTCCATCAAGGTTAAGGAGGAGACTGCTGTTCAGTTCGTAGGACACTTCTCACAGCCTGGGTCTGAGTGAGGACAGTGCTCTCCCTATCTTTCCTGCCTACGTTATCATAGGAGGACAGTAACGTCAGTGCCAGGTTCTGGTTTGTGGCTACAACTTGCTCAGGATAGGAAATGGACTGAGTAGCTTTAAGCTTTAACCCTCAGTTTTCTGTCCTTTGGGCTGGGTCTAATCCTAGCATTTAACATAGAGGAACGTTTGCTTCAAGGAGTAGCACAGCCTAAGCTCTGAATACATAAAAGCCATTAGTAGTCTATATTTCAAATGCCCAGCTCCTATATCCATATAGACCTGCCCTCAATAGTGAATGAGGTCACCTTTACAGGCTTTTCTCAGTACCTAGCACAGAGATAGGAGGTGATCACATGATTTGAATTAGGAAGCAGCATTGAGATCAGAGAGAATGAACATTTAGCTGTGGTACTTCGCTGGTGGTGGGCTCATTTTCTTCTTGTCTGAGGTGATTTGCCTTCCTTTCTGTAGATGGAAGCTGTCTTTCTGCCACTAAGCCACCCTTCTCAGCTCTGGTCATGGTGGTTTGGTGACTCATTTTGTTCACATTCAATTTGAAATCTTTATAGCCCCAATAGTCATGTTAATGGGAGGGAAGAAAGATTTGTTGCTCGATACCAGGAGGAGGAGGAGGATGTAACTTTGAACCCTGGAACTGACTCTCCCTCCCTGCAGCTAGCTAGCTTGTCTGTATGCATAAAATGTAGCCTTGTCTGTGAGGTCTGTGGGCTAAGGAAGTTTCCATTGGTGTGGATAATTGCGAGGCTGATTGCTCACTGGGTGGTCTCGGAGACAAGCCTTGGAGCTCAGCTCTCTGGTAGCACTGCAGAAAACACTGTCCTTGTCTTAGATCCAGCACAGCTACACTGGAGGCCTGTGCTCAGTTCTCCTGCCTCACCTTCTAGAAGTAATGGAGCTGGAGTAGACCGGAGAAGAAGGAAGGAAAGGCTCTTGAAGGAAGGCAAACTCAGAGAGACAGTGGCTAGAAGTCTGGAAAATTATTGTGGAAGTTAAAAATGCTTTTAGCTGCAAATAACAGGAAATCGGAATTTGGAGCAACTTAAATAAATGAAGGGTTATTTCTCAGCGATAACAGGAAGCCTGAATGATAAACTTAGGGCAGGGCTAACCTTATTCTGTGATATATCTGAGGGGGGATGCTTTTGTCTTTGGACTGCTCATTGCTCTGGGTGACTGCTCCAGCTGCACGTACAAAGCCCGTGGCCTTTCTGAGAACAACAGGGAGGGGTAGAAATGCCAGCCATAGCTGCTCTTTCCCTTTAGGAAGGAGAGGCCAGCATTCAGATCATGACACGGACTTCTGGTTCTGGGTTTAGACTCCTGTTCACCTGTTCTACTCTGCTCTCATCTCCCTTTGGGAGTGATAGTAAGAGTCAGTAGAGATGGCAGCCATTGGAGTATTCCTTCATCTCTTTTGCATCCCCTGGTGGACAATAACGCCCGTGGGTTGAGAAGGCTGGTTCCAGAGATGCAGGTTCAAATCCTGCTTCTAGTTACTCTGAGGGGGAAATAACTTTTCTATGCCTTAGTCTCAACAGGGCTAACTGTACTATACTTTCCACAGTACGTCGTAGAGTTATTGCTAGGATTCAGTATGCTTAGGAAAGACTCCCATGAATACCAGCTTAGCAATTATAAACTTTCCTTACCATCCTGGTCTGGATTTGAGTGACTGCTGAGATGCTTAGATTTCTAAGGTCTTTAGGCTTTAGAACCACGTGAGATCACTGCTTGAAGTAAACACTTTATGATTTTAATTTATAAAGTGTCGGTCAGTTGTGAGGTATGCTGAACTTCCAGTTTGACCGGAATTTACCATGTGACTGTGTGCCAAGTAAGCATTGTGCTAAATTATCTACATATTCTTTCTCCCTCTGATAAATTCAACTGCCTTTGAGGTGACTATGGACTCCAGGATGCTGGGGATGTGTCACAAATGTCACAGAACATTTTAAGTGGTGGGGGTATTTCAAAAAAGCTGGTATAACCATGTATAATTTATAAGGCAGAACGGCTCCTGAGAAGCTGCAGGATTTTGTTTAGTTAAGACAGAGCATCTGCTGTCCCTGCTTGTCACACCCTTGGTTTATTCTGGGCTTCACCCTCAGAAGTCTCCTTTGTAACATGGGAGTTAAGATTCTTCCCATGGGATGGTAGCTCTCATGGCTAAATGAGAAAAAGCAATTTGAAACTCATGGCAGACTACTTTGGCAAAGTAGGAGAGTCCCTCAATAAACACTAGGCCAGTTTGCTTTCTGACCAGGTCTACACTGTTTTCGGCCATCATGGAACCCTCCACTCCGTACATTGTTTCTGCAAGTGACACCCATACATTCACACACTCTCTCTTTATTAACAGACCTGTGGATATGGCCAAGAAGGGAAGTTCAGCGGTCCCCTGAAGCCCATGACATTCTCTATTTTTGAAGGCCAAGAACCGAGTCAAATCATATTCCAGGTAAAGACTCACCTTCGTTATCTTGATTTCTGTTCATAGTGGACCTTTGCTCTCATCTCTACTGAGCAGCAGGGAGTAACACGAAGGCGGGCAGTTTTTATCCTCTGTGACTTTGATGAAGCTGAGTTGCAGAGCAGTGTGGGTGTAGCATAGGAGGAGGAGCTGGCGTCCTCACACAGGTTCCCTTAATCATGCTTGTGGCCAGTGCTTCAGTCCTCTCAGAGGAGGTCAGCATTATGGACTCCACCTCTGTCCTGAGTGCAAAAGCTGCTGATTTCTTCGGGAGGTGCTGGCTTTCTGATCATTAGGGCATCCGCTCACCTCACTTGGCCTGTGAGGTGTTTGAAGTGGGTGGAGGAGCTTCTCTGTGAGACCACAGCCTGACTTCCTGCCTGCCTCCTCTGAATCCTTGTTGATGCTCTAGCCTTTGGGTTGCCCAAGTCATGTTGGACATGTTAATCACCGTTTCCATTACTGTGATGATTTTAGTTTTATTTTCGGTCGCTGTGATAAATACCCTGACAACAATCAACCTACGGGAGGAAGGGTTTCCTCTGGCTCACAGTACCGGAGGATACAGTCGGGCATGGTATGGAAGGCTGGGCAGGAGGAGCGAGACACTGCTCAAATTTCGTACGCACTCTGTAAGCAGAGAGAAAACAGGAAGTAAGGGTCAGCCTCTAAAACCTCAAATCCTCTTTCTAATGACCCTGTGATGTGCGTCCTCCAGTGAGCTCCACCTCCGAAAACATTCCAAAACAGGGCCACCAGCTGGGGCCCAAACATTCAAATACAGGAGTCTGTGGGTGGCATTTCACTTTCAAAAAACAATAATTGCAGACTACTGGGGGTGGAAGGAGAACGACTCAGAGAGAAAAAAGTTTGACTCATGACTTCCATCCATGGTAACTTGGCTCCATTTTCTGGACCTGTGCTGAGGCAGGGCACGGTAGAGGAAAGCCAAGGCCTGTGGTAGTAAGAAGCAGAGAGAGCAGGAAAGGTCCAGAGATAAGCTATGTATTCTAGAGGTACTCTCCTCTAGAGTGACCCATTCCTCTAACAGCAGTTCTCAACCTGTGGGTTGGGACCCCTTTGGGGGTCCAATGATCCTTTAACAAGGTTCACCTAAGACCATGGGCAAATACAGATATTTACATTATGATTCATAACAGCAGGAAATTGCATTTATGAAACAGAAACAAAAATATTTTATGGTTGGGAGGTCACCACAGTATGAGGAGCTATATTAAAGGGTTGCAGCGTTAAGAAGATTGGGAACCACTGCTCTAAGTAGTCACCACTTCCTACAAGCCCATTCAGCAAAAGAAGTCATTAATGCGTTTGTCTCCTGATGATGTTCACACTCTTACAATCCAATTCCCTCAATGGCACCACTAGATGGGGACAGGATCTCCAATACCTGAGCCTTATTGGGGGCAGAAAACTCATATTGGAGGCAGACAATTCATATCCCAGCCATAATATTGGCAGGTAGTTAGGTACCCATGAAAAGCAGTAGGGCCTGGGGAGATGGCTCAGTTGATAAAGTGCTTGCCACACCAAGCATGAGGACCTGAGTTTGGATCCTCTGCGCCCACATATATGAAACACTAGATAAAGTGGCTTGTACCTATAATGCCATCACTGGAGATACTGAAGCAGGAGGACCCCAGGGGCCAGCTGACCCAGCTCTTCTTGCCCAGTCAGTGAATTCTACGTTCAGTGTTATATTTCTGCCTTGTAAAACAGAATAGAGAAGACCTATGAGGGTGGCTCAGTGGGTAAGGACACTTGTTCTGCAAGCACAAAGACTGAATTTGAATCCTAAGCACCCACGTAAAGTTGGGTATTGGTGCTTGTAACCCTATCACTGAGGGAAGAGGCAGTCAGATCCTGAGATTGCACTGATTGGCCAGCCTACTCCAAATAGCAGGCTCTGTATCAGTGAGCGTCTCTGTCCCATGGCAAACAGGCAGAGAGTAATGGGCAAAGACACCCAATGCTCTGTTGTGACTTCCTTGTGTGTGTGCAGGGAAATTCAAGCTGTGTACTCACACTCGTGTACCCATACCACATACAACATGCATCACATGAAATAAATGTGGAGACTAATAGAGACTTCTGATGTTAAACTCTTACCACATACACACACACTTGAGAACGTGTTCACACGCATATACAGAACACATAAATATGTGTATGCCATACTTTTGAAGGTGGAGTGAAGAACCTTGGCTCTCCCCCAGGGGGTCACTGACATGCATCTGAAGGAGATGACATTCCCTACAAATGTACCCAAGGGTCCAGGCAGAGCATCCTCTCTACATGTGTGCATCTGCCTTCTCTTCCCACCGCAGGCATCTTTATAACATGGGACAAACAGCAGTGACCTTGCGTGGGAATAGTTTGTCTCTTAGCTGCTCTCAAGGACACAGTGCTTTTTCTCCTGTGCTGTTTTGCTCCAACAACATGTCTTAGAGGACACTTGAAATATCCAAGCTGAAACCTGGAACAGGAGACCTCCTTGCTCCTAGAGCCCATGTTTGACAAGCTTATACATCACAGGACAAATGGGCTTGACTTAAGTTTCTGGTCAGAAAGATCTGTCCTTTGACTGAAAGACAGACAGAGCCAGGGAGAGTGCAGGGTCCTGGCTAGGGGTCTGCAGTACAAGTCTTTCTCATTTTCTGCCCTGCCAGAGAGCTCATGCCAAAGTGTCTCCCTGACATTTTTAAAAATCTATTTCCTTAGCACATTATACTTTAAAATCTGATATGAAATTTACACACTAGGCATCACATTTATTTATTTAATTTCTTTATTTAGCATAAACAGAATGCCTATTGTGAGGTACAACCAATTTAAACTTATTCACAACTGGCTTACAAGTAAATGAGACTCAGATTATGGTTATTTTATTTGGCTTTGACAATTACTGGGGGGGGGTCACCCCTAATGGACTCTTCTAACTGCTGCCTTGGCTACCTCCCCAGCCGTGTACCCCAGATACTTGCTGTTTCTCCTGCCCATGTGCTCTTCATCCATCTTCCCTCATGGGTGCTTCCTCTCTTTTCTTCCTCCTTCTCCCCTGATCTCTCCTCCAACCAGGTCACAGGTACCCCAAGAACCTCTAATTCCTCCAGTAACGGAGCTGGTGACCATCAGAAGTCTGTCTGCTGCTCAGCTCAGAATAGAGCAGATCACCGCTTACTCTGTGCTCCGCAGTAGCTCCACTGGCTTTCAGTAAGACATGGACTGCCTTCCCCTCCCCTCCACACCATACCATTTCTGTCTCTCACTAGAAAACAAACAGGCTTCTAGGGAATAATAATAAAATAAGATAAAACAAAAACTAACACACCAGAATTGGACAAAATAACCACAAGGAAAAGAGCCCAAGAGAGACATAAGAAACAGAGACCCACTCATGGGCACGTTCTGGAAGCCCATGCGAACACTAGGCTGGAAAACTGGAAGCCATCATATATGTGCAAAGAATCTGTGGGGTAGAAAGAAGAAAAATTATAAAAAATACAATAAAAATAAAATAATAAAATTTAAAAAGAATCAGGGACAGTCTTGATAAGATATTGAGAGACATGGATCCTCCAAAGATGTTACTGAGTTAGTTTTCTGCTGGCTGTCTACTGCTGATTATACAAGCTACATGTTTATTATTTTAAGTTTTTGTTGATCTACAAATTTTTCTCAGGCAAGTGAGTGATTTTACAATTCTGTTAGCATTGTGTGTCTGCTGCACTGCCCCTTCCCTTCCCTTCCCTTCCCTTCCCTTCCCTTCCCTTCCCTTCCCTTCCCTTCCCTTCCCTTCCCTTCCCTTCCCTTCCCTTCCCTTCCCTTCCCTTCCCTTCCCTTCCCTTCCCTTCCCTTCCCTTCCCTTCCCTTCCCTTCCCTTCCCTTCCCTTCCCTTCCCTTCCCTTCCCTTCCCTTCCCTTCCCTTCCCTTCCCTTCCCTTCCCTTCCCTTCCCTTCCCTTCCCTTCCCTTCCCTTCCCTTCCCTTCCCTTCCCTTCCCTTCCCTTCCCTTCCCTTCCCCTCCCCTCCCCTCCCCTCCCCTCCCCTCCCCTCCCCTCCCCTCCCCTCCCCTCCCCTCCCCTCCCCTCCCCTCCCCTCCCCTCCCCTCCCCTCCCCTCCCCTCCCCTCCCCTCCCCTCCCCTCCCCTCCCCTCCCCTCCCCTCCCCTCCCCTCCCCTCCCCTCCCCTCCCCTCCCCTCCCCTCCCCTCCCCTCCCCTCCCCTCCCCTCCCTTCCCCTTCCCTCCCTCCCTCCCTCCCTCCCTCCCTCCCTCCTTCCTTCCTTCCTTCCTTCCTTCCTTCCTTCCTTCCTTCCTTCCTTTTTATTATAGCTTTCAAAGTGTTTGTGATGTCTTATTTCTTTGTAGTTAAAGTTTACTTTCCCCACCGTGATGGCTGGGCTTTTTGTTAGTTTTCTTTTGCTTATGTCAATTCAACACAAACTAGGGTCATCTGAGAAGGAAGACTCTTAGTGGAGAAAACATTTCCATAGGTTGGCCTGTAGGGGAGTGTGTGTGGGCTGATTGTACTATACTTTCGCAGAACAATGGGTTATTGCCAGGATTAAATATGTTTAGGACAGGCTCTCATGAATACCAGCTTAGAAATTATAAACATTTTTTTCATAGTTAAATAAAGTTTATTCTAAAGTATAAAGAGGATCTGTAGAACCCCAGAGTCCATAGTGCACATCACTTAACTCCTCTTGAACGCTCAGTTTGAATGCTCCCATTATGTATTATTCTTAGTAATGGCAGTATACATTTAAATAATTCCAAGTAGGAAACCATTTAAAAGGTATTTTAAAAATAATTTTAATTGATTCCAAAGCCAATTTTGTCTTACTTTTAATCCCACAGAGCCAGATTCCTACTGTCTTTTTATGAAACTCAATCGTTTGCATGAATTCTAACCTTTTTTTTTGAGATTATAACTACACCATTTAGCCCTTCCCTATCTTCCCTCCAAACCCTCCCACATACTTTCCCCACTCTCTTTCAGATTTATGGCTTTTTTCACTAATTGTTATCCC
The DNA here is from genome assembly GCF_978045245.1 of Mus caroli. Lineage (NCBI taxonomy): Eukaryota > Metazoa > Chordata > Mammalia > Rodentia > Muridae > Mus > Mus caroli. The sequence goes on along the minus strand of NW_028227261.1, from coordinate 143,030,411 downwards.
ATGTATAAATATATATATGCATATATACATATATATGCATATATATATATTCTTACATATAACCTATTCATTATGTTGATGTTATTAGGAGACAGAGTCTCACAGTAAACTCCCTGATCCTCTGGCTCTGATGACCTTTCACCCCTTTTTCCACAGTGTTTCCTGAGCCTTGAGTATGGGAGTAACAAACACTATTCTTTATCAAATAGAATTTCCCTGTCACCCAATGATGCTATATCCGACACATTTCCAAAGGATCGTGTGTCCTACAAGAGATACTTGTGAAGCCGTGTTTATACTGTTCTGTTTGAAGTGGCAAGGAAATGGATATCCAGGTTAGGTCCATTTCCAGTGAGAATTCATCTTTAAGCTGTTGGTTAGGAAAGCATATTGTTACTTCACATACGTGTAAAGCCCCTAATTCTGGCTTACTGTAGGTTTCATTCCATTGTATAAGTGAACATATTTCTTGTATGACTTGTATCCTTTAAGGTTTTTATGACTTTATCACAGGATCGGATTTGTCCTGGAGAATGTTCTGTAGAGTTTGCTTTTGTTGGATGGAGCATTCTGTTGGTGTAGCTTCAAGTTTGTCTGTGGTGCTATTCCAAGCTTTCTTTCCTTATTGGTTTTTTATTTGCTCTATAATTATTGGAAGTGATGTCTTGAAATTGTCAGTAATGACAGTTTCACGATCATATTTCTGTCCACTCTCCCAGTCTTTGATGCACTTTAGAGACTGTCTCTAACATTTAGGTGTGCAAATGTTTACAGTAGCTATAGTTTCCTGGCATATTAACCCTGCTGTATCTTGTCTTTCCTTTTGACTAGGATCTCATTCTGTAGCTCAAGCTATTAACTCATTCTACAGCCCAGGATAGCAACAATTTTTTTTCCCTTAGCTTCCCAAGTGCAGAGATTATAGGGAGAAGCCACCGGCCTAACTCTAACTTTTTATCTGTAACAAGTTTGCCTTAAGCTCTGTTTTGTCTGGTTCTAGCTTAACTTCACCCTCACTTTGGGTAATTGTTTTATTGGATTAGAAGTCTTCCTCATCTCACCAACTGTAGCACTTGGGATGTGTTATTTCATAGCCCTTGGCCTTGCTGAGCAACCTCTTCATTTTATTGAAAAGTTCTGTGTGTCCTGATTCACTAGGGTCCTTCCTGCTATTTTTCAGGATGCTCTGTCATTCAGATATTTGATTGTGCTGCATTTGGGATCATGTGTCTGTGCTTTCTGCCTTCTGCAGTTCACTGAGCTTCATGGATGGGTCTGCGAGTGTCTTCTTCACATTTGGGGAGTTTTAGGCTTTCTGTCTTCAAATAATCTTTTCTCTTCATTCTTCCTCCCCTCATGGGAATTTTACAGCACAGGTATGCACTTGCTTGATGGTGCTTTTTCAGGCCTTCATTTTTGTTGATATTGTTTGTTTGTTTGTTTTGTATTTTAAGGTAGGTAGTTCATTTGTCAAGTTCTCTGGTTTTCCATCAGATCAAATACTTTTTCAAGTTCTCTCAAATGTTTATTTTAACTAATATTCTTTCAACTCCAGAAATCCTACTTAAAAAAAAAAACAACAAAATTTTTATGTCTGTATTCTCTATTTGGCATGACTTATTTTTATGCTTTCCCTAGTCTTCTAGAGAAGGCTTCCTTTAATCCTGGATCTATTTAAAGTAGATCATTTAGGATCTTTAGCAAGTTCAGCATCAGGGCTTTCTTAGGAACAGTTTTTGTATCTACAACGTACATTAGTTACTTATTTAGCTGTATGTCACACAGACATTTATTGAAGAGTGGACATTTTAAATGATGTGATATGGTAGTCTATGCATCCTGTTGCTTCCTTCCTCAGAGCATATTGCTTCTACTTCTTGCCTAGTGGCTTTTATGGGCTAAGTCTGAAAAGTCAGTATTTATTGTTAGGTTCAGCCACTGAAGTACCTGATCACCTTGGTGCTCAGTTAATGATGGGACCGAGATTATGTTAGGTGCATTGGATCAGAAAGTCTCAGCCTTTACCAACAGGCACTTGGAGCATGTTGGAGCACATTGGAGCATGCCACTAGCAGTGTGGTGGAGAGTTTACAGCTTTGGCTTTCCCTTCACTTCATATGTGTGTCGAGCCTCAACATCAGCTGGGGGGAGGGGTTAGAGCCTTCTCTGACCCTTCCTGCACATGCTGGCAGCTCTGTTAAATGGATGATGCTCCAAGGGCTAACACACGAGGTTTGCAGAGCCCCCTGTGGGCAGCTTATTCCCCAGCCTTCCCTTTAAATGTGTGACCAGTTTCTCATTTGCTTCAGCTATCATTCCTGCCTTAACCTCAACAGTATCCATTACTGACAGGTCTGAAGATTACTTATTTTAAAACATTTTTATTTATTCTTGGAAAATGTTACATGTATCATGTATGCCATGTATCTTAATCATATCCAGCTCCCAGTCCCCATTCCAGTTTCCCCATCCCAGACCCTTCCCAATGCATCTCCCAAACAATTTCATGTCTTCTTTTTAAATGTTTATTTTTAACCCCTGACTCCAAGTAGAGCTGCATATATGTGTGCATAGTATAAGGTCATCCATTGGGCATGGCGTGCCAGTGGCCACACCTCTCCTAAGTACAGCGACTCTCCCTCCCTACTTCCAAAGTGAGGGCTGGGCCATCGGAGCACTGCCCCTACCCATGGTGGAATTTTACCTTAGTTCATGTGTACAACATCCATGTCTTGTTCAAAAGACAGCATTCTCGCGCACACACGCACGCACGCACGAACACGCACACACATTTAGTCTCTCTTCAGTGATGTACCCTGTTCCCTAAGCCTTTGGGTGATATTTTATTCACAACAGGGACTTGCTATATAGACCTGGGTTGGCCTGGTGCTATATCCTAAGCTGACCTCAAACTTACGGCAATCCTCCTGCCTCAAACTCCCAGGTGCTGAGATCTATGTGTGAAGTACTATGCCCACCAGTTTTGCATGGGTCTTTTCAATAGCAGTCCGGGGACGTTAATAGTGATGAGAACTGACTCAGATTAAATAGACACCAGCAGGTTACACAATGACGGTTCTCTGGCAGTGGCTTTGGGAGTTACTGTCTTCTCTGCCCACTGCCACACTGTGCTGGTGAGTCTGTCCTGTCCCTTCTATCCTCTTTCACACTGAGCTGGAAGGTCAGTGGGGTAAGGTAAATTAAAACAGCACAGGTTGGTGCTTATTGACATCCAGGAGGGTTTTGGTCAGTTCCGATGCTCTGGCAAAGTTAATAAATTGGTGTTTGCCACTATCTACCAACATTTTCATGCTTTAATGGAGGAATAGCAGGGTCTCACTCCATCTCTCCCATTGACATCATACTCGTCTTAAAACACCAACAGCGGCACTGTTTATTAATAGCCATAATATCGACAAGAGGATTTGTAAAGCCCTGTCTAGCCATGCTGTTCTCACTTCATTTGTACACATTGCTGACATGCGGACTTCTGCTTTGGAGGCAACCATGGCCTGACTTTACTCGTGTGTACTTTTGTTACTTTATTGTATTGTGTCTTTTGCCCTTTATAGTGAAGCTTAAAGGATCAATATTGATCATGTTCTCTGCTTTAAGAATTCATGAATTCATAGATATCTGAGTTTTTAACTTTGCTAACATAACAAACGTTTCCTCTTGCACTCTAAGAATGTAATTCATGCTTAAAAATTCCAAATTTTTATACTATTGTTTACTATCAAAGACAGTACTTTATACCTCAAGCCATTTCCAATGGGTCATATAAATTATATCCTATCAACAAAATATCTATTTCTTTGCAGCCTAATATCAATGAAATGTACTTAAAATTATTAATGAAGTTTAACAACTTTTATATATTCTTCATTTCATGCAGAATTCCTAATTTTTCACTGTTGTCTTAAAAGGAGCTGCATCTACCTCATGAAGAGTTGTTGATTAGTTTTTCTATGTTGTAAAAAGTCACCATGAAGATTATCATTCAGGAATATGTGACGTTGAAGGCGCTTGTAGACTGTTTTCTTTAACATTAACTTGTGTCTTCATCTTTGTCACAAGTATTAAAGTACTGAGTGACATCTTTTGGTTTTGGCAATAAAGCTAGAAATCTTAATGTTTCTTAGATGCTGGTAAAATCATGGCTCTCACATAGTCACTGAAAACTATCTTTTTTATATAATTTTTTTCTTAGGTATTTTCTTATTTTACATTTCAAATGCTATCCCAAAAGTCCCCCATACCCCCCCCCCCCAGTCCCCTACCCACCCACTCCCACTTCTTGACCCTGGTGTTCCCCTGTACTGGGACATATAAAGTTTGCAAGACCAAGGGGTGTCTCTTCCCAATGATGGCCGACTAGGCCATCTTCTGATACATACGCAGCTAGAGACATACGCTCTGGGGGTACTCGTTAGTTCATATTGTTGTTCCACCAATAGGGTTACAGACCCCTTTAGCTCCTTGGGTACTTTCTCTAGCTCCTCCACTGGGGGCCCTGTGATCCATCCAATAGCTGACTGTGAGCATCCACTTTTGTGTTTGCCAGGCACTGGCATAGCCTCACAAGTGACAGCTATATTAGGGTCCTTTCAGCAAAACCTTGCTAGCATATGCAATGGTGTCTGTGTTTGGAGGCTGATTATGGAATGGATCCCCGGGTGTGGCAGTCTCTAGATGGTCCATCCTTTCATCTCAGCTCCAAACTTTGTCTCTATAACTCCTTCTGAAAACTATCTTTTAGCATTAGCTACAGTTTAAAGCACCACAGCCTTTTCTCGGCATATTGGATAGTATGACGCTTTGTTTATTGAGAGAAATGTGTTCTGAATGCTACATAAAGGGTGGACAGAAAAGATTTTAGCATTGCCACCATAAAGGGCTCAAGGTTTCTTATTCTGTGATGTACAAATAAAAAATGGAAATAGGCATCTTTCTACATATCTACAGCATTGTGCTTTCCTGAGAACCTGATTGATGGTATTTTTTGTTTTTCTTTTTCTCAGTTTAAGACCAACCCTCCAGCTGTGAATTTCGAGCTAACGGGAGAGACAGATGGTATATTTAAGATAGAAAAGGATGGACTTCTGTATCACACAAGAGCCCTGGACAGAGAAACAAGAGCGGTTCATCATCTGCAGGTGAGCTGAGACAGTGGGATGACACTCAGTGGGATGACACTCAGTGGGATGACATGCAGTGGGACAACACACAGTGGTATGACACACAGGCTTCTGTAGCACGCTCAGTTCCAGAATCCCCTGGGACCTTTATCCCTTGCTAAGAAGGGGACAAAACTGCAGTCCTCATATGACCTCCATCCCTCCCTTCTTCACTTCCTCCCTTGTTACCTCCCTCCCTCTCTCCTTCCTTCCCTCCCTTCTCCTCTTTCCCCTTTCCTTTTCCCCTCATTCTCCTCACCTCTTTGAAACCGACTACAGAGGGCTTTTTGACCATAGTAATCCAATTTACATGAGCAAACTCCTCAGTTGGCTGTACTCATTTGGGTACTGGGGCTGAAGCCCAGCACTGTGCTCCTGGTGTGCCCTGGTGCTTGGTGTGTGTGCCTCACACCCACTATGAAGGCAGTATCAATGCTGTGCAGAGCCACTGAGGCCCCAGAATGCAGAAGGAACTCATGGTCCTACTGGAAGTGCTCTTCCTTTCCGTTTCCCCATAGCTTCCTAGTAGGTTTCTGAATAGCTAGAAGGGCAGAGCGCTAACTGAAAAAGAGCAAGCTGAAAGCATCTTATCTGTCACTTTCCGCCATGGGCTCTGTAGATTGACCACTGTGCCAGCTCTGAGGAGTCATAATACACCATCACATGAGTAATGTTCTGCATCCAGTACCCTGAACATCTAGAAAGCTACTGCCATCATCAGGGTAGCTTAACTGATTGGACCCTTATTTTAGCAGTATATAATTTGGACTTTTGTGGGTTCTTCATCTCCTGCAGTCACCAGGTCATTGGTCTTTTGAGTTTTAAGTTCCTATAAGTGACTTTTGGGCATGTATCTTAAGTCCAGAGTCACAAGGTAGCTTTCTTTTCTTCAACAACAGCTTGCAGCCTTGGATTCTCGTGGAGCTATAGTGGACGGTCCAGTCCCCATCATCATAGAAGTCAAGGACATCAATGACAACAGACCCACGTTTCTCCAGTCAAAATATGAAGGCTCCGTGAGGCAGAACTCTCGCCCAGGTAGAACAGTCAGTCTGAGTATGTCTGTGGGGTGGTGAAAGACTGGAATTGTGTGGCTGGCAGTTGTCACTATAGCTCCACAAGACTGACTATCTAATGTAAATTTCATAGCGATCTGAATGCTGTTTTATTGTGCCAATTGTTCTGGACCAAAGTCTCTCATCCTTGGTCCTGTTTAGTCTTGGGTACTGTGGGATGTTTGGAAATATCTCAGACCTCTATCTATGAGATGCCAGGGACACTCCTGTCTCTAAACTGTGTCAATAAAAAATGTCTCTAGGAGATCTAGAGAGAAGGCTTAGCAAGAGCCTTTCTCTCTTCAGAGGATCTGAGTTCAGTTCCGAGCACTCTTGCTGAGCGTCTCATAAATTGCCTGTGACTTTGGCTTTAAGGAATTCATTGTTTTGTTTTTGTTTTGTTTTGTTTTTGTTTTTTGTTGTTGTTTTTTTGCCTCTGTGAACACCCACATTTGTGTGCCCATACTCCTCCCCCCAATTAAAAATGAAGCAAATCATTGAAAGAGTCTCTAGATCTTGAGAAATGTACAGTGTAAGTCAAAATTATGGTTCTTTAGTGAACTTTCAGTAAATACCACACATCTTGAGAACACCCAAGGACTGTCTGGAAAGACGAGCTTGCTCCCCCATATCCTTGTGGGATTCTTAGAGTTACCGTTGGCTCCTTTCCTTATTGCTGTTCCCCAGCTGTGGCCTGGGCCTTCTCTATGCTGACCTACTCTCTATTTCTAGATCCTTGATCTTTCCATCAACTTATATCAAGGAATCATTTGTGTTATTCAACCCTTTTCTTTTCTCAGTCTCCAGTAGACAAGTAACCATTCAGGGGTGGCTGCACTGTCCCTGTCCCTTGTCCCTAGTGGCATCCTGGTCAGTGTTTAGTAGCTGCTTCTCCTGTGGTGAGTGGGAAGAGGTGTGGTTTGTTCCCTCTGCAAGCTTTCATGGTATAACTATTTACCATGGCCTATTTCAAATTACCAGTGATATTAATACATGACTTTATAGACTTTGGGTCCGGTTGGCTTTAGTATATGGTGTTTTTATTTGCATGCTTTTCTTGTAATCAAATTTATACAAACTTTAGAAAAATAACTGACTGAAAAATTTCTGGAAATTCAAAATTGTGCTCTCACAAGGTAAGTCCAGTGTAGCACTGGCTAACATCTTAGAAAGTAAAACACTCGGGCGGTGGTGGCGCACGCCTTTAATCCCAGCACTTGGGAGGCAGAGGCAGGCGGATTTCTGAGTTCGAGGCCAGCCTGGTCTACAAAGTGAGTTCCAGGACAGCCAGGGCTATACAGAGAAACGCTGTCTCGAAAAAAAAAAAAAAAAGAAAGTAAAACACTGACTTAGTAAATAATTTAAAGAGCACAGAGTGTTTAATGGAAAGTATATTTTTCAAGACAAAAATAGTTTAATGAGAAAAATGACATCATTTGAATCTTTGCAAGTTTCTTTAATGTCTGGATGAATAAAAACAATTGGGATAAAGGTCTGGATCCATGGTGTTCCCACATGCTATTTTTGTTGAAGTAGTATGTGATGAAAATTAGTCTCACATAGATCTGTAGTTTAGGAAATGAGGAATATTTTAATAGCATTTTCAGGTATTATGGACATTCTTTGATACATAACCAAAACTTGAAAAATGCATTTTTCTTGCAGATGGTAGCAATATAATAATGGTATATTTTGTACTATTTTACTTTAAAATCCACTAAATTATCTTGTTCTTAAATGGACCTTTTCTAGATGTGATTTCAAACACCATAACTTTTTGAAATATGTCTGGGGACTCCTATAGGAAACGAAATAAAGATTAATTTTCCCAGTTAGGAACTGAGGCAATTTCTTCCACTCTCTCTGCATCTCCTGAGGCAGACGTGGATACAGATGCTTTAAGTTTCAACTCTCTTCTGCGTATGCTTTGTCACCAGGAAAGCCTTTCATGTATGTCAATGCCACAGATCTGGATGATCCGGCTACTCCCAATGGCCAGCTTTTTTATCAAATTGTCATCCAACTTCCCAAAATCAACAATGATATGTACTTTCAAATCAACAACAAAACAGGGGCAATATCGCTTACCCCAGAAGGTGAGTCAAGGCAAGCCCTCACAAGCCTCAGCCAGAGGAAGGTCTGTCACCTGTGGGCACATGTCTTTTCTCCTTCTCCTCCCCTACTTCTATAGGATCCCAGGAATTGGATCCAGTGAAGAATCCTTCCTACAGCCTGGTGGTCTCGGTGAAGGACATGGGGGGCCAGAATGAGAATTCCTTCAGTGATACCGCATCTGTAGATATTTCTGTTAGAGAGAACATCTGGAAAGCACCAGAACCTGTGGAGATTAGAGAAAACTTGACTGATCCTCACCCCATCAAAATCACTCAGGTAGTGTCCAAGTGACATTTATTGCTAGTTCAGACCCATACTTTGATATGTAGAGACCTATTTTTGTGGTCTTCACTAATTGTTTTACTAGATAGATTTTGCATCATATAATTGCAAAGTAAACTAAGTAATCTCCAAAGATTATCATCACAAGCATAAAACTTGGCCCATGTGCCCACGCTCGCACGCACACACACACACACACACACACACACACACACACACACACACACACACCACACACTTTATTGTGGTGTTTTATTGTTTTCATCCAGCAGTGTGAAATATAGCTGCTTTATAGTAGGTTGAATGGCATGTGGTATACCATAAATATATGTTGTTAGTAATAATATCAGAGAAACCAGGCCTTGTCTATTTATCAGGCCTTACTTTTGAATATTTTTTGTTGTTGTTTGGAGGCTAACTCTAGGGGTCAGTAGTCATTTTTATTTCTGAGATCTTTCAGCCTTTAATATTTGAGGGGTACACCTCATCATGTGTCTCAACTAAATGAATGAATGAATGAATGAATGAGTCTAAGTCAGTTGTTCTCAACCTGTGGGCTGTGACCCCTTTGGGGGTTGAATGACCCTTTCATAGGGGTCACATCGGATATCCTGCTTATCAGATATTTACATTGCAATCTATAGCAGTAGCAAAATTACAGCTATTTAAGTAATAATAAGAATAATTTTATGGTTGGGGTCACCAAAACATGAGGAATTGAATTAAAGGGTCTCAGCATTAGGAAGGTTTAGAGCTACCTCTTTAAGGAATCCTTTATTGCTCTGGATTCATCTTAATTTTGGATTCTAGAAGCTCATCATACATCATATGAAGTGCCTTTTTCTTGATAAATTGATGTTATACCCAGTCAGAGTTCTAGAAGAAAACAACCTGTGGGCTCTTTGTGAGTTTGTAAAGGTTGCTTTAAGGAAGAAAGAATTCCCTTGTCTGCTTTTAAGGTGAGTTTAGGTTGAGAATTTTAAATATGTTACTCAGTTGCCTTAAGAAACTGCTCATATGCAGACAGAGTTGTGAGAAATTCCAAAGTGAGAATATAGAAGCTGTTGATCACCTTTCAGTCTGTTAATTCTTGTGTCTATCCCACCACTCGCTTTGGCTGTGCAGGTGCAGTGGAATGACCCAGGGGCCCAGTATTCCTTAGTCAACAAGGAGAAGCTGTCGCCGTTCCCATTCTCGATCGACCAAGAAGGAAATATTTATGTGACTCAGCCCTTGGACCGGGAGGAAAAGAACTCAGTGAGTGAGACGGGATGTTCTGTGGGCCACAAGACAAATCCTATGTCTACTTACAATTGAGGACAAATTAATTGTAAATTATTAAAAAAAATAGAACAAACCTGTGTTCCAGATCCTGGATGTTTGTGCATTTTCAAAGACACAGTGATTCGATAATTTTCCCACAAGTGTAGCCAACATACTTAGAACGGAGAATTGAGGGGGGAGTGAGTATATCTGTGGGATGATGAAATTCACTTCCCCCCCTCGTTTCTCAGTTCTAAACATGTTGACACTAAGGTGAGAGATGGTTAGCAAAACAGTTATTTTCCTCCACCTGTTAAAGTGACAGTGAAGGCATCTTCTTACCTTTGACCTTCACATTGCAGCATGTTTTCTTTGCAACTGCCAAGGATGAGAATGGAAAACCACTTGCATATCCACTGGAAATTTATGTGAAAGTTATTGACATTAATGACAACCCACCAACATGTCTGTCTCCAGTGACTGTATTTGAAGTCCAGGAGAATGAACCATTGGGTAAGAAATGAGAGCTGTTTGATGTCATGAACCTGTCTTCCTCAGCTGCTCCTGTGATCCCTTTCTAGCCTCTGGAGGGTCAGGTAGACCTATTCTGCAGTCCATTTGTCCTTGTCTAGAACAGCACAGAGGTTGAAGGTATCATGAAAGTCATATAGGTACAAAGCTTTGGAATGAACACTGTCTCTGGTCCTCTTAAGTTTGATGCTTTTATAACTGACACCACCACCACTGTTTCAATGACAGTCACTGCAGAGCAGCATCTTGTGTACAAGTCCTGAAGGGTCCTTGTTGCAAGATTTTCCCTTCAGATATCTTATCATGCTTCTAAACAACATACTTTCAAGAGATAAAACCTCATCCAGCATGCTAAAGAACTTGATCCTTTACATCCACAGCCAGATATCCCACAATAAGTAGATAATACCAAGTTCAATGTAACCCTGTGGTTCCCATTTGAGGAAGCCAAAGATAACAGAAAAACCTGGCAAGTGAAGTTAAGCCTCAAGCATGCTTGTCCTTTTGATCTTTCTATGTTTGAGAAGAATGTATCTCCTGATAGCTTTACATTTGTATAGGGACGACACTGTAAGAATGTTAATGACTTGGGGGGGGGCACGGGGGGGGGGCGGGGGGGTTGTCTCTCTCCTGGATTTGAAGCTTTTGTCTATTTCCATCTCAGAGGTGAGCCCATTGAGTAGGCTGATGTGTCTTTTGTGTTTGGGCTATGTACTTTTTAAGCTTGTGAGATCAGCATCTTTGTGGTCCCCATGGGTAGGGCCTACCCATCTAGGGATGGACATTTTCTTTGATCCTTCTGCTCTGGCTGCAACCCAGCTTTGACACAGCAACTGCTTTCCTGGTGGCTTGGTGGGTTTTCCTCCCATGTGATCATTCTTTGCCTCCTGGTGTTAGGGTGTCACACAGAGGTTGACACAGTGCAGAGGTGTGTCCTGCACTGGTGTTCTTCATTTTATTTATCTCAATTCCTGCTTCATCAAGGAAGGGTTAAATCATAACTTGAAAGATTTCAGTAGATATAAGGGATGAAGTCACAGGGACAGTTGTATAATAGAGTAATTATATAACAGCCATTAACATTTGTGACATTATGTTTCACTGAAATTGGGGCTGGCCCGTGGTGCTGAATGAAGGTGGAGAAATCTTTCAGGACCTTTCTAGATGATACTGCAAGCCTCTTCATATTGGGCTGTCCATATGCTATATTTGTTATGTATTGCTACATAACAAATTGACCTCAAATTTAGCAGTTTAAAATGGCAAACTCTCATTACACCAGTTTCTGTGAATCAGGAATCTGATTGCAGTTCAATTTGGGCCTCTGATTCAGAGGGATGGGGAGAAGGAGGGAGAGGAAGAGAGAAGCAACATGGCGGCCCCAGTGTTTCTGCAATCTGTTTTTGGAAGTGACACTTGTGCCACATTCATCTCATCAGGATTGAGTCACTAGGCTCCACTCACAATTGAAAGTCAGACGTCACGGAGCATGGGTACCAGAAGATGGGGAGTGCCCTTTGGAGGCTGCTTATTTCACTTAGGATAGTGCCGTTTTCTTAGCCTGGTGAAGTCACTGTTAGTAGAGTAAAATGCTCAGGATCTCAATTTGCTCTCTGTTTTTCGAGATGCAAGAATTCACTTTGGAAAAGTACTTCATGAATTCTTTAAAGGAAGAAAAATTCTATTCAACTTGATATGTTTCCATATGCAGCTTGTGGGAGGTATAGGCAATGCATCTCCTTCTTGAGGGCTTGCTGCTTAGCTAGGTATAAAAAACATACACAAGTAGAAATGTTAACACACAAAGCACTGGTTCGTTCCTCTTTAGTTTATACTGTCCTCTTTAGGAAAAAGAGGAAAAGAAAAGCTTCCTCAATTATGATGCATTTAGAAAGAAGCAGCTGCTGTTACATGAGTACAAATTCCAAATGGCTCTGAGCCACATGCCCCATGGGTGGAGATATATATATGGAGAGAGAGAGAGAAAGAGAGAGAGAGAGAGAGAGACACACATACACACAGAGACACAGAGAGACAGAGAGAGATAGAGAGAGACAGAGAGACAGAGAGAGACAGAGAGAAAGAGAGAGAGACAGAGAGACAGAGAGAGACAGGAGAGACAGACATAGTGATAGAGATAGAGATAGAGATAGAGATAGAGATAGAGATAGAGATAGAGATAGAGATAGAGATAGAGATAGAGATAGAGATATTTCTTCCCTTTTCCATCCTTTAAAATTCAACCCCTGTAAGAGTCTGTATAAGGCCTTGACTGCAAACTGATATAAATGAAGAGTGTAATTCAGTTCAAATAGTGGCATCTGAATAAATCTCAGGTGGGATTCTGACTGCATGAAAGGAAACCCAAACTTTCCATTTTATAGATCTGGATGACCACAGATTCTATCAGAACTTGCTCAAAGTTGGTAGGACACAGAATCACATCCACTGACCTCAGGACCTCCTGGGCCAAAAAACACACAGACACAGTATACATATGGCCATGGCATGTGGTGTGTGTGTGTGTGTGTGTGTGTGTGTGTGTGTGTGCATGTGTGTGTGTACGTGTGCGTGTGTGACTATTCTTTATGTGTTGTCTTTGAGTGGAGTCAGTCTCTACAGTTGTTCACAAAGCTCTCACAAGTAGCCCAGGATTGGCTTCTTCTAGTTTAGCTGTGCCATTTGTCCAGTGTGTTAGTGTCTTGGGGCTATAGTAATAAAGCACCAGAAATGTGAACTTCTCAGTTCTGCTGATGGGGAATCTGAAATTATGGTGACAGGATCTTGTGGGAGAGCCTGTTGCCTCTTCTGACTCTGACTTAAGCTAGCTGCTGACAACAGTCTGCAGATCTCTTTCTTCCTCTTCTTCTTAACCTCCCTCTGTGTTTCCACATCCTCTCTTTGTGTGTGGATGATCTCACCCCAGTAATGTAGCTGCTTATATCTCTGATAACCCTATTTTCAAATAGGGCCCCCCACCAAGATTGGAGGTGGATGTAGATTCCTTTGGGTGGGTGAGGAGCAGGAGCTACACCATGCTAAACTGTCACTCTCCACCAAATCTGTAAGTCAATGTCCTAGCTCCTTGTGTGGGGTAAATTGTTCTTCCTCCCCAGCTCATAGGATAAAGTTCTAAGTCTTGGTACTTCAGAATATGGCTATACAGATGTAGATGTTTTAAAGAGGAAATTGGGTAGGATGAGTGTTGGGTAGGATGTGGGACTGGGTAGGATGTGGGACTGGGTAGGATGAGTGCTGGGTAGGATGTGGGACTGGGTAGGATGTGGGACTGGGTAGGATGTGGGACTGGGTAGGATGAGTGCTGGGTAGGATGTGGGACTGGGTAGGATGTAGGGCTGGGTAGGATGAGGGACTGGGTAGGATGTGGAACTTGGTAGGATGAGGGACTGGGTAGGATGTGGAACTGGGTAGAATGAGGGACTGGGTAGGATGTGGAACTGGGTAGGATGTTGGACTGGGTAGGATGTAGGGCTGGGTAGGATGTGGGCTGGGTAGGATGAGGGACTGGGTAGGATGTGGAACTGGGTAGGATGTAGGGCTGGGTAGGATGTGGGACTGGGTAGGATGTGGTACTGGGTAGGATGAGTGCTGGGTAGGATGTAGGGCTGGGTAGGATGTGGAACTGGGCAGGATGTTGGACTGGGTAGGATGTAGGGCTGGGTAGGATGTGGGCTGGGTAGGATGAGGGACTGGGTAGGATGTGGAACTGGGTAGGATGTGGGACTGGGTAGGATGTGGGACAGGGTAGGATGTGGGACAGGGTAGGATGTGGAACTGGGTAGGATGCAGGGCTGGGAAGGATGTAGGGCTGGGCAGGATGTAGGGTTGGGTAGGATGTGGAACTGGGTAGGATGTGGGACTGGGTAGGATGAAAGATTAGGAAGATAGCTCAGTCAGTACATTTCTTACCTTGCCTCTATAAGGACCTGGGTTAGATCCCCTGATGCATACACAAAGCCAGGCATGGCAGTACATTTGTAATCCCAGTGCTGGGGAGGCAGAGACAGGTAGATTACTAGGGTTCACTGGCCAGACAACTTAAATATACTTAGCAAGATTTTGTAGAGAGAGAGTGCTAGAGACCTTGTTTTAAAAAACTAAATAAAACAAAACAAAGCAAAAACCAAACAACAAGAACAACAAAACCAAACAAAAGGAAAAACAATAAGAAAACAACAACAAAAAAGGTGGGTAGCTTCTACGGAATGCCGCTGAGGTTGCCCTCTGACTCCCACATTCACATGTATGTACGTGTATACCCACAAACACCCAACTGGTGGGCCTTAATCTAATCTGACCAGAGTTCCTAGGATAAATTTGGGTGCTAAGGTACAAAGAGGAGGTTACACAGTGAGGAGGAAGAAATAGCCAGGGAGAGAAGCTTAGAGGAAAGCCGTCTTGTCAACACCTTGATTTCTTTTATATATATATATATATATATATATATATATATATATATATATATATACATATATATATACACACACACACACACACACACACATATATATATATATGTATATACCCTCCCCCCCACCCCCCGACCCACCCACTCCCACTTTTTGGCCCTGGCGTTCCCCTGTACTGGGGCATATAAAGTTTGCAAGTCCAATGGGCCTCTCTTTCTAGTGATGGCCGACTAGGCCATCTTTTGATACATATGCAGCTAGAGTCAAGAGCTCCGGGCTACTGGTTAGTTCATAATGTTGTTCCACCTATAGGGTTGCAGATCCCTTTAGCTCCTTGGGTACTTTCTCTAGCTCTTCCATTGGGGGCCCTGTGATCCATCCAATAGCTGACTGTGAGCATCCACTTTTGTGTTTGATAGGCCCCGGCATAGTCTCACAAGAGACAGCTATATCTGGGTCCTTTCAGCAAAATCTTGCTAGTGTATGCAATGGTGTCAGCGTTTGGAAGCTGATTATGGAATGGATCCCTGGATATGGCAGTCTCTAGATGGTCCATCCTTTCATCTCAGCTCCAAACATTATCTCTGTAACTCTTTCCATGGGTGTTTTGTTCCCAATTCTTTTTTTTTTTTTTAATTTATTTATTTATTATATGTAAGTACACTGTAGCTGTCTTCAGACATTCCAGAAGAGGGCGCCAGATCTCGTTGCGGATCATTGTGAGCCACCATGTGGTTGCTGGGATTTGAACTCTGGACCTTCGGAAGAGCAGTCGGGTGCTCTTACCCACTGAGCCATCTCACCAGCCCCTTGTTCCCAATTCTAAGAAGGGGCAAAGTGTCCACACTTTGGTCTTCGTTCTTCTTGAGTTTCATGTGTTTTGCAAATTGTAACTTATATCTTGGGTATTCTAAGTTTCTGGGCTAATATCCACTTATCAGTGAGTACATATCATTTGAGTTCTTTTGTGATTGTGTTACCTCACTCAGGATAATGCCCTCCAGGTCCAACCATTGCCTAGGAATTTCATAAATTCATTCGTTTTAATAGCTGAGTAGTACTCCATTGTGTAAATGTACCACATTTTCTGTATCCATTCATCTGTTGAGGGGCATCTGGGTTCTTTCCAGCTTCTGGCTATTATAAATAAGGCTGCTATGAACATAGTGGAGCATGTGTCTTTCTTACCGGTTGGAACATCTTCTGGATATATGCCCAGGAGAGGTATTGCTGGATCCTCCGGTAGTACCATGTCCAATTTTCTGAGAAACTGCCAGACTGATTTCCAGAGTGGTTGTACAAGCTTGCAATCCCACCAACAGTGGAGGAGTGTTCCTCTTTCTCCACATCCTTGCCAGCATCTTCTGTCACCTGAATTTTTGATTTTAGCCATTCTGACTGGTGTGAGATGGAATCTCAGGGTTGTTTTGATTTGCATTTCCCTGATGATTAAGGATGCTTAACATTTTTTCAGGTGTTTCTCAGCCATTCGGTATTCCTCAGGTGAGAATTCTTTGTTTAGCTCTGAGCCCCATTTTTTAATGAGGTTATTTGATTTTCTGGAGTCCACCTTCTTGAGTTCTTTCATATATTGGATATTAGTCCTCTATCTGATTTAGGATAGGTAAAGATCCTTTCCCAATCTGTTGGTGGCCTTTTTGTCTTATTGACGGCAACACCTTGATTTCATGTGTCCAGGCTCTAGATCTCCCAGAAGGCTGATTTTTGTTTAAGTCTCTCAATTAACAATACTGTATGGCAGGCAGTCTTGACTGCCACTACATTCAATCAAGCATGCCACGAAAAAATGCAAGGAGCCAAAGTAAATCTAAATGTCTTTGCTCATCACCCCAGATGGTTCCCGTGTTTCCTAGGAAGCCACTTGATGAACTGATGTGGTTGTTGTTCTTTCTTCTCCATAGGTAACAGCATTGGGAACTTTGTGGCCCATGATATGGACGAAGCTAACAGCATCAACAGTATTTTGAAATACAAACTTGTAGACCAAACACCCAAAGTTCCCTCAGATGGACTTTTTCTCATTGGTGAATATGAGGGAAAGGTTCAGTTAAGTAAACAGTCCTTGAAGAAGCAAGACAGTCCTCAGTACAACTTAACTGTAGAGGTGTCTGACATAGGTAAGCACTATACTTGATGTGGTGAGTTTACATGTCTGTTTTCCTTTTACTAAGGATTTGTGAGGCCCTTCCCATGCCAGTAGCTTTCTCTGCTATCTTTGTGATTGTGAGGAAGCCAGATGTTTTCTCAAGAGCTAGAGGTGCAGATCCGGAGACATCACATTGTCTTTGGTCCTCTGAGAACTAGGTGTCAAGAGGAATTCAGTGACCATCTTAAAGAGAATGCCTTTAAGAAAAAATGGAAAGGAAGCTTCAAAGTCTAGGGGATCCCCAGACAGCAATTCTGGCTTGATCAAGATGGAAGGAGTTTTGATAACAATGTTCTAGACCACTGAGCAGTCTAAGAAGAATTCCAAATGGTTATCGGGAAGGTCTGATGCAGGGCATTGTCTCTGTGGATAGGCCTGTCTTTGCATCACTACTTGCTCAGTAACCATCCGGGGGAAGCCAATAGAAGATGAGGTACAAGTGTATTGTTGGTCACAGCATAACACTGCAGCTACCAGGTTATCAGTCCAGCTGTTAAAGTCACCAGGCGCAGTCTCACAGCTACTATAATTAAAATTCAGGAAAAATTCTTTCCTCATCCTTGCTTCCAGACTAAAAGTATCTGTATATGAAAGCAGTAGAGAAATTAGTCTTTGCTGTTCTTGAAGGCAGAGAGAGCTCTGCCCTTTCTTGCCACCTTCGTATTGCCCACTAGACAACGATAGGAAACCTTTTCCCTTAATCCTTGTATACTGTCTAAGTGGGTTCTGCTTAACCTCTCCTCTCCTTAGGGCAGAGGAATCCTTAAGAATCTTATGGCGATTTCCCATTCTTAAACACATCTATACATCCACAGACCAATGTGCTGCTATCTCTAGGGTACTCAGAGTCCTAGGAGGTAACTGGCTCATGAAATAATTCTGTAATTGTTTTCTGAGGAACACAGTTTACATAGGTATAGAAAAGAAAGGACCAGTGGTTCACATGTATTTCTTATTTTTTTCCCCCTTTCCCATGGACGCTGATATCCTGGGAGAACTTGAGTTAAACAGGTTCCAGTGCAAACTGCCTGTCAGGTTCTCAGGTAGCTAGTGAACTGACACACGATGAAGGTCTGATGCTGTTTAGCACTATGTTAAATGGTCCAGTGAGATAAATGTCAATCATGCTATCCATGGCGAAGGGGCAGACTCTCCCTCACATTGGCCACCCACGCCTTCAGTATTTAATCATTTGCCTTGCTAAGGTATCAAAGTATTAGGCATGCACAGATGAACTGGACCCAGTGTTTGTCCCTAGGGAGTACCCCTTTTGTCAAGAAAGATGGATACACATGTTAACAACTTGTAGGGACATACTATCTACTGTCATTGTGGTGCTCTTTGTAGACACTGCCCCACAACTCACCTGCAGGCCACGCTCATCTCGGATCTAGGGTCCACTTGCTCGTTCCAATTAGTCCTAGAACTGTCACACCACCCTCTAAGCCTGGACCATGTCTGTGAACTACCTTAGCCTCCCTTGGAGATGAATTATGCCACTTTATTCCTTACTTGGAGAAGAGGAAGCAAGTGACCTTGCACCTCTCTACCATGCTGGGTAGAACTGATGCTGGGTAGACACATGCAGAGAGGGAAAGGCAGCCTGTGGGGTGTTCAGCAGAATTGTGCAAAGGGACAGTTTTGCTTTGGGCATCAGAGATTATATAACATTCACCTGTCAGGTAAGGGAGCTGCTTCAGAGAAAAGCAGCCATCCTGGTTGTTGAAAAGCCTTCCCAGGAATAGGGCAGAGGGATGCTCAGGAGAGCATCTCAGGGCCCAGTCTGGCTTCCACCTCCTCTTGTTGACCTGCTTGTGGGTGAGGTGGTGGTGGTGGTGGTAGTGGTGGTGGGGCAGTGCAGCCTCCATTCACAGGAACTGTAAAATTATGGCAGCAGCTACTGTGTCACTTGTCGATGTTTTCTTACCAAATCCGGATGCCAATGCATGACTTCCAGTGAGAATTCTGTGGTGTGACTTGGGTTTTCAGATTTCAAGACTCTCTGTTCTGTTCAAGTCAACGTTATTGATATCAATGATCAGATTCCCATCTTTGAAACATCAAATGTGAGTAGATGTCACTATTTGTTTTATTTTTATTTGGATCATATAATTGAACCCTTATTTAAACAAAAACACAGACAATGTGCCAGGTAGCCTGCTCAATGCATCAATAAAAATCAGGCACCATCTTCACATGAGTCCTCAGGGGCCCTAAGGTGTACTGAGAGTAAGGAGGGATGTCTATTTCTAAACTCTTGCCAACAGCTCATTTATTCTAAATGAGGTTTAAAGGCTACAACCACAATCCTTTTCAGATTGAAAATTAAATGGCTGCTGGTGGCTTGTTATAGATTTTGCATACAATGGACAGTAGCTAGAGCTACAAGATCTATGCCAAGCATTTGGGATTTAAAAAATTAGCATCAGAAATACTGGTGACTTTAACTCATTTAGTTAACCAGGTAAGAGGAAAGGAAAGGGGAAAAATATTTCTGGCTTAAGCCTAAGAGAAATGTGCTCCCTATATTTGCAAGAATTAGCGGTGGACGTAGAGTAAGTGTCAGGGCAGAAAGGACGTCAGGGAAAATGGCTGTGGTCATGGTGTGGTGTTATCATTGCACCCTTAAAAGGAATGTCTTGGTTTATTTAGCTCCGGGGAAAGAGAAGCCCACTTGACTAGATGGTTATGTTAGAAGTCAGTTTTGAGGCAGCCCAGAGCCTCCTGATGATGTCCATAAATCAAAACAGAGGCAAGGCTGTAACAAAGAAGGGAATTAATTTACAGTAGAGTTCAGAACCGTAAGAAGTGTGATGGAACGTATCTTGTCTAACAGCCACTGAGCTTAAGCAAGCATGAAATAAAGTATTCATTTTTTTCTCAGCCTCTATCCTCTGAGGCATTTTTCACTTCCTAGTATTGTGTGTCCCCTGCATTTCAGCAGACAATGGTCAAGTAGATTGAGCAGAATTCTGCAGTGGGGAGTTTAAAAGCTTGGAGATGCAAACCTGGCTGGAGAGAAAGTGGGCTTGCTTAGTCCATTGCCAGCGTCTTCTCTTGGACGCTGGCTGGTACCATTTTTGAGGTCATGATGTGGGGGAAGAGTGGGTCATAGGGCTTCAAGGGAGTTAGAATGCTTTATGGGGTGTGAGGAACACGGATTTTTGGAGGTTTGGGTTCGATCATACGAGCTGTGTTAGCCTGGTGTGTGTGGGGGGTTGACTATGCTAGCTCTTGGCTCCTCTGTCAAATGTCACTGAGATGTTTGTAGCCCTCTAGTGTACTTTGCTGCTCATCTTTCATAAGGGCTCTATACCAGCCATTCAGAGGCTCTGCATGCATTATCCCCTAATGACCACAGGTTGCATTCTCTTAGTTGACAAGTGACAGAGCCCATGTTTAAAGAAATGAGATAACTGTATCATTCAACTAACAAACAGCAAGTTTAGGGTTAGTAGCCAACTCTGACTTCAATGTTTTGGGTTTCTAATGTCCATCACTTGGTTGACTCAGGAATTAGAAGTATCTGTCACATCATAAGGACTTCTCATATTATGCCTACCTATATCATTATTTTTCAAATAATTATAGTTATTAAGCATGTGGATGTTGGAGGGGAACTCTATTTTAGAATCCTTGTAGAATGTCTAAGTTCTTTGGTATGAATTTCGGTTCATGAGTACAAATGATGTCAAAACTGGCTGTCACATGTTCATCAAGAGGAAAACCATGCTGGGTATTAAAGCCAGCTGTGACCTCTGTCCTGAACCCAGAGACGTTTGCCTTTTGTCCAGTAAACTCAATGCCATGGACCTTCTGGTTCCTTTCTTGTTTCTTCTTCAGTATGGAAGCAAGACTCTGTCTGAAGACACCGCCATCGGATCCACAATCCTAATCATCCAAGCTACAGATGCTGATGAGCCCTTTACAGGGAGCTCTAAAATCCTGTACAAGATTGTACAGGGAGACACGGAGGGGAGACTAGAAGTTGTCACAGATCCCATGACCAATGCAGGATATGTCAAGATCAAAAAGGTAGATATCAGTCGGGCAGTGGTGGCACACACTTTTAATCCCAGTGCTTTGGAGGCAGAGGCAGGCGGATTTCTGAGTTCAAGGCCAGCCTGGTCTACAGAGTGAGTTCCAGGACAGCCAGGGCTACACAGAGAAACCCTGTCTCAAAAAACAAACAAACAAACAAACAAACAAACAAACTTAATGCCCTGATGGCACCTGAAATAAAGTTGTGTTATGGATTTATTGATATGAAGGTTTCAACTAAGATTTATGAATTTTTTAAAAAATAAATCCTCTAAGGGAGCTATTCACTCCAAGATTAATTTCCCCTTGTTTTCTCTCCCTCCACAGCCTCTTGATTTTGAAACTCAACCAGTTAGCAGCATTGTGTTCAAAGCAGAAAATCCTGAGCCACTGGTGGAAGGCATAGAGTACAATGCTAGTTCTTTTGCCTCCTTCGAGCTGATTGTGACAGATGTGAATGAAGTGCCTGTGTTCCCCCGGCGAATATTCCAAGCAAACGTCAGCGAGGATGCTGCTGTGGGCAGTAGAGTGGGCAACGTGACTGCCAGGGATCCTGAAGGCCTGGCTGTGAGGTACAGAGCAGCAGGGCTGGACAGGCCTACTTGCATGCTGCAACCATAACCAGAAGGAGGGCTGGCAAGGCAGAGAAGCAGTATGCCCTGACTTCAGGACTGGGGCAATGAAACAGACATCAGAAGCAGGATCTCTGGTCTTGGTTCAGTGTGTCAGACACATGGCTTCAGGTGCCAATTCTGTCTCCTTGCTGCAAGTTTCATTTGAGATCTGGTGAAGGTACTAGGTGGGAACCCCACTCCCTGAGATTGGGTGAGCCATGGCTAGGCCCTAGGTTTGAACTATTGGGGTTCTAGAGAAGCTTCCTGGGGAAAATAGACTAGAGTTGTAGAGAAACACCCAGAAGTAGAGAAAGCCACCTAAGAGGCCAAAGGGAATGTTTCAGATGTAGGGATTCTGGGTTCCTCCTCTCTCTGGAGAGCTAGTCTGGGGCTAGTCTTCCCCCTCGTTCCCAGAGGGTTAGTGCTCAAGGTGAGATGCTAAGACAGCATTTCTGTTTTAGCCATTCTCATTCCTTCTTTTTCGATGCTACTGTCCCCACACATATTTGCCTAAAAAATGTACAATGATTAATTCATTTACTATATATACATATACACATTTGTATAATACCTAAATGATTTTAAAGATCACATAGTTAGTAAGCATAGATAGGACTTGAACTCAGACCTTTTGTTTGTCTTATACAATATTCTCCAGAATATAAACAAATAATTCCACATGACTTAGCTGGTACAAGTATTTCCAAGTCTTTAAGTTTCTCTGTATACTTGAGTGAAGTTGTATCTCCTATCGAGCTGTCCTATAGACAGTTGGGTTCAATTATATGGGCTTTACTGATTTTCTTGCATGAAATACATTACTAGTTTGCTTACTATAACAAAGAGTGTGAAGCAGAGTAACTTTATAAAGAAAACCAGTTTATTCAGTTCATAGCTCTGGACATGTATGGGCATAGCATCAGTACAGGCTGGGTCTTTTGAAGGTCTGTGTGATTATTAACACAACAGCAACACAAGCAAAGGGAAAAGATCACACTGTAGGCAGGAAGCTGTAGCCACTGCATTCTCACAACCCCTGCAAGGGAGTGTCCCTAAGTGATGCAAGAGATCCCACTAGACCCTACCTTCAATGGTCCTGTATTCAGCAAATTTACCATCTGAGAAGGAGGCTTCTAACATGAGAACAGTTTTTGTGGGGGAGGGGGAACACTCAAATCATGTCCATATCATACTGAGGAGTATGTCCTGAGGAGTAATGTTACCAGTAGTGAGGATTATATTGAATTATTCAGTGTAGAAACAATGCTATACATCCAGGTCACAAGTCATGATGGAATTCAGAGCCCATTACTATCTAACCGATGCCTCTGTATTCTCTGGGAGAATGCTATAAAAATTGGCTGATTGTAATGAAAAGATGAAATAAATCAGTAAAATTACTGGCCAGAGGTATGTGCATGTTAGTATAGAGAAACAGAAGCATTTAAGGAAATTCCTCTGTTGTCTCATAAACTGGTATAGAACATAAAACCAGAGTTACCACCAGAAGATGAGACGGGCAAGGGAGACTGAGAAAGGACATTCTGAGAAGAGACATTCTATAATGTCTGTTTCTGGAAGGCAAGCGAATGAGGAGTAATCAAGGCAGCCAGGGGGCACATGACAGTAAGAGCTAACTTTATCAACTCTGACATTGTGGACTGAGAAATTTAACTCTCCAGCTGGGTAAACTTAGTGAGTCGATCAGCAGCAGCAGATTCAAATCCAACCCACCTTCACATATTACAGAGCCCATTGCAGGCCACAGATCTAGAAGCCACACCTTTCTGACTACTTCCCCTGTGGTCCACAGCACTGCCATCTCTGTTGTGGACCCATCCTTCCCCACCACTCCATATCTCATCTGAGTCAACTGTGCACTGCAGGCAATGAGAGCTTTTAAGATGAAGTAAGCCGACTGTCCAGCTCCTCTTCTGAGCTTGCCCTGGGATTCTTGCCTCTGTCAGGGTTGGATCCCAAATACTTAGGAGCTCTGATTTATCATTCACACACAATCATGAATACAGTGCTTGACATACGCAACATGCTCAAAGTAGACATGGGAAAATTAATTTGACTAATTAAAATTTTAATCATTCATGTTCCTGGACATACAAACTAACAGAATTTTAGAAAATTATAGGCAGTCTTTTGAAGTCACACACACACACACGCAGTTCCTTGACTCCTATTAAGTATTTATTGAGGTGACATTTCCAGGACTGGAAATAAATGGCTTGCAACTATAGACATCTTTACAGTCATATGTGAGGCTTTACAAAAAGGCTAAATTTACTGGCTTTCCTCGGACTTGTTTCTCTCAAATTTATCTTTCCTACACCCGCCAATGAATTCTGTTGAGGACTCAATTTCAGCCAGGTCACCTTTCCACTCAGCACAGCTCAATGGCTACCTCTGGCTTGTATGATCTGGCTCTCCCAGTCTCTGTGGCCACATTTTTTCCACTTACTGCTGCCCAGACATATCCATGTCCTGTGCACACACCAGGATGCTCTTGGCCTCTCTGCTGGCTTGTGTATCTTTGTGGCACCCTTCTTGTCTGTGTCAACATCTTCAGAAAGGCTTTTCTAAGTCTAAGTACTGATTATCTGTGTATCTAAAGGCTTCATTCTTCAATTCTTGTCTCGCCCCTGTCTGCTGGAGTTGGTGCTTCTTTAGTGAAGTTTTGCCAGGCCACCAGCAGCCTATGTCTCCAATATTACTTCTCAGGTTTCCTTAGCAGGGTGGCATACTGACAGCTTTCAGAAGACATATACTTCAGTATGAAATCTTGATTGCCAGGAAAGCATAACTTTTCTCCCAGAGCTGTTCACTTCGCCATACATAATAAAACAAGCACAGGACCATGTTCTACGGAAGTGGTTCGCAGCCTTCCTAATGCTGCCACACTTTAATTTAGTTCCACACGATGTATGACCCTCAACCATACAATTATTTTCATTGCTACTTCATAACTGTAATTTTGCTACTGTTATGAATCATACCATAAACATCTGTGTTTTCAGATGGTCTTAGGTAACCCTGTGAAAGGATCATTTGATCCCCAAAGCGGTCACAACCCATAGCTTGAGAACCACTGTTGTAAAGACAACTCTTTTTCCAAGAAAGATGTGTAAATGAGATGCTGATTCTGTGATTCTGCTCCATAGTACACCCAAATGATGATTCTATGTCGGAGTATAGAAGTACAAACTATCTTCTGTTTTCATGTCAAGTAACACAGGTTGTTTTTTGTTTGTTTGTTTGTTTGTTTGTTTGTTTTTCTTCTCTCCCCTCATGAAGTTATTCACTGAAAGGCAATACGAGAGGCTGGCTTAAAATCGACTCTGTCACTGGTGAGATATTTAGCGCTGCTCCGCTGGATAGGGAAACAGAAAGTGTGTATCGAGTACAAGTGGTGGCCACTGAAGTAGGTGAGCAAAACAAAGCACAACCAGATCACAGATTATCAGGGGTGGGGGGACTTCAATAAAAATGAGTGGGAGGGCATGAGAAGGTTAAAAATCGTTGCTGAGTATGACCATAAAGCCACGGGAAGCAGGCACAAAAGGGAGGGGGAGGGAGGGAGTGTGAATATGTGAGTGAGTGTGTGTGTGCCTGTTTGAGTGTGTATGTGTCTGAGTGTGAATGTGTGTGTATGAGTGTACATGTGTGTGAGTGTGTACTTGTGTTTGTGTGAGTGTGTATGTGTATGAGTGTGAATGTGTATGTGAATATGTGTGTGAGTGTGCAAGTGTGTATGAGAGTATGTATGAGTGTGTGAGTTTGTGTGACTGTGTGTATGTGTGTGAGTGTGTATATGAGAGAGTGTATGTGTGTGTGTTTTCCATCCCTCGTGGTTGTGTTAGAGAACACTTGAGCCAATCTGTGCTTCAAGTAGGCAGAGTTTCCCCAAGGCTGGAGGGTTATCAAGGTTGCTGTCTGCTCTGGTTTTCTGGAGAAACTAGAGCCTCTTCTTGGAATGTTCTGGAGTCCCTAGCTAGCCCCCTTCTCTACTTCCTCAAAGGGGATTGGGGGCTTCTCCTAAACCAGATACCAGTGGCCCACAGAGACCCTTGGTGCTCATGCCTTTTTAAACACTTGTGCACTAATGAAACTGGGAGTTTCATTTCCTTGGGGTTTCTGATTCAGCAGGTGTCTGAACCTGGGTATCTGCCACTTCCATGAGGCAAGATAAACTTTGAAAGGGAAGACAATTGCACAGATCTGCCAGAATGTTTGGACCAGCTTTGCAAAAGCCTTGCATTCTATTTAATTCATTTGTGATACAAGTTGTCTACTGGCTCTGAACACAGAGTTCCAGGAAAATTAT
Source organism: Mus caroli (assembly GCF_978045245.1). Lineage (NCBI taxonomy): Eukaryota > Metazoa > Chordata > Mammalia > Rodentia > Muridae > Mus > Mus caroli. Next base: position 143,004,403 of record NW_028227261.1, on the reverse strand, counting down.
CAGATTAAAATAAAGATAAACTCACAGGAATGATATGGTATCCAGGGATAAGGCTGGTAATTAAAACATTGAGTGTCTTTAAATGGAATTTTCCATCTTGCAGTAGAAATTCTGTGGATCTTGTGCTGATCAAGGACTCTAATTAGCTAGTAATATATCTGCTTAACTTATAAAAAAAAAAAGAGATGAGAGCAGAACTAATTACTATCAAACAAATACAGTTTTAGACTAAAAAATAGTAAACTTTTAAAATACAAAGCCCCAAATTAGAGGCAGACACAGGGAACAGAGAAAGGAATCATAAAAATGTATGGGAAAAATGGAGAAAACCAAAATGACCATAGTTAAGTTCAGCTTCAGCAAAGTTGTTTATTAAGTTGTTTATTATTGGAAGGGATGTACAAATAGATGAAGCTTTGCTGAGACACGGACAGCTCAGTCTCGGCTGACTGCTACACATTGTGCTATCAGGATGTATATATTTTAACTGGTGATTTAAAAGCTCCCAGCAAGTCCAGGGGATGGATGCTGTGTCTTCTCCTTGATCCCATGACAGCCAACATTTCACTTTGCACAAGTTTCTAAGTGGTTTTCGTGTTTTAGAAGTCTCATGGATTGTGACCGTGAGCCAAAAACCTGTTCCATTTTCAGTTGTTGGCACCAAAATAATAATAATGTTAATAGACCAAACAATTTCAAGGACATCAGTGGACTCATCTTTGGTTTAAGAACAGTCAGAGACATAAAAATTGCTGTAAAGAAAACCAAGAAAACAAAGCTTCCTGGAATCAAAGCAGGAGCCATAAAACAGTTTACAGGAACACAAGTAGTGACCAACCATCAAAGCAGTGTCTGCGTGAGGTCAGGCACGGACAGTCAGGGTCGATTGTACCACACTGGACGCCTCCTGTGCACTTCTATTATTGACCATACTTTGTGCACAAAGAAACCAAGGCATTGAGAAATTGATTTGCCAAAGAGTGCACAGTTACCATGGTTCATAATGAAGAGGACATGGTCTTCATCACTATAGCATGACAGGACATTTGTGCAACTATTTGCTGTTTTCTCTTTGTAAGTGAGATATCCACAATTATCTTCACATAGCCATGTGCTTCTCAGCTGAGGAAATGAAGCTTAGAAGACTGAGTTAGGATGTAGAAGGCAGTGGGAAGTGATCAAGGGTGTGGCTCATAGGGACCTCTCCACTGTGCACTAGCTCTGTGAACTTAGCTAGGTCATACAGCTTTTGAGTGTCATTCTCCTGTGTAAGTTCAGAGTTGTTTTGAAGATACACACACACACACACACACACACACACACACACACACACACACCTGGTTAGTATTATCATTTAAACATTTAAAACATTTTTTGTGTTTATTTGTGTGTGTGTGCCCATGTGGGTGTGCATGTGTGCATGCATGAGTGTGTGTGTATGTGTGTATACATAAGTGCATCAAAGAATAATTTATGGGAGTCAGTTCTCCTTCGTCCATGTGGCTTCCAGGGATTGAAGCCATGTTGTCAAGTTTGGTAGCAAGTGTCTTTACTCACAGAGTCATCTTGTTGGTTCCATTTAAACACTTTAAGCAGTACTGAAATTTAGTCTAATTCTAAAAACTTCTTTCTACCACTTTAATAGACACAACTACTTAAATATTGATTTTTTTAAGGAAAGAGAAACATGATTTCATGTGAAGGATGATCATAATACTTAGCATATAATTCTAACCCTTCAATTTCTTAGGTGGGTCCTCTCTGAGTTCTACGGCAGATTTCCACCTGGTCCTCACAGATGTGAATGACAACCCCCCTCGCCTAGCTAAGGACTACACAGGCTTGTTCTTCTGCCATCCCCTCAGTGCCCCTGGGAGCCTCATCTTTGAGGCCACTGATGATGACCAGCAGTCACTTCGGAGGCCCAAGTTTACATTCGCCCTTGGCAGAGAAGGCTTACAAAGTGACTGGGAAGTTTCAAAAATCAATGGTGAGTTATCAAATGTACAATGAGAAAAATCAATGGTGAGTTATCAAATGTACAATGAGAAAAATCAATGGTGAGTTATCAAATGTACAATGAGAAAAGTCAATGGTGAGTTATCAAATGTACAATGAGAAAAATCAATGGTGAGTTATCAAATGTACAATGAGAAAAATCAATGGTGAGTTATCAAATGTACAATGAGAAAAATCAATGGTGGGTGAAGGAATTACTTTGTGTGTGTGTGTGTGTGTGTGTGTGTGTGTCTTGGTGGGCTTTATAACACACCCAGAGTTTTCTTCGTGTTCCAAGAAAGCAGGTCACGCTCTGGAAGTACACAGGAAAGTCTTCAAAGCCCCAGGCTTTGAGAAAAGGAAGCTTGAAACCCCAGTAGCCTGGTTGGTGAACATAGATAGATGAATAATTTGAACATCAGTTGTAAATTTCCAGGCAAGCTAAGAAACATATTTTATATATTTATATTGAAACAATTAACATACAGTAAACTTACTATATGTTATATTTCATCAATGTATACAACTTTGCAAGAATTCACACATACACACACACACACACACACACACACACACACACACGTCATATCAGCACAATCAAGTGACTATTTTGCCACTCTCAAGCTTTTTCTTACTTTATTTTTTATTGCCCTTGTCCACCTCATTAAGCCCATCCTGTTTTTCTCAGCCAACAGCCCATCTTTCTGTCACTACAGATTTGTCTCTTCATAACTTCAGGTACTTCCAGCTTCTTCCTCCCAGCGTGACTATTTGGGTGTGTGTTCTTGGTGTGTGTACCAGAGCTTCATTTTTTATACTGTGCAGCAGTATCACAGTGTCTCCATTCTCTCAGTGACTGTTGGCTGCTGGGCGCATGTGTGGACAAGTGTGTTAGGAGCATGGCTTATCATGTTTCCTAGCTGAACACCAAGGAATTGGAGTGACTACATCAACGGTAGGTTAGTGCTTAGCTAGTTCAGGAAAGGTCCAACTATTTCCCAGTTTGCTCTCACCCTTTTCCTTCCGCCAGTGCATGAGCTCCATAGCATCCTCCCCAGTGCATTTGCTCAGCTCAGTTATCTTTAGCCATTCCACTGTATGTACATCAGTCTCTTGTTATATTTTCTATTGGTTTTCCTTAGTGACGAATGATTAAGCCTCTCTTCAAGTAGTGCTTTGATATCTATATGTCAGTGATGTATCTGATCAAATATTGTTTCCAGATTCTCTCTCTCTCTCTCTCTCTCTCTCTCTCTCTCTCTCTCTCTCGGTGTGTGTGTGTGTGAAGTGCTTTATCAGGAAATTGTATTTTTACAGCAATGTCTTCTCTTCACTAAAGATTTACTTTTTACTATGTATGTGTGCCTTGTGAATGCACACTGTGTGCAGGCAAGTGACTTGAGGATCAGAAGAGGGGATCAGGCCCATTGAAACTGGAGTTACAGTGGTTGTGAGCCTGTTTTGTTTTGTTTTGCTTTGTTTTGTTTTTCAAAGTTGTCTCATCTGTTCTAGGTATTTTGCATTTTGGAATAAATAATAGTATGCCACTTGTCTATTGCCAGAAAAAGAAATCTGTTGAGGTTGGGATTAGATACTGTCGAGTCTGTATGGGCACTTGGAGTGTGCTGGGAGTTTCAATTGGTGAACATGGGTGCTTGTCTCCACTTACTAAGGTCTTTTTAAATTTCTTTGAGTAGCATATCTCAACTTTCAGTGTGTAGTTCTTTTTTTTTTTAAATTAGGTATTTTCTTCATTTACATTTCCAGTGCTATCCCAAAAGTCCCCCATTCCTTCCCCCACCCACTCCCACTTCTTGGCCCTGGCGTTCCCCTATACTGAGGCATATAAAGTTTGCACGACCAATGGGCCTCTCTTTCCACTGATGGCTGACTAGGCCATCTTCTGATACATATGCAACTAGAGACCCGAGCTCCGGGGGGTACTGGTTAGTTCATATTGTTGTTCCACCTATAGGATTGCAGATCCCTTTAGCTCCTTGGGTACTTTCTCTAGCTCCTCGATTGGAGGCCCTGTGATCCATCCAATAGCTAACTGTGAGCATCCACTTCTGTGTTTGCTAGGCCCTGGCATAATCTTACAAGAGACAGCTATATCAGGGTCCTTTCAGCAAAATCTTGCTAGTGTATGCAATGGTGTCAGTGTTTGGAGGCTGATTATGGGATGGATCCCCGGATATGGCAGTCTCTAGATGGTCCATCCTTTCATCTCAGCTCCAAACTTTGTCTCTGTAACTCCTTCCAGGGTGTTTTGTTCCCAATTCTAAGAAGGGGCAAAGTGTCCACACTTTGGTCTTCATTCTTCTTGAGTTTCATGTGCTTTGTATCTTTTATCTTGGGTATTCTAAGTTTCTGGGCTAATATCCACTTATCAGTGAGTACATATCATGTGAGTTGTTTTGTGATTGTGTTACCTCACTCAGCATGATGCCCTCCAGGTCCATCCATTTGCCTAGGAATTTCATAAATTCATTCTTTTTAATAGCTGAGTAGTACTCCATTGTGTAAATGTACCACATTTTCTGTATCCATTCATCTGTTGAGGGGCATCTGGGTTCTTTTCAGCTTCTGGCTATTATAAATAAGGCTGCTATGAACATAGTGGAGCATGTGTCCTTCTTACCAGCTGGAACATCTTCTGGATATATGCCCAGGAGAGGTATTGCGGGATCCTCCGGTAGTACTATGTCCAATTTTTCTGAGGAACCTCCAGACTGATTTCCAGAGTGGTTGTACAAGCTTGCAATCCCACCAACAATGGAGGAGTGTTCTTCTTTCTCCACATCCTCGCCAGCATCTGCTGTCAACTGAATTTTTGATCTTAGCCATTCTGACTGGTGTGAGGTGGAATCTCAGGGTTGTTTTGGTTTGCATTTCACTGATGATTAATGATGCTGAACATTTTTTTCATGTGCTTCTCAGCCATTCGGTATTCCTCAGGCGAGAATTCTTTGTTAAGCTCTGCACCCCATTTTTTAATGGGGTTATTTGATTTTCTGTGGTCTAGCTTCTTGAGCTCTTTGTATATATTGGATATTAGTCCCCTATCTGATTTAGGATAGGTAAAGATCCTTTCCCAATCTGTTGGTGGCCTTTTTGTCTTATTGACGGTGTCTTTTGCCTTATGGAAGCTTTGCAATTTTATGAGGTCCCATTTGTCGATTCTCGATCTTACAGCACAAGCCATTGCTGTTCTATTCAGGAATTTTTCCCCTGTGCCCATATCTTCGAGGTTTTTCCCCACTTTCTCCTCTACAAGTTTCACTGTCTCTGGTTTTATGTGGAGTTCCTTGATCCACTTAGATTTGACCTTAGTACAAGGAGATAGGAATGGATCAATTCGCATTCTTCTACATGTTAACCACCAGTTGTGCCAGCACCATTTGTTGAAAATGCTGTCTTTCTTCCACTGGATGGTTTTAGCTTCCTTGTCGAAGATCAAGTGACTATAGGTGTGTGGATTCATTTCTGGGTCTTCAATTCTATTCCATTGGTCTACTTGTCTGTCGCTATACCACCAGTGTGTAGTTCTTACAAAAACGCTTGGCTCTTTTAAATAGTGTTTTAAGATCTATATTTCTATATATCACTAGGATATAGAAATACAACTGGTAATTTTTGGATTATTCTCTTGTATGACAACCCATGGCTATTGTTTACTAATTTTTATATGATTTGGATCCCATTGATTTCCTACATAGGTTAGTTGTGTTGTTTTTAACTCACAGTTGAACTTCTTCCTTTCTAATCTTGCCCTATTACTGGCTAAGACTTTCAGTAGGTAAGTAAGTAAGTAAGTAGAATCCAAGTTCTTGCCTTGATCTCCTGGTGTAGAAGGCAAGCTGCCACCTTCCACAAATAAGTATATTTCATAGGTGATCTGTATTTGATATTTTGGCTTTCTATTAAAAACTTGATGAGAACTGTTTTTCTTTCTGATTGAGTTAGAAGTTTTGTCAGGAATTGGTGGATTATATTGGCTTTTATTTTAGAACAACCGTATTGCTGGGAAGAGGTCTATTTGGTGATAAAATAGTTTATGTAATTTTGAATCTAATTTGGTAAAACTAAGACTTTTGTGTTTATATCAACAAATCTATGTAAACTGATCTGTAGTTTTTCTTACAATACTTTTTTAAAAACTGTTTTTAATTTCATCGACTGCTAATCTGATAGAGTCAGTTAGGAGATCCTTTACCTATACAATTATCTGGAAGCCTGTGTGTCAAATTGGGGTCACTTTCTCCTTAAAGTTCAGGCATTAATTTATTAATGATGAATGCATTTGGGAACAGAAAGTTTATTTATTTTTTGGTACAAAATTCAACTGCGTATTTCATTTCTTTGTTGTTTAAGTCACATTTCTTTTGGTTTGATGTTGCTACTCTGTAGCTTTCAAATATTTTTTTCTGCTTCATTTTGTTTTTCTAACCCATTGGCATACAGTTACGGTGTATAGTGCCTTCACCTTATGTAACCTAGCCTGTAGGCATTAACAGTTCAGAAAAATACTATATTGATTTCTTCATGTTCTATGACAGATATGTGCTATATCTAACAATAGGATCTCACTATCAAGTTCTGGATTTACAGCATTGTAAATAGCTTGTAACATTTGGTAGTCTATAAGACATCATTGGTAAATGACTTTAAAGGAGGTAATTTATTCATGGCACCTGGTTTTTTTATTTGTTAACCTATAATATCCAGTAGAATTATTAACCTGTTATGAAATATATCCATTTAAATTATTTGTGTGTATGGATATGTAAAACTTTTTTTAACAATAGTAGGTTTTTAAACAACTTAAAGAAAAACTCAACCAACAAACTAATACCAGATGTACAAATTCCAATACAGAAACAAAAAGAGCATGAAAAAACTGGTCTACTTCCAAAAATACATAATTTGTATTTTTCTAATAAAAGTGACATGGAAGGATATTCAGGTAGAAAATTCAAAATAAGGACTATAACTGTGTTCAAACAACTCAAAGACAAAGAGATGAATAAAGTAAGGAAGTCTGTCTAAGTCATGAGTATAGAGTTTGATTCTTCATGAAGACCCAACTGAACATAATGGACATTAAGGGTCTCAGTGGAAAGCCTGACTAACAGATGGATCATGTCAAAAACAGAGAGTCAGAGACGGAAGACCAAATAGAGAGTTGGAAGGAAGAATGATGGGAAAAATTTTAAAGTGAACAAAATATGAGAAAGTTTTGGTATAATATAAAAAGAACTAAGCTTTGAACTATGGGCATAAGAGAAGGAGAATACCACAATAAAGTCATATAGACTATCTTCAGTAAAACAGTAAAAGAAAAATTTCCAAGCTTAGAGAAAGAGATGTTCATCCAGGTTCAAGAGGATTATAGAACACCAAACAAGTTGAACCAAAAAGAAATTCTTTACAACAAATTATAGTTAGAACATTAAAAACACAGCTATATGGAGGATATCATCCTAAGTAAGGTAACCCAATCACAAAAGAACCCACATGATATGCACTCACTGATAAGTGGATATTAGCCCAGAAGTTCAGAATCCTTCTTAGAAGGGTGAACAAAATACCCATGGAAGGAATTACAGAGGCAAAGTTCAGAGCATAGACTGAAGGAATGACCATTCAGAGACTGCCCTACTTGGGAATCCATCCCATAAACAACCACCAAACCCAGACACTATGGCAGATGCCAACAAGAGCTTGCTGACAGGAGACTTATATAGCTGTCTCTTGAGCTGCTCTGCCAGTGCCTGGCAAATACAGAAGTGGATGCTCATCGTCATCCATTGGACAGAGCACAAGGTTCCCAATGAAGAAACTAGAGAAAGTACCCAAGGAGTGGAAGGGGTTTGAAGCCCCATAGGAGGAACATCAATATGAACTAACTAGTAACCCCAGAACTCCTTGGAACTAAACCACCAATCTAAGAAAACACATGGTGGAACTTGTGGCTCTAGCTGTATATGTAGCAGAGTATGGCCTAATCAGTCATCAATGGAAGAAGAGGCCCTAGGTCCTGTGAAGGTTCTATGTCCCAGTATAGGGGAATGCCAGGACCAGGAATGGGAGTGGGTGGGTTGGGGAGCAGGGGCAGGGGAGAGGGGATTTTCAGAGGGGAAACTAGGAAAGGGGATAACATTTGAAATGTAAATAAAGAAAATATCTAATAAAAAGATATAAAAAACAAACAAATAAACAACAACAACAACAACAAAATCCCCACAGAATTTAAAACATCTATTGAAAGTTGCATGTGACAACGGTCAAGTCTAGGCCCACATGTATTTTAAGTCTTAAATGACTGTAACTCTCAACCCATCCTATGGTGCCCAGCAAAACTACCTATTGAAATAGAAGGAGAACAAAACTTTCCATAATAAAATAGATTAAAAGAATTTATGACTATTTAGCCAGCTCTACAGAGAATCCTGGAAGGAATCCTTCAATCTGAAGAGCAGGATAAATACACCCAAGATGTCACAAGGGACAAACAATACCTAGAAAAGCAATCAAGACATCTGAGAAAATAACCACACCACAGAATCAACAAGATGACAGGAATTAACACATAAAATTCAGCAATCATTATGAATTTTAATCAACTCAATTCTTCAATAAAAAGAAGCAGACTAACAGATTGGATTAGAAAATGGGGTCCACCTTTTTGATGCTTCTAAGAAACAAGTCTCCTTATCAGTAATAGACACAATCTCAGGGTAGAAAGACTGAAAAGATATTCCAAGTAAATGGAACTAAGAAACAAGCAGGCCTAGCTATTCTAATATCTGGCAGAGTAGACTTCAACCCAAACTAGTCAGAAGAGATAGGGAAGTATATTTCATATTCATTAAAGGAACAAAATCCATCAAGAAGATATTATAATTCTAAATATGCAGCAAACAGGGTTACCCAATTTTATAAAACAAATATTACTAGATCTAAAATCACAAATTTATCCCAACACAGTGATAGTATGTAGTTTCAATACCACTCACATCAATAGTTAGGTCATTCAGAAAAACTCTCTAGTTAAATGTCATCACAACACAAATGAACCCAAAAGAGGATGTTCCATCCAAACACTAAAGAATGTACGTTCTTCTCAGCATCCTACAGGACTTTCTACAAAATTAACTACATATTGGAATGCAAAGTAAGTCTTAATACATCTAGGAAAATTGAAATCACATCCTGCATACTACCTGACCACAATGGAATAAAGCTGGATACTGATGGCAATAGAAACTAGAGAAAGTACACAGAAACTAAACACATTACTAAATGCTATTTGGGTAAAGAAAAAAAATCAAGAAAAAATTAAATTTCTGTAAGTAAATGAAAAAGAAAACACAACATACAAAAATTTATGGGGCACAATGAAAAAAACCAAAAGGAATCAATGTACTCAAAGTCCTTGGAAAAGAAAAAAAAACCCTATATCCACCCCCACCCTCTCCCAAGTGGACAAGAAGATGGGCTAAAGAGACAACTCAGCAGTCAAGAGCACTGGCATCTCTTCTAGAGGACCTGGGTTCTGTTCCTAGCACCTACATGGCAGCTTACAACATTTTGTAATTCCCATCTCAGGGGGTCCAATTACTCACTTCTGGCGTCTGTGTTTACTGTATGTATGTGATGCAGAGATATAAATGCAGGAAAAACAACCACACACATAAAAAATAAAAAGTGAAAAAGGACAGGCAAGAATAATCAAAAGCAGGGATGAAATCAACAAAAGAAATGAGAAGCTAACAAGATTGAACCTTTACCAAATTAGCCAAAAGAAAGAGGAGATCTTAATTAATAAAATTAGATATACAAAGGAAGCCTTAAAACAGACACTTAGGAAATTCAGAGAATCACAAAGACATACTTGGAAAAAACTTTTCCAACAGTGGAATCAAAAAGAAATTTCTGTGCATTTCTTCATTTAGCTTTCTACAAAAGCTAAATGAAGGTAAAATAAATAACCTGGCCCCTAATGTCACATAAGACAGAGGCAATTAGAAAAAAAAATCTTTCAACAACAACAAAAATGTCCAGGACCAGATGGACCCAAGCACAACCTTCTACAAGACTTTTCCAGAACCAACACCAATACTCAAGTTATTCCATATTTTTTTCTGAGACAGGATCTCTCTGTATAACCTTGGCTATCCTGGAACTCACTCTGTAGATCAGGCTGGTCTCTAACTCAGAGATTTACCTGCCTCTGCCTTTCGAGTGCTGGGATTGAAGATATGTGCAACCACTGCCCAGCTCTCATAAAAGTTTTAAAAATGGAAATATTTCATTTTCTATGAAGCCAATATTACCATGACCCCCAATAAGGTCTGATGAACATGGACACAAAAATTCTCAATAAAATACTTGAAATCAAACTCAAGAACACACCAAAGGTATTACCCACCATGATCAAGTCTGCTTCATTCCAGAGATCTGGGGAATTATTATTATTATTATTATTACTAATAATAAATCAGTTAGAGTCATATAAATAGACTCAAGAATAGAAACCTATAAGCATCTCATTACATACAGAACGGCAACTGACACCATCTAGCATCTTTTCATGGTAGAATTCTGAAGAATCTAAGAATACAGGGGACAAAGCTCAATATAACAAAGGCAATATTCAGCAAGCCCACAGCCAACATCGTGTATTCTCACTAAAAGCAGAAATAAACCAGGAGTGTCCCACCCTCCCTGATGCCTGTTCAGTATAGTAACTTGTAACATTAGATAAAAAATAACTCTGCAGCCAGTCCCACAGCACCCAGAGGAAGCTCCACTCACAGGCACTCTAACACTCCCAGGATCATAGGTCCAGAGGTGAAGAGGACACAACATCTATCCCAACATTGGAGGTAACTGGGACCAGCCGGACACAGGCATCCAGGAGCTCCGCCCACCTGTGACACAGGTTCCTTCCTGCCTGGGCTGGTGTCCTGACCAGAACTTTGGTGCGAACTCCACAGCCAGTCCCACAACACCCAGAGGAAGCTCCACTCCCAAGGGTTCTGGCTCTCCCAGGATCATAGGATCAGAGGTGCCCTGAGCAGACCTTGGGTGTGAAGGGTCCAGAGGCAGCTTGACTCCCAGGAGCTCTGACGCACCTAGGATCTCAGGATAACAGGATCTCAGAATCAGAGACAGCTGAACTCTGAGGAGTTCTGACACAACAAGGATCACAAGAAGGACAGGATCCAGTCAGATATATAAGGGCAGATAGCACTAGAGATAATCAGATGGCAGGAGGTAAGCATAAGACAATAAGCAACAGAAACAAAGGTTACTTGGCATCATCAGAACCTAATTCTCCCACCATAGCAAGTCTACACCATCACACCAGAAAAGCAAGATTCGGATCTAAAATCACTTCTCATGATGGTGATAGAGGACTTTAAGAAGGGCATAAATAACTCCCTTAAAGACATACAGGAGAACACAGGTAAACAACTAGAAGCCCTTAAAAAGGAAACCAAAAAAAAAAAAAAAAAAAAAAAACCTCTTGAATTCTAGGAAAACATAATTAAACAGCGAAGGAAATGAACAAAACCATTGAAGATCTAAAAATGGAAATAGAAAACAATAAAGACATCACAAAGAGAGACAACTCTGGAGTTATAAAACCCAGGAAAGAGATCAGGAGCCATAGATGCAAGCATCACCAACAGAATACAAGATAGAAGAGAGACTCTCAGGTGCAGAAGACACTGTAGAAAACATTAACACAACAGTAAAAGAAAATACAAAAAGCAAAAAGCTCCTAACCCAAAACATCCGGGGGGGAATCCAGGACACTATGAGAAGATGAAACCTAGGGATAATAGGTATAGAAGAAGGTTTCCAACTTAAAGGGCCAGTAAATATCTTACAAAGTTATAGATGAAAACTTCCCTAACCTAAAGAAAGAGATGCCCATGAACATACAAGAAATCTACAGGACTACAAATAGACTGGACCAGAAAAGAAATTCCTCTCATCATATAATAATCAAAATACCAAATTCACTAAACAAAGAAAGAATATTAAAACAGTAAAGGAAAGGGATCAAGTAACATATAAAAGCAGACCTATTAGAATTACATCAGATTTCTCACCAGAGACTATAAAATCCAGAAGGCCCTGGGCAGATGTCATACAGACCCTAAGAGAACACAAATGCCAGCCCAGGCTACTAAACCCAGCAAAACTCACATTACCATAGATGAAGAACCAAGATATTCCATGACAAAACCAAATTTATACAATATCTTCCCATAAATCCAGCTCTACAAAGGATAATAGATGGAAAACATCAACACAAGGAGGAAAACTACACCCTAGAAAAAGCAAAAAAGTACTCTACTTTCAACAAACCTGAAAGAAGATAGCCACACAAACATAATTCCACCTCTAACAACAAAAATAACAGGAAGTAACAATCACTTTTCCTTAATATCTCTTAACATCAATGGGCTCAATTCCCCAATAAAAAGACATAGACCAATAGACTGGCTACATAAACAGGACCCATTTTGCTGCATACAGGAAACCCACCTCAGGGACAAAGACAGACACTACCTCAGAGTAAAAGGTTGGAAAACAATTTTCCAAGCAAATGGTCCCAAGAAACAAGCTGGAGTAGCCAATTCTAATATTGAATAAAATCAACTTTCAACCTAAAGTTATCAAAAAAGATAAGGAAGGACACTTCATAATGGCCAAAGGAAAAGTCTACCAAAATGAACTCTCAATTGTGAACATGTATGCTCCAAATGCAAGGGCACCCACATTCATAAAAGAAACTTTACTAAAGCTTAAACCACACATCTCACCCAACACAATAATAGTGGAAGACTTCAACACTCTCATCAATGGACAGATCATGAAAACAGAATCTAAACAGAGACACAGTGAAACTAAGCAAAAGTTATGAACCAAATGGATCTAGTAGTTATTTATAGAATATTTCATCCTAAAGCAAAAGAATATACCTTCTCCTCAGAACCTCTCAGTACCTTCTCCAAAACTGACCATATATATACTCAATCCCAAAACATGACATACAAGACATACAAGAAGATTGAAATAATCCCGTGCACCCTATTAGATTACCACAGACTAAGTCTGGTCTAGAATACCAACAAAAACAATGGAAAGCACACATACTCATACAAGCTGAACAATGTTCTACTCAAGGAAAACTTGGTCAAGGAAGAAATAAAGGAAGAAATTAAAGGCTTTTTAGAACTTAATGAAAATGAAGACACATTACACCAAAACTTATGGGACACAATTAAAGCAGTGGTAATAGGAAAACACATAGCTCTGAGTGCCTCCAAAGAAAAACTGGAGAGAGCTTACCCCAGTAGCTTGACAGCACACCTGAAAACTCCAGAACAAGAAGAAGCAAATATACCCAGGAGGAGTGGAAGGCAGAAAATAATCAAACTCAGGGCTGAAATTAACCAAGAAGCAACAAAAAGAACTATACAAATAATCAACAAAAGCAGGAGCGGGTTCGTGGTGGCCCATGCCTTTATTCCCAGCACTTGGGAGGCAGAGGCAGGCAGATTTCTGAGTTCGAGGCCAGCCTGGTCTACAGAGTGAGTTCCAGGACAGCCAGGGCTACACAGAGAAACCCTGTCTCAAAAAACAAAAAACAAAAAACAAAAAACAAAAAAAAAAAGAAAGAAAGAAACTCAACAAGATAGATAAACCCTTAGCCAAACTAACCAGAGGGCATAGAGATAGTATCCAAATTAACAAAATCAGAAATAAGAAAGGAGACATAATAACTAAACATATCTTTAATTAATCTGTTTGTTGAATATTAACATTTGAAAACATTAAAATCATGTTCTATACACATCATGGAAGTATTATTGATAATTTTTCTCACTGATCTTGAATTAGCATTTTTTTTTGATTTTTAATATTTTTATTACATATTTTCCTCAATTACATTTCCAATGCTATCCCAAAAGTCCCCCATAGCGCCCCCCACTTCCCTACCCACCCATTCCCATTCTTTTGGCCCTGGCATTCCCCTATATTGGGGCATATAAAGTTTGCAAGTCCAATGGGCCTCTCTTTCCATTGATGGCCGACTAGGCCATCTTTCGATACATATGCAGCTAGAGACAAGAGTTCCGGGGTTCTGGTTAGTACATCATGTTGTTCCAACAATAGGGTTGCAGATCCCTTTAGCTCCTTGGGTACTTTCTCTAGCTTCTCCATTGGGAGCCCTGTGATACATCCAATAGCTGACTGTGAACATCCACTCCTGTGTTTGCTAGGCCCCGGCATCGTCTCACAAGAGACAGCTATATTTGGGTCCTTTCAGCAAAATCTTGCTAGTGTATGCAATGGTGTCAGCGTTTAGAAGCTGATTATGGGATGGATCCCTGGATACGGCAGTCTCTAAATGGTCCATCCTTTCATCACAGCTACGAACTTTGTCTCTGTAACTCCTTCCCTGGGTGTTTTGTTCCCAATTCTAAGAAGGTGCACAGTGTCCACACTTTGGTCTTCATTCTTCTTGAGTTTCATGCGTTTAGCAAATTGCATCTTATATCTTGGGTATCCTAAGTTTTGGGCTAATATCCACTTATCAATGAATACATATTGTGTGAGTTCTTTTGTGATTGTGTTACTTCACTCAAGATGATGCCCTCCAGGTCCATCCATTTGGCTAGGAATTTCATAAATTCATTCTTTTTAATAGCTGAGTAGTACTCCATTGTGTAAATGTACCATAATTTCTGTATCCATTCCTCTGTTGAGGGACATCTGGGTTCTTTCCAGGTTCTGGCTATTATAAATAGGGCTGCTATGAACATAGTGGAGCATGTGTCCTTTTTACCGGTTGGGACATCTTCTGGATATATGCCCAGGAGAGGTATTGCTGGATCCTCCGGTAGTACTATGTCCAATTTTCTGAGGAACCGCCAGACTGATTTCCAGAGTGGTTGTACAAGCTTGCAATCCCACCAACAATGGAGGAGTGTTCCTCTTTCTCCACATCCTCGCCAGCATCTGCTGTCACCTGAATTTTTGATCTTAGCCATTCTGACTGGTGTGAGGTGGAATCTCAGGGTTGTTTTGATTTGCATTTCCCTGATGATTAAGGATGTTGAACATTTTTTCAGGTGTTTCTCTGCCATTCGGTATTCCTCAGGTGAGAATTCTTTGTTCAGTTCTGAGCCCCATTTTTTAATGGGGTTATTTGACTTTCTGGAGTCCACCTTCTTGAGTTCTTTATATATATTGGATATTAGTCCCTTATCTGATTTAGGATAGGTGAAGATCCTTTCCCAATCTGTTGGTGGTTTTTTTGTCTTATTGATGGTGTCTTTAGCCTTGCAGAAGCTTTGTAGTTTCATGAGGTCCCACTTGTCAATTCTCGATCTTACAGCACAAGCCATTACTGTTCTATTCAGGAATTTTTCCCCTGTGCCCATATCTTCAAGGCTTTTCCCCACTTTCTCCTCTATAAGTTTCAGTGTCTCTGGTTTTATGTGAAGTTCCTTGATCCACTTAGACTTGACCTTAGTACAAGGAGATAGGAATGGATCGATTCGCATTCTTCTACATGTTAACAACCAGTTGTGCCAGCACCATTTGTTGAAAATGCTGTCTTTCTTCCACTGGATGTTTTTAGCTCCCTTGTCGAAGATCAAGTGACCGTAGGTGTGTGGGTTCATTTCTGGGTCTTCAATTCTATTCCATTGGTCTATTTGTCTGTCACTATACCAGTACCATGCAGTTTTTATCACAATTGCTCTGTAGTAGAGCTTTAGGTCCGGCATGGTGATTCCACCAGAGGTTCTTTTATCCTTGAGAAGAGTTTTTGCTATCCTAGGTTTTTTGTTATTCCAGATGAATTTGCAGATTGCACTTTCTAATTCGTTGAAGAATTGATTTGGAATTTTGATGGGGATTGCATTGAATCTGTAGATTGCTTTTGGCAAGATAGCCATTTTTACAATGTTGATCCTGCCAATCCATGAGCATGGGAGATCTTTCCATCTTCTGAGATCTTCTAGAATTTCTTTCTTCAGAGACTTGAAGTTTTTATTATACAGATCTTTCACTTCCTTAGTTAGAGTCACGCCAAGATATTTTATATTATTTGTGACTATTGAGAAGGGTGTTGTTTCCCTAATTTCTTTCTCAGCCTGTTTATTCTTTGTGTAGAGAAAGGCCATTGATTTGTTTGAGTTAATTTTATATCCAGCTACTTCACCGAAGCTGTTTATCAGGCTTAGGAGTTCTCTGGTGGAATTTTTAGGGTCCCTTATATATACTATCATATCATCTGCAAAAAGTGATATTTTGACTTCATCTTTTCCAATTTGTATCCCTTTGATCTCCTTTTGTTGTCGAATTGCTCTGGCTAGGACTTCAAGTACAATGTTGAATAGGTATGGAGAAAGTGGACAGCCTTGTCTAGTCCCTGATTTTAGAGGGATTGCTTCAAGCTTCTGACCATTTACTTTGATGTTGGCTACTGGTTTGCTGTAGATTGCTTTTATCATGTTTAGGTATGGGCCTTGAATTCCTGATCTTTCCAAGACTTTTATCATGAATGGGTGTTGGATCTTGTCAAATGCTTTTTCCGCATCTAACGAGATGACCATGTGGTTTTTGTCTTTGAGTTTGTTTATATACTGGATTACGTTGATGGATTTCCATATATTGAACCATCCCTGCATCCCTGGGATGAAACCTACTTGGTCAGGATGGATGATTGTTTTGATGTGTTCTTGGATTCGGTTAGCAAGAACTTTATTGAGGATTTTTGCATCAATATTCATAAGGGATATTGGTCTGAAGTTTTCTATCTTTGTTGGGTCTTTTTGTGGTTTAGGTATCAGAGTAATTGTGGCTTCATAGAATGAGTTGGGTAGAGTACCTTCTGTTTCTATTTTGTGGAATAGTTTGTGAAGAACTGGGATTAGATCTTCTTTGAAGGTCTGATAGAACTCTGCACTAAACCCATCTGGTCCTGGGCTTTTTTTAGTTGGGAGACTATTAATGACTGCTTCTATTTCTTTGGGGGATATAGGGCTGTTTAGATCATTAACCTGATCTTGATTCAACTTTGGTACCTGGTATCTGTCTAGGAACTTCTCCATTTCATCCAGGTTCTCCAGTTTTGTTGAGTATAGCCTTTGGTAGAAGGATCTGATGGTGTTTTGGATGTCTTCAGGATCTGTTGTTATGTCTCCTTTTTCATTTCTGATTTTGTTAATTAGGATGCTTTCCCTGTGCCCTCTAGTGAGTCTGGCTAAGGGTTTATCTATCTTGTTGATTTTCTCAAAGAACCAGCTCCTTGATTGGTTGATTCTTTGAATAGTTTTTCTTGTTTCCACTTGGTTGATTTCACCCCTGAGTTTGATTATTTCCTGCCGTCTACTCCTCTTGGGTGAATTTGCTTCCTTTTGTTCTAGTGCTTTTAGGTGTGTTGTCAAGCTGCTAATGTGTGCTCTCTCTAGTTTCCTTTTGGAGGCACTCAGAGCTATGAGTTTTCCTCTTAAAAATGCTTTCATTGCGTCCCATAATTTTGGGTATGTTGTGGCTTCATTTTCATTGAACTCTAAAAAGTCCTTAATTTCTTTCTTTATTCCTTCCTTGACCAAGGTATCATTGAGAAGAGTGTTGTTCAGTTTCCACGTGAAGGTTGGCTTTCTATTATTTATTTTGTTATTGAAGATCAGCCTTAGTCCATGGTGATCTGATAGGATGCATGGGACAATTTCAATATTTTTGTATCTGTTGAGGCCTGTTTTGTGACCAATTATGTGGTCAATTTTGGAGAAGGTACCATGAGGTGCTGAGAAGAAGGTATATCCTTTTGTTTTAGGATAGAATGTTCTGTAGATATCTGCCAGATCCATTTGATTCATAATTTCTGTTAGTTTCACTGTGTCCCTGTTTAGTTTCTGTTTCCATGATCTGTCCATTGGTGAAAGTGGTGTGTTGAAGTCTCCCACTATTATTGTATGAGGTGCAATGTGTGCTTTGAGATTTACTAAAGTTTCTTTAATGAATGTGGCTGCCTTTGTATTTGGAGCATAGATATTCAGGATTGATAGTTCCTCTTGGAGGATTTTACCTTTGATGAGCATGAAGTGTCCCTCCCTGTCTTTTTTTTTTTTTTTATATTTTTATTACATATTTTCCTCAATTACATTTCCAATACTATCCCAAAAGTCCCCCATAGCGCCCCCCACTTCCCTACCCACCCATTCCCATTCTTTTGGCCCTGGCATTCCCCTATATTGGGGCATATAAAGTTTGCAAGTCCAATGGGCCTCTCTTTCCATTGATGGCCGACTAGGCCATCTTTCGATACATATGCAGCTAGAGACAAGAGCTCCAGGGTTCTGGTTAGTACATCATGTTGTTCCAACAATAGGGTTGCAGATCCCTTTAGCTCCTTGGGTACTTTCTCTAGCTTCTCCATTGGGAGCCCTGTGATACATCCAATAGCTGACTGTGAACATCCACTCCTGTGTTTGCTAGGCCCCGGCATCGTCTCACAAGAGACAGCTATATTTGGGTCCTTTCAGCAAAATCTTGCTAGTGTATGCAATGGTGTCAGCGTTTAGAAGCTGATTATGGGATGGATCCCTGGATACGGCAGTCTCTAAATGGTCCATCCTTTCATCACAGCTACGAACTTTGTCTCTGTAACTCCTTCCCTGGGTGTTTTGTTCCCAATTCTAAGAAGGTGCACAGTGTCCACACTTTGGTCTTCATTCTTCTTGAGTTTCATGCGTTTAGCAAATTGCATCTTATATCTTGGGTATCCTAAGTTTTGGGCTAATATCCACTTATCAATGAATACATATTGTGTGAGATCTTTTGTGATTGTGTTACTTCACTCAAGATGATGCCCTCCAGGTCCATCCATTTGGCTAGGAATTTCATAAATTCATTCTTTTTAATAGCTGAGTAGTACTCCATTGTGTAAATGTACCATAATTTCTGTATCCATTCCTCTGTTGAGGGACATCTGGGTTCTTTCCAGGTTCTGGCTATTATAAATAGGGCTGCTATGAACATAGTGGAGCATGTGTCCTTTTTACCGGTTGGGACATCTTCTGGATATATGCCCAGGAGAGGTATTGCTGGATCCTCCGGTAGTACTATGTCCAATTTTCTGAGGAACCGCCAGACTGATTTCCAGAGTGGTTGTACAAGCTTGCAATCCCACCAACAATGGAGGAGTGTTCCACTTTCTCCACATCCTCGCCAGCAACTGCTGTCACCTGAATTTTTGATCTTAGCCATTCTGACTGGTGTGAGGTGGAATCTCAGGGTTGTTTTGATTTGCATTTCCCTGATGATTAAGGATGTTGAACATTTTTTCAGGTGCTTCTCTGCCATTCGGTATTCCTCAGGTGAGAATTCTTTGTTCAGTTCTGAGCCCCATTTTTTAATGGGGTTATTTGACTTTCTGGAGTCCACCTTCTTGAGTTCTTTATATATATTGGATATTAGTCCCTTATCTGATTTAGGATAGGTGAAGATCCTTTCCCAATCTGTTGGTGGTTTTTTTGTCTTATTGATGGTGTCTTTAGCCTTGCAGAAGCTTTGTAGTTTCATGAGGTCCCACTTGTCAATTCTCGATCTTACAGCACAAGCCATTACTGTTCTATTCAGGAATTTTTCCCCTGTGCCCATATCTTCAAGGCTTTTCCCCACTTTCTCCTCTATAAGTTTCAGTGTCTCTGGTTTTATGTGAAGTTCCTTGATCCACTTAGACTTGACCTTAGTACAAGGAGATAGGAATGGATCGATTCGCATTCTTCTACATGTTAACAACCAGTTGTGCCAGCACCATTTGTTGAAAATGCTGTCTTTCTTCCACTGGATGTTTTTAGCTCCCTTGTCGAAGATCAAGTGACCATAGGTGTGTGGATTCATTTCCGGGTCTTCAATTCTATTCCATTGGTCTATTTGTCTGTCACTATACCAGTACCATGCAGTTTTTATCACAATTGCTCTGTAGTAGAGCTTTAGGTCCGGCATGGTGATTCCACCAGAGGTTCTTTTATCCTTGAGGAGAGTTTTTGCTATCCTAGGTTTTTTGTTATTCCAGATGAATTTGCAGATTGCACTTTCTAATTCGTTGAAGAATTGATTTGGGATTTTGATGGGGATTGCATTGAATCTGTAGATTGCTTTTGGCAAGATAGCCATTTTTACAATGTTGATCCTGCCAATCCATGAGCATGGGAGATCTTTCCATCTTCTGAGATCTTCTATAATTTCTTTCTTCAGAGACTTGAAGTTTTTATTATACAGATCTTTCACTTCCTTAGTTAGAGTCACGCCAAGATATTTTATATTATTTGTGACTATTGAGAAGGGTGTTGTTTCCCTAATTTCTTTCTCAGCCTGTTTATTCTTTGTGTAGAGAAAGGCCATTGATTTGTTTGAGTTAATTTTATATCCAGCTACTTCACCGAAGCTGTTTATCAGGCTTAGGAGTTCTCTGGTGGAATTTTTAGGGTCCCTTATATATACTATCATATCATCTGCAAAAAGTGATATTTTGACTTCATCTTTTCCAATTTGTATCCCTTTGATCTCCTTTTGTTGTCGAATTGCTCTGGCTAGGACTTCAAGTACAATGTTGAATAGGTATGGAGAAAGTGGACAGCCTTGTCTAGTCCCTGATTTTAGAGGGATTGCTTCAAGCTTCTCACCATTTACTTTGATGTTGGCTACTGGTTTGCTGTAGATTGCTTTTATCATGTTTAGGTATGGGCCTTGAATTCCTGATCTTTCCAAGACTTTTATCATGAATGGGTGTTGGATCTTGTCAAATGCTTTTTCCGCATCTAACGAGATGACCATGTGGTTTTTGTCTTTGAGTTTGTTTATATACTGGATTACGTTGATGGATTTCCATATATTGAACCATCCCTGCATCCCTGGGATGAAACCTACTTGGTCAGGATGGATGATTGTTTTGATGTGTTCTTGGATTCGGTTAGCAAGAACTTTATTGAGGATTTTTGCATCAATATTCATAAGGGATATTGGTCTGAAGTTTTCTATCTTTGTTGGGTCTTTTTGTGGTTTAGGTATCAGAGTAATTGTGGCTTCATAGAATGAGTTGGGTAGAGTACCTTCTGTTTCTATTTTGTGGAATAGTTTGTGAAGAACTGGGATTAGATCTTCTTTGAAGGTCTGATAGAACTCTGCACTAAACCCATCTGGTCCTGGGCTTTTTTTAGTTGGGAGACTATTAATGACTGCTTCTATTTCTTTGGGGGATATAGGGCTGTTTAGATCATTAACCTGATCTTGATTCAGCTTTGGTACCTGGTATCTGTCTAGGAACTTGTCCATTTCATCCAGGTTCTCCAGTTTTGTTGAGTATAGCCTTTGGTAGAAGGATCTGATGGTGTTTTGGATGTCTTCAGGATCTGTTGTTATGTCTCCTTTTTCATTTCTGATTTTGTTAATTAGGATGCTTTCCCTGTGCCCTCTAGTGAGTCTGGCTAAGGGTTTATCTATCTTGTTGATTTTCTCAAAGAACCAGCTCCTTGATTGGTTGATTCTTTGAATAGTTTTTCTTGTTTCCACTTGGTTGATTTCACCCCTGAGTTTGATTATTTCCTGCCGTCTACTCCTCTTGGGTGAATTTGCTTCCCTTTGTTCTAGTGCTTTTAGGTGTGTTGTCAAGCTGCTAATGTGTGCTCTCTCTAGTTTCCTTTTGGAGGCACTCAGAGCTATGAGTTTTCCTCTTAAAAATGCTTTCATTGCGTCCCATAATTTTGGGTATGTTGTGGCTTCATTTTCATTGAACTCTAAAAAGTCCTTAATTTCTTTCTTTATTCCTTCCTTGACCAAGGTATCATTGAGAAGAGTGTTGTTCAGTTTCCACGTGAAGGTTGGCTTTCTATTATTTATTTTGTTATTGAAGATCAGCCTTAGTCCATGGTGATCTGATAGGATGCATGGGACAATTTCAATATTTTTGTATCTGTTGAGGCCTGTTTTGTGACCAATTATGTGGTCAATTTTGGAGAAGGTACCATGAGGTGCTGAGAAGAAGGTATATCCTTTTGTTTTAGGATAGAATGTTCTGTAGATATCTGCCAGATCCATTTGATTCATAATTTCTGTTAGTTTCACTGTGTCCCTGTTTAGTTTCTGTTTCCATGATCTGTCCATTGGTGAAAGTGGTGTGTTGAAGTCTCCCACTATTATTGTATGAGGTGCAATGTGTGCTTTGAGCTTTACTAAAGTTTCTTTAATGAATGTGGCTGCCTTTGTATTTGGAGCATAGATATTCAGGATTGATAGTTCCTCTTGGAGGATTTTACCTTTGATGAGTATGAAGTGTCCCTCCCTGTCTTTTTTAATGACTTTGGGTTGGAAGTCAATCTTATCAGATATTAGAATGGCTACTCCAGCTTGTTTCTTCATACCATTTGCTTGGAAAATTGTTTTCCAGCCTTTCATTCTGAGGTAGTGTCTATCCTTTTCTCTGAGATGAGTTTCCTGTAAGCAGCAAAATGTTGGGTCTTGTTTGTGTAGCCAGTTTGTTAGTCTATGTCTTTTTATCGGGGAGTTGAGTCCATTGATATTAAGAGATATTAAGGAAAAGTAATTGTTGTTTCCTGTTATTTTTGATGTTAAAGTTGGCATTATGTTCTTGTGGCTGTCTTCTTTTAGGTTTGTTGAGGGATTACCTTCTTGTTGTTTCTAGGGCGTGGTTCCTGTCCTTGTATTGGTTTTTTTCTGTTATTATCCTTTGAAGGGCTGGATTCGTGGAGAGATAATGTGTGAATTTGGTTTTGTCGTGGAATACTTTGGTTTCTCCATCTATGTTAATTGAGAGTTTGGCTGGGTATAGTAGCCTGGGCTGGAATTTGTGTTCTTTTAGTGTCTGTATAACATCCGTCCAGGATCTTCTGGCTTTCATAGTCTCTGGTGAAAAGTCTGGTGTAATTCTGATAGGCTTGCCTTTATATGTTACTTGGCCTTTTTCTCTTACTGCTTTTAGTATTCTATCTTTATTTAGAGCATTTGTTGCTCTGATTATTATGTGTCGGGAGGTATTTCTTTTCTGGTCCAGTCTATTTGGAGTTCTGTAGGCTTCTTGTATGTTCATGGGCATCTCTTTCTTTAGATTTGGGAAGTTTTCTTCTATAATTTTGTTGAAGATGTTTGCTGGTCCTTTGAGTTGAAAATCTTCATTCTCATCCACTCCTATTATCCGTAGGTTTGGTCTTCTCATTATGTCCTGTATTTCTTGGATGTTTTGAGTTAGGATCTTTTTGCATTTTACATTTTCCTTGATTGTTGTGCCGATGTTCTCTATGGAATCTTCTGCACCTGAGATTCTCTCTTCCATCTCTTGTATTCTGTTGCTGATGCTCGTATCTGTGGTTCCAGATTTCTTTCCTAGGGTTTCTATCTCCAGTGTTGCCTCATTTTGGGTTTTCTTTATTGTGTCTACTTCCCTTTTTAGGTCTAGTATGGTTTTGTTCATTTCCATCATCTGTTTGGATGTGTTTTCCTGTTTTTCTGTAAGGACTTCTACCTGTTTGATTATGTTATCATGTTTTTCTTTAAGGATTTGTAACTCTTTAGCAGTGTTCTCCTGCAATTCTTTAAGGGATTTTTGTGCTTCCTCTTTATTGTCTTCTGCCTTTTTATCAGTGTTCTCCTGCATTTCTTTAAGTGTGTTATTAAAGTCCTTCTTGAAGTCCTCTATCATCATCAGGAGATATGCTTTTAAATCCGTGTCTAGCTTTTCCGGTGTGTTGGGGTGCCCTGGACTGGGCGAAGTGGGGGTGCTGGGTTCTGATGATGGTGAGTGGTCTTGGTTCCTGTTAGTAAGATTATTACGTTTACCTTTCGCCATCTGGTAATCTCTGGGGTTAGTTGTTATCGTTGTCACTATTTAAAGATTGGAGCAGAAGCTGTGTTCCACTCACCAGCAGTCCCAAAATCCTGCGGCGGGGGTCGTGGGTAGCTGGCGGGTGTCAGGCAACCCTGCGCTCCCGCTACCCCGGCGCTGATCTGGCCGGATGAGGCCTGTGGCCCTACTCAGGCCGGTTTCTGCTTCCCTAACTAATGCAGTCTCAGGTCCCGCGCAATTGGATTGGAGCAGAAGCTGTGTTCCACTCACCAGCAGTCCCAAAATCCTGCGGCGAGGGTCGTGGGTAGCTGGCGGGTGTCAGGCAACCCTGCGCTCCCGCTACCCCGGCGCTGATCCAGCCGGATGAGGCCTGTGGTCCTACTCAGGCCGGTTTCTGCTTCCCTAACTAATGCAGTCTCAGGTCCCGCGCAATTGGATTGGAGCAGAAGCTGTGCTCCACTCACCAGAAGTCTTAAGATCCTGTGGCGGGTGTTGTGGGTAGCTGGCGAGTGTCAGCAGACCCTGCGCCCCAGCTGCCCAGGTGCTTTTCTGACCAGAAGAGGGTTGTGGCCCTATGTAGGCCGGATTTCTCTCTCCCCAACCAGAGCAGTCTCAGGTCCCGTGTGATTGGACTGGAGCAGAAGCTGTGTTCCACTCACCAGCAGTCCCAAAATCCTGCGGCGGGGGTCTTGGGTAGCTGGCGGGTGTCAGGCAACCCTGCGCTCCCGCTACCCTGGCGCTGATCCGGCCGGGTGAGGCCTGTGGCCCTACTCAGGCCGGTTTCTGCTTCCCTAACTAATGCAGTCTCAGGTCCCGCGCAATTGAATTGGAGCAGAAGCTGTGTTCCACTCACCAGCAGTCCCAAAATCCTGCAGCGGGGGTCGTGGGTAGCTGGCGGGTGTCAGGCAACCCTGCGCTCCTGCTACACTGGCGCTGATTCTGCCGGGTGAGGCCTGTGGCCCTACTCAGGCCGGTTTCTGCTTCCCTAACTAATGCAGTCTCAGGTCCCGCGCAATTGGATTGGAGCAGAAGCTGTGTTCCACTCACCAGCAGTCCCAAAATCCTGCGGCGGGGGTCGTGGGTAGCTGGCGGGTGTCAGGCAACCCTGTGCTCCCGCTATTCTGGCGCTGATCCGGCCGGGTGAGGCCTGTGGCCCTACTCAGGCCGGTTTCTGCTTCCCTAACTAATGCAGTCTCAGGTCCCGCGCAATTGGATTGGAGCAGAAGCTGTGTTCCACTCACCAGCAGTCCCAAAATCCTGCGGCGAGGGTCGTGGGTAGCTGGCGGGTGTCAGGCAACCCTGCGCTCCCGCTACCCCGGCGCTGATCCAGCCGGATGAGGCCTGTGGTCCTACTCAGGCCGGTTTCTGCTTCCCTAACTAATGCAGTCTCAGGTCCCGCGCAATTGGATTGGAGCAGAAGCTGTGCTCCACTCACCAGAAGTCTTAAGATCCTGTGGCGGGTGTTGTGGGTAGCTGGCGAGTGTCAGCAGACCCTGCGCCCCAGCTGCCCAGGTGCTTTTCTCCCTCCCTGTCTTTTTTAATGACTTTGGGTTGGAAGTCAATCTTATCAGATATTAGAATGGCTACTCCAGCTTGTTTCTTCATGCCATTTGCTTGGAAAATTGTTTTCCAGCCTTTCATTCTGAGGTAGTGTCTATCCTTTTCTCTGAGATGAGTTTCCTGTAAGCAGCAAAATGTTGGGTCTTGTTTGTGTAGCCAGTTTGTTAGTCTATGTCTTTTTATCGGGGAGTTGAGTCCATTGATATTAAGAGATATTAAGGAAAAGTAATTGTTGTTTCCTGTTATTTTTGTTGTTAAAGTTGGCATTTTGTTCTTGTGGCTGTCTTCTTTTAGGTTTGTTGAGGGATTACCTTCTTGTTGTTTCTAGGGCGTGGTTCCTGTCCTTGTATTGGTTTTTTTCTGTTATTATCCTTTGAAGGGCTGGATTCGTGGAGAGATAATGTGTGAATTTGGTTTTGTCGTGGAATACTTTGGTTTCTCCATCTATGTTAATTGAGAGTTTGGCTGGGTATAGTAGCCTGGGCTGGAATTTGTGTTCTTTTAGTGTCTGTATAACATCCGTCCAGGATCTTCTGGCTTTCATAGTCTCTGGTGAAAAATCTGGTGTAATTCTGATAGGCTTGCCTTTATATGTTACTTGGCCTTTTTCTCTTACTGCTTTTAGTATTCTATCTTTATTTAGAGCATTTGTTGTTCTGATTATTATGTGTCGGGAGGTATTTCTTTTCTGGTCCAGTCTATTTGGAGTTCTGTAGGCTTCTTGTATGTTCATGGGCATCTCTTTCTTTAGATTTGGGAAGTTTTCTTCTATAATTTTGTTGAAGATGTTTGCTGGTCCTTTGAGTTGAAAATCTTCATTCTCATCCACTCCTATTATCCGTAGGTTTGGTCTTCTCATTGTGTCCTGTATTTCTTGGATGTTTTGAGTTAGGATCTTTTTGCATTTTACATTTTCCTTGATTGTTGTGCCGATGTTCTCTATGGAATCTTCTGCACCTGAGATTCTCTCTTCCATCTCTTGTATTCTGTTGCTGATGCTCGTATCTATGGTTCCAGATTTCTTTCCTAGGGTTTCTATCTCCAGTATTGCCTCATTTTGGGTTTTCTTTATTGTGTCTACTTCCCTTTTTAGGTCTAGTATGGTTTTGTTCATTTCCATCATCTGTTTGGATGTGTTTTCCTGTTTTTCTGTAAGGACTTCTACCTGTTTGATTATGTTATCCTGTTTTTCTTTAAGGATTTGTAACTCTTTAGCAGTGTTCTCCTGCAATTCTTTAAGGGATTTTTGTGCTTCCTCTTTAGTGTCTTCTGCCTGTTTAGCAGTGTTCTCCTGTATTTCTTTAAGTGTGTTATTAAAGTCCTTCTTGAAGTCCTCTACCATCATCAGGAGATATGCTTTTAGATCCGTGTCTAGCTTTTCCGGTGTGTTGGGGTGCCCTGGACTGGGCGAAGTGGGGGTGCTGGGTTCTGATGATGGTGAGTGGTCTTGGTTTCTGTTAGTAAGATTATTACTTTTACCTTTCGCCATCTGGTAATCTCTGGGGTTAGTTGTTATCGTCACTGTTTAAAGATTGGAGCAGAAGCTGTGTTCCACTCACCAGCAGTCTCTAAATCCTGCGGCGGGGGTCGTGGGTAGCTGACGGTACCCCGGTGCTGGTCCAGCCGGAAGAGGCCTGTGGTCCTACTCAGGCCGGTTTTCTGCTTCCCTAACTAATGCAGTCTCTGGTCCCGCGTGCAATTGGATTGGAGCAGAAGCTGTGTTCCACTCTCCAGAAGTCTTAAGATCCTGTGGCGGGTGTTGTGGGTAGCTGGCGAGTGTCAGCCGACCCTGCGCCCCAGCTGCCCGGGTGCTTTTCTGACCGGAAGAGGCTTGTGGCCCTATGTAGGCCGGGTTTCTCTCTCCCCAACCAGAGCAGTCTCAGGTCCCGCGTGATTGGACTGGAGCAGAAGCTGTGTTCCACTCACCAGCAGTCCCAAAATCCTGCGGCGGGGGTCGTGGGTAGCTGGCGGGTGTCAGGCAACCCTGCGCTCCAGCTACCCCGGCGCTGATCCGAAGGTGGAGAATTTATCGAATTTTCTTGGGAGCTCTTGGGCCAGCCAGCCTGGAATGCAGGACAGAGCCTGAACACCAGCGCGGCCGAGCTCCTGCAGCCTAGCTCCGCCAGCCGAACTCCCGACTCCAGCTCCGGGAGAGCTCTTTCTGAGCCTCGAATTAGCATTTTCTTAATGTGTAACTTCAAAGGGTTTTTGCTATTTTGAAATTTTAAAAATATACTTACTGATAAAATAATTTCTCTCCTAGAGATACTGGTCTTTTTTCAGTAAACGTATAGTTAGACAATGTACACAGATATATAAAGCATTTTAAATACTCTCTCACTTGTCAGGTGGTATCATATAAGAGCTTTTGAATGTATTTCTTAATGATTCATTTTTAATATTTTGTGTTCTTTTATTGTGATTAATTCCAATATTTTGTATGTTTTGAAACAATTTAGTATTCCACAGTAGATATAGGATCCTCAATTATGGATAGAATCAAATATTCATTAACATATTTTTAGGGTATGAAAGGATATGAATATAAAAGTTGTACAATTTTTATGTATTATTTGATTCTCAAAATACTCAATATTATTAATATGTTTGATGTATAAAATGTATTTAAATAATAAATATTTAAGGGAAAAACTAAATAACAAACAAAAACAAAACAAGGAGGTGCAGAAGATAGCAAATAGACAAGGAAGAAGTTAAAAGGATGTGTTAGTCCATTTTTCTTGGTAAGAGACATGGAAAAAATATGTTAAATATGTTAAATTATTCAAACTATTACCTATATCAGACTATTTTTCAATTTACTTACTTATATACAATGCAAAAATGATCTTTATTTCTGCCGAGTGAAGGTTCTGGAGTTGTATTATCATGTGATTCATTTTCTCCCTGTTCTGACAGGTACACATGCTAGACTCTCCACCAGGCACACACGCTTTGAGGAACAAGTTTATAACATTCCAATCCGCATCAATGATGGGGGGCAGCCACCCATGGAAGGGATTGTCTCCTTACCAGGTAGGTACCTTGTAAAGGTGATGTAGGATATCGGGTACCATGTGCAGCTTAAGAAATGCTTGTCTTTAAATTGGGATTTTGCAACTATTCACTTAAAAAGGTAACCTATGGAACCCTGTTCTGCTTTTTAGTTACTTTCTGCCGGTGTGTGGAAGGAAGCTGTTTCCGGCCAGCAGGCAGACAGGATGGGATACCCACTGTGGGCATGGCAGTTGGTATACTTCTGACCACATTTCTGGTCATTGGTAAGTATGACTTTTCAGAGCCAAGGTTTCCTGTCCCCAGCCTCAGATGTGAGCTCATCATGCCATCTCTAGGGGTGCTCTGGGGGTTTCTTGCCTTGGGTACCAACCAAGAATACAAGTCACCAGTCAATCACATCAAAGTATCCTGGTTGAGAATACTGTGTCAAAGCTCCCATCTTCCTGTCATTTCCTTGCTTGGATTTTCATGCTGACATTTATACCAGAAGGCTCTTTATTAACCAGCCATTCTTTATTGTAGCAAATGTCTAAGACAATCAACATTTTAAAAAAGTTTCTATTTGGTTCATGGCTTCAGTAATTTCAGAGGTCCACGATTGACTGGCCTGTTGCTTGGGGGTCCACAGGAAGATAGTACTTTATTGAGGAAAGCTGCTCACCTCCCTTTTGGGAACAAATGAGAGAGGGAGCGGGAAGGGGCTCAGGTCCTACTGTTCCCTTTCAGGGTACAGTCTTCAAGCTGTCTAGGGGAGGTCATCTGTTGATAATGCTGAATTGGGAACATTTGAAGGCCATTTAAGATTGTAACCATATCAAACTTTACACACAAATTGCTGCATTTTGGGCCAAGTTACCAAGCTCTTATGAAGGAGAAAGAAATTAGTCTCTATGACCTGCTGTGTCAGGCACTGAGTTTATTAGAACTGATATCATGATGGGCAAGGCCTGCATTGACCCTCTACCCCTGTTGGAATAGGGAGGGGTAGGCTGTGAAATGAAGATTCTGTGACACCTGAGATGTTGCCGAGTTTCCCTTTGAGTTATTTTCATAACTCTGGCCTCTGCTTCTTTACAACCTGGAGTAATTTCACAGCATCATGGCTTTGACTCTTCCCCTAGCTGGAGAGCAGTCTTCTGTCATGCATGAAGAGCAGCTGGCCTCCTTGAGAACGCTGTCTGCTGCATGTGAGCGACCCTTCTTTTGAGAGGGACTTGCTCTGTAGTCCAGACTGGCCTTGAACTCAGGCAAGCTCCCAGCCTCAGAGCTAGATTTTGAGATATTGTTTACTTTATGCCTTTTATTGTTTTTCCTACCCACCTTGAGAAGATTGAGTTTATGTGCCACATTGAAATTTTTTCATACAGCCTCATTCCCATGATCCTACTCTAAGTTAAAGAATGGGCAGTTTTGAGGATATATAGAAATAGAATTGACAGGGCTATTTTTGTTTTGTGCCCTTATTCTTTTCGAATGGGGGCATGTGAATAATCACAAGATTGTCAGCAAGTGTCTGAATGTCTAGTCTTCTTGGCTATGGTGCCTTCTGTAAGCTTATTGATGACCAATTTCCTTACAGTAACTCCACACTTTTCCTAGTGGGCTCTGACAGTTGAGATTAGTGCTACAAAGCACAGTGTAGTCCTGTA
This sequence comes from Mus caroli, assembly GCF_978045245.1. Taxonomy (NCBI): domain Eukaryota; kingdom Metazoa; phylum Chordata; class Mammalia; order Rodentia; family Muridae; genus Mus; species Mus caroli. The sequence continues at coordinate 142,974,274 of NW_028227261.1, read as the reverse complement.
AGAGTTCCAAGAAGTAAGAGAAACCAGAATGAGTAGGCAGGCCACTGAAGGTCCCTCAGGAGAGGCTGGCACTGCGGGGAAGGTCCCCAAGCTGCGCATTTGACAACTGCTCAACCAGTAAGCTGCATGCTGAGCCCTTGCTGTGAAGTTAAAATTGTTTCAACATCAATTTTAAATCATAAACAATTCATATTTGGTAGGTACAATGAAAGTAGACTAGGTAGGTGGGCAGGTCTAGATAACTCCCTGGTTATGATTAGACGTTTTTCTCTAGGGAAGAAAAACTAGAATCAATGTTTGGGTAGATACGTGGTTCAGACAGACTTATTTCCACATTCTTTTCCCTCCGAGGAGTTATAGCACTGGCTCCTCTACTCCCTATTGCCAGCCTCCAGGTTAGTTATAACTTTGGGCTTCCTATATACTCATAACAAATGACCTCTTTACTTATCCAAGAGAGCCAATGCCCAGAGCTCTATACTCACTAGAACAGCGTAGCACTGTTTACACAAATGGTGGTTCACAAGTCATTCCCCACTCCTACCCTATAAGTGACTATGTTAGGACATCTGAAGACTGTGCTTGTTTGACCCTGCATTTTCTCTTTTCAGGTATAATTTTAGCAGTTGTCTTCATCCGCATAAGGAAAGATAAAGTTGAAAATCCGCAGTCCCCTGAGAATAAACCTCTGAGAAGCTGAATTTGAAAAGAAATGGTCAAGTCTGTGCACCAAGCACTATATCAATGCCTCAGCTGTTTAATTTCATCCAAAATGTGAACTATAATTGGTAGAGTTTATGCATCATGGGCTATATCTGGTCCCCAGCTGTTTAATCTCATAATTTCATCCAAAATGTGAACTGTAATTTCTCTGATGGCATGCCCTTCTTGTCCTGCAACATTTTATGCTACTTAGATATTTTATGTTCTGCAGACATTAGAGTTATTCTCCATTTCCCCATAACATTTTCCTCCTTTACAAAAGCCTTAGCTTTATAACTTGAACCTTCCCCTCTGGGCAGGAAGAGGAGCTGAGTACACACCCTGTGTGTTGTTGCTTCAGAGACATAGCTATTATCTATCACCAAATTTCCTAGGTTCCACTTATCCTTTCTGTTTCAGCCTGTGCTCCTTCATCTCTTAGCATTACACTGAATTTAAAATGTGTCAAACAGAAGAACAAAGTGAAGTCCTGGTTGGGGGTTGGCGGGTAAGTGGGTGCCTTGTTCTTTAACATGGGCAACAGCTTCTCTGTGCTGTTAATGTCGTTAATGGCGGTCCTCCAACTTGGCTATGGTGTAGATGCTGGTGAGGTTATCAAATTCAACTGCTCTATTTCAAGAAAGATCTACTTCCTACAGCACAGGAACTGGGGAGCTGTCTGGTTTACTCACTACCACATGCTTACATACCTGTTGTACACGTTTTATTTGTATATTGAAGTTTTGTTATATATTTATCACATGGAGGAAACAAGAAAGCATGAAAGTGGTAAAGAGATCAGAAAAAATGTTGGTTTCAATTGTTTTTATTTCTCTGATCTGTTTTATTGCATTTGTGTGTGTGTGTGTGTGTGTAGAGAGAGAGAGAGACAGAGAGACAGAGAGACAGACACAGAGACAGAGACAGAGACAGAGACAGAGAGAGCTAGGTATGTCCACAAAGTAATGGTTATTTGTTGTTTTTCAAAACTGTCTGACATATGGATTTAGTGCAAGAGGAAGGTGGGGGGGAATCAACAATTTTTTAAATCATTGCTCAACTGGACTTCTAGACACAGGGAACTCTGACAGGTCCTATTCAGACTTCCCACAGATGTCCCTGGGGCTCAGGGAAGGCAGAGGCACTGTGGCTAGGAAAGCTGTCCCTCCACTTAAAAGATCCTTCAGTCAATAGTGGCCTGGGTCATGCTGCCACCTCCAAACTCGTGAACCCCATGATAAAGCTGAAGAGGTTCTGGTTCTCTCCCACTCCGTCTATTTCCTTGTAGGTCAGAGCCAAGCAACTCAATGGTCATGTCCACCTTCTTTAGAAGAGACTCTCAAACATGACCCTCTGTGCATGTACTTGGAGAAATGGCTAATTAATATCCTTGACAAAGTTTTAAAAGGATAGTTTTATAATACAATTACTTTCTATTTTATTGATTCATCCATGTTTTGATTTTCTTACCTAGCATGGCGTAGCTAATTAGCATTTCTAAATGACTTGCTGAGGAAGTGCTATGTGCTAGTCATTTGTACGCTATCTGGGCTCTTAAGGTCAGGAGGATAGCTTTCTCAGATGATTTCTAGGCCTAGGAACTTAATGGTGATGGCTAAAATGCAAATTGTAGTTCAGGTTCCATGTGATGTTTGTCCTGAAAAAGTCACTGCTTCCTTTGGAGATAAACAAAAGCCCCCTTTGCTCACCCTAGGAGAACTAGCTGAGAGAATAGAGGGGCAGGAAAGTCACAGGAAGGCAGGTTCCTGCAGCCAGGGCTCATCGGACACAGGAGAACATTTTCATGTTTGTCATTGCAACAGCTGGGCTGATGTTGATGGCTGGAATCCAGTGCTCCATTTAGAAGAGAAGGGGATGTGTATAGGGGAGGTGGAAACAAAAATAGCATATGTGCTTACCCTGTGTTTGTAGTTACTTTTAAATTAAGCACAAGACTGAGAGGAAACAGCAGTATTTTTGGTAGCATAAACCAATACTGCCTCTTTGGCACTTGGCCAAGAGTAGATCCCAACTGTGGAATTTCCTGAGGCCTCTGTTTAGGCGCAAACAGAGGTGGTCATGGTCTTGGTACATGGGCCACATTGGGAATCAGAGAAAGGGTGTTGGAGTAACTAGGTCAGTCATGGGTCAGAATGGGAAGATTGTGGCTAAGGTTCTCCCTTCTGCAAGGCAATCTCTGATGGCTTTGTGGAACATACAGAAAGGGCGGTGGGATTTGTGTGTAAACAAACATGACTGTCCTTGACAGGGTCTTAACATAGTTTGTCTTGAACATTGACCCCCAAAATTTCCACAATGTTTACATTCTTTGTGGCTGTCTATCTCTCTTCTCAGGCCAGCTTCTTTGGCAGGACCACACTCAGGCAAGAAACTTAGAAAGTGTTGTGTGAGCTCTAAAGGGCACCAATATGCTCTAGGATGTTCTCTAGAACCTTAATGTCTGGACTTTCAAAAAGCAAATCTCTCCTCCCCTTTACAAGACCCTACAGAGGAAAGACAGGTGAAGACACATAGGTCTTTAGGAGCAGGTGGGAAGAGTCAAAGATGGAAGTGTGATAACTGATGAGGGAGAACGGTCCTCAGGAGCTCCAGGCCATCATAGTCCTAAGACTGTACTAGACTGATGTGGAATCCCACTGTAACAATGTCTATTGTGGGGCCACTGCTGGCAAGAAATCACTCAGCTCCAGGATAACCATGCTTTGCTGAGAGTATGAAGACATGGTCCCAAAATTATAGCAGCAGGAGACTACAAATCTGCCAGCTTCCCCAGCAAAGTCTGTCTATGTGTCTACTCCCTTTGTTGCTGTTTTGTTGGTCTCTCTGTCTCTGTCTGTCTGTATCTCTCTCTCTTCTCTCTCTCTCTCTCTCTCTCTCTCTCTGTGTGTGTGTGTGTGTGTGTGTGTGTGTGTGTGTGTGTGTGTATTTGTGACCTGGTGCATGTGCGAATATGTGCACATGTAGAGTCAGAGGCTGACATTACATGTCCTCAATTATTCACTTTTTTTTGATAAAAGGTCTCTCATTGAACTTGAAATTCATGGATTGAGTACCAATGATCACAGAAACCCCAAGAAAGTACCCTATTAGAACTATGTTATAGGTAGGAAATTCATGGCTCAAGGGTTAAGTGATTTCCCCAAAGTGCATAAGCTTGAAGCCAGAATAAAGAGACAGTGTGACTCTCTTTTCAGATGCTGTTGGCCATGTTTGACTCTTGTGTTTTCAGATGTGCTCCATGCTGTTGGCCCACCTTTGGGAAGGGAGGTAGTGATAAGTCCACTCACCCAAACCATTCTTGCCCACTGAACTCTCCATTTCCTTGGGGAAGCCAGAATGAGGGCTGGATGTAGCCAACACAAAGAAGGAGACCCTAGAGACTCTCATAGCTCATCTGAAGTGAATGATGGGCAGAAAGTTTCTGGAAGAATGAGCACATGACTGTGACCTGTGAGTCATTCCCATTGCTCAGTCCACTCAGGCAAAGCTCTGGGCTGGTGCCAGGAGGGCAGCACAAGTCTTGGCAGAACCCCAAGAATCGAATGAAGTATATAACTGGGTCCTTTCGCTGGCCTGCTTGCTCTGACCCTCTCTTTCATCTCCTTCCTTCTTATTGTTGCTCACCAATCTTTGGTCCCTCTGCCTATCTGCTGCTTCCTTGAAGCTATGCTCTCTCTATTCCTGTTCCTTCAGTGTATCTCTGTGTGCAGTATTCTACTCCCAGCCCCTCGTGTGGTTGTTTTTCTGTGTTAGAGCTCAGTTTAAAGGTCGTCTCCTCAGAGACGTTCTTCCTGCCACTTTCCAGCATAGCACTTTGTGAATTTTTTTCCTATGATATTTCACAACATGTAATTACATCTTATATTAGTTTGTATCTTTGGATCAGGGGCCTTATTGACTGCCATCTCCCAGCAGGGGGTTTGGTGCCTGCCATACACATAAGGAACTCTATTGTGAATTAGCAACTGGGTTAGTTTATTTGACAACAGAGTTGGAAAGATGGCTTAGTCTGTAATGCATTTGTCATGCTAGCGTGAGGACCTGGGGGGTTTGGTGCACAGAACTCATTTTAAAAACTGTGCATTGTTTTGTGCTTATAATCCCACCATTGTAGAGGTGAAGACAGCTAAACATATGGTTTAGCCTAACTGGTAAACTCTAGGCTATTGATAGACACTGTCTCATCAAAACAAGGTGTATGGTACTTGAGAAATAATATCTGAAGTTGTCCTCTGACTTCCACATACATGTGCACGTATGACATGGCCCACTATGCATCTGCACACATGTTAGCACAAATACAAAGAATCTAATTATAAAATCAAGATGTATATATGACACAGGAAGCAATTTGGTGAACAATGTAAAGAACTCAGGTGTGCTTTACTGTCAGGATGCTCTACACCTGTAAGATGTGAACACAGTGGGCAGATTCCAGAACTATGGGTAGCCAGAGAGAATAAAGGGTAGTCCTCTATTCTCTGTGGGTTTGAGGCTCCTTCATTATTTGGATCCATTCTGGCTTCCATGATCACCTGGTCCCTCCTTCCCCTTATTGGAATACAAGGCTAAGACCATAAAATTTTATTTGGCTCCGTCTAGTTTAGTTTGAGGGACTCCCTTGAGGGATTGTGGAATTGGCCTTGAGTGAAGTCCTTGGCACAGGAAGAAGAATGTTCTAGAAACATGGCTATAGATATTTTCCTCACTCTTGAGTCATATGACAGAAAATCCCTTGTCCAGAAAGACTCTCATGTGGCTATATTTTAGAATTCACTCAAGTTTTTTTTAGAAATATACGCAGACCTCACCAATTATAGTCTATTCTATTAGTCCTTATTTTAGAATCCCATTTTAACACTGAAATGTGTTTCTGCTATTTTGGATTTCCATATTATAGATATTGACAGTAAGAAAAAGTGAAAATTTGTCACCTTTGCATGTCCTGGTTGGTAGTCAGCAGTCTGGAGAGATGCCTCTTTATAGCCCATCAGGTCATTCTGTCACTATGTGTTCATGTGCTTGCCTCACCACATCAATCCCACATGCTGAGATCTTGGAGTCAGAGGTCATGTGTCATTGTCTTTGTGAGTTTTCCATGGACTCCTGGAATGATCTTTACTATGACAGATGCCTAAGAAACATTGAACGAAGTTGGAGGACTCTCGGGTCTTGGAGAAGCTGCATTTTCTGTTTGCTCTTTTGGGTGGTGGAGATTGTTTCTGTTCCCTTGAGTTCAAAGTTGTCATCTGTTAACCATTTGCAACACATAGTATGAACTGGAAGTGTCTCTGTCTACAACCTGTGGTGCCATCGGGAGATGGCAGAACCAACATTTAGGAAGTAGGGTCTGATAGAAAGAATAATTTCTTATTATTAAATCTATGTCCTAAGGAGATATTTGAGACATTGCTTCCTCCTCCCATTTCAACAATAACTGGTCATTATAAGGTAACTTTGTTCTTCCATCACGCACTTGACCCCATTACCCCAAGCATCAAAGACAACGGACAACAGATTGAAACCACAGACAAATCAAAATACAGCTCTTCCTTTTAAGTTGATTTCCTCAGTTATTTTGTCACAGCGATGAAAAACTGGTTAAAACACCATATAAACCATATAAAAAAGAAATCTTAACCAATTTGTGTTTTGACTTCACCATCTTTTCCTTATCAGGAATTAGACCAGATTGGACAAGAGCAGAATGAGCCCAAAATAACTTTCACCAGTACTAGAACAATTCAAAGCTCCTAAGGAAATAGCAACACTTTTTGGAAGCTTCTAGCTGCTCCAGAGTTTGAAGGGAATATTAATTGCTACATTTTGGCAAAGACAAGGTCATCTGACAGGGCTAGGGATGAATCATTCAGGTTAGTGCTTTCTGGAACTCTGCCATGAATGGTCTTCTTTTTGACATATGTTCAGCTTCTTAAAACAGCTTAATTTTAATAATATTTCTAGGGTTTCCCATATTAATAATATTTAGAATACAAAGGAAGTATGGCAAAATTCTCAAGGTCAAAAAAAAAAAGAGAGAGAAAAGAAAGTAATGAAGTGTTCCTCTCTGTAGTGGGAGTGATGCCTGCTGTCCCTACAGAGCTCTCGCAGAGCAGGGTGTGTGCCCCGAGTCAGCGAAGGAACCTCATTAGATTTCCACAGCTTAACCCATGAATGACCATTATTACCTTCTTATCCATAGAAGCAATCGCAACAACTTTTGCTGTTACAGTTCCCATTCCATTTACTTTGTCTTTTCCATCTGGTCTTTGTGTGTAATTCTGGATGTTCCCAGATTCTTGGTTCAAGGACTCCTCTAAATAAGAATTTATTTGGAACTATTTATTGGTTTATCCAAGGGTAATCTCAGAATGATTAGTCCATATTTACTGTAATGTTTGCCCATCTTAGGCCAATCTTATTTCTGCTTTTTTATCATAATCAGAGAGAGCTTCATTCTAAGACCAAGGCACTAAGATCATCTCTGTGAGGCCCGGTGGTGGGATTGCAGAGGGAGCTGGTAAAGGCTTCACAACAGCTGGGAACAGTCAGTCAAGTGCAACAAAATTCATAAACCATGTTAGGAGTTTTGGTGCCCTGGAAAAAACTCCCAAATGTTCCAATCATTAAATTAGTTGCCTTAAATCACTTTCAGATGAACAAATTCAGGACAAACATGACCAACTTTTAAATGGAATCATATGTTCCAAGAGCAAAATGGAAAACAAAAAGATGAATAATTCATCCTTCCCCACCTGCTTTTGAAGGTGTTGTCAGACTGGGTAGCAACAGGATGGGGGAGCAGACGTCTTTGGCATGTCTTCCCTTGGAGACTACAGCCTGAATATATACAACCTTAGACCATTGATCTAAAGGAATCTAATCCATACAATGGCTGTGCCATCTAAAGTAATTGATTTCAGGGTCTCTAATATGTGTTATATGGTCAGTAAATGTTCATTTGATTGAAAAGTGAATACATGAAATACAGCTTCCTGTGAAGAGGATAAAGGAAGGATATACTTCAAAAACTCTGGAAATTTGTTCTAGTAAAACAACTCTTTACATGTGGCTGGAAACTTACTGAGAGTGTAACAGAAGGTCACAGACAGTAGCACTGTCATCACTGTCACCAACAGTGTTAGGAGCAGCATCAGTAGATACTGGCTCCTCCCTGTAGCATGAGCACACACTGTCGACACCAATATAGAGGAGCACACTTGCTCTCCCATCATCTGCAACAACAAGAGACTTAAGGGAAGAGCCCAAAGGCAACACTGCCTAAACAACTGGTGAGATGGAGGTCTCCACAGAGTTAATGTGTACTTTGCTCTCTTACCTCACAACTTTAAGTTTTGGTAGAAAAGTTCCAATCTAGAGCGGACTCTGGTAGTCTGACTGTAATCTCAATTCCTGCAGAGGCACTCCACAAGATCAGGAGCTGAAGGCCAACTGCATAGCTAATTCAAGGCTGGTCTGGACTACTCGTAACCCATTCTCAGAAACAAAAAGCAAAAATAAAGGAAATCCTAATAAAGTCCAATGCAGTTTGATTAGAGAGACAAAATAAGGCAACGAGTTAATACCCAAATAGTTTCCGAACTGTGATTTTCCCCAGTCTGTCTCTTTTGTCTTATTTTCCTTTATCTACCTCTTTTTTTTTTTTTATAAATTGAAATTTTCACTCAGGGACCACATCCCTGAAGAAAAATTGTTCCCACCCACCAAGAAGCCCCAGCGTTGCCAGTTCCCAGTGACTTCCCAGTAACTTCTCCATCGGGTGGGGCTTTATGAGCCGCTCCTCCCATTCATCATGTGTGTGTGTGGGGGGGGGGAGGGGTTGTTTGTTTGTTTGTTTTGTTTTGTTTTTTAAGTGGTATTTGCTTTAAGTTCACTTCCTCTTTTAAAAAGACACCCTCAAAACATGTAGAACCTGGCTTAGCAGCCATATCAGTGTAGTTATTTTGACTCAAAAAAAAAAAAAAATGTCTTGCCAGAATTCTTTTGATACCTGCATTTTGAGGCTTCCTGTTATGACAGTGAGGGTGGGGCTGAGTGGTATATACAGCAGGAGAGTAACCTACCATGAGCCACAATGCCAGCCCAGTTTTCCAAAACTAATATTATAAACTCACCCAAGCCTAAAGGACACTGTAGAACACTCTAATGAAGTTCTAGAAAGATTAATGATAAGACTGAAATTTAAAGGCAGACAAAGGGTGGATGGGGGTTGGGGGAAAAGTACAGAGGGACAAAGATATAGCCTTGGCATAGGAAACCATACTGACCAGAAGACAATGGGAATTTGTTTAATGTTGAGATAAAACCTATAATTTAGAATTTCATGTTCAGCAAAAACAAACAAACTCACCAACCAACTTTCAAAAATGAAGATAACATAAAACTGTTTCAGACAAACAGAAGATAAGGAATTTGTTACCAATACTGTTTTTACTAGAAATATTAAAAATTGGTAAAATAATATTTGAGAAGCAAAGGGGAAAAATAATACCTGGTGGAGTTTAGATCTACACAGATGTGGTGGTTAATTTCATGTGTAACTTTGACTAGGTTAGCAATTCCCAGCTCTCTGGTCAAGTCATATTTCTGGGTGTGTCTCTGGGAATGTTTATGGAAAAGATTACTATTTCAATCTTTTGACTTAGACTAGTGCCCTTACCAATGTGGCTTGGCAACATTTAACTAGAGCAGGAATGAGACAGAAAGGCAGAGAGAGGGCACACTTGCTCCCTCTGCCTGAGCGGGTAGTTCATCTTCTCTTGCCCTCAGACAATGCTTCATGGGCAATTGACTTCAACTAGGATTTATGCCAGTATCTCCCCTGGGTTTCCAGACTTCTGATTTAGGATAGTATGGCATACCAGCCTTCTAGGACAAGCAGATTGCATACGGTAAGTCACAGACCTTGCCAGCCTCCATAACCAGGAGAGCCAATTCTCATAATAAATGTCTTCCTATAGATTACATATGTCCTATTGGTGCTGATTCACTGAAGAACCACGAGTATTTCAACAGGATGAAATATGCTGTTATAGCAAATACGTGCATAAACGTCAGTCAGAGATTCTAATTTTTTCTTTGAAACATAATTGGCTATTTGGAACAAAATGATATATTTTTGATTCATGATGAGTAACAATAAAATGTATGAGAAAGTAATAAAAGAGTATACCAGGTCATGAGGTATATTGGTAAGGGATCTTGTACATAAAATGTTACAATATTATGTGAAGGATGCTCTGTGTTGGCTGTGCATATTCTAACCTCATGATGTGGGGGTCCTTGCTCTGTTATAAGGCAATGCATTACTCATGTCTGTGGGGATACTGGTGTATAGGAACCCTCTGCACTGCTAGTTTTATAAGAGCATGACAGTAGTTATACATATCACTCATCACTGATACAGGTACTTATGTTCCTGATTAGGTGTGTACTATGCTCATTAAGATGTGAGCATAATACTCATTACTCATAAAAACATTTGCTGTGAGACTGTATGTTGTGTTAGGTTAGCACCACATGTGTGCATCTTATGTTTATTGTATTTCTTCAATGTGTAAAGAGCCCACATGAAGTAGCTTTTAAAAAAAGAAGATGGAGAAAGGCCAAGTAGAAATGGAGAAAATAGAAGACATATTGTCAAGTGGTAGCTTAAAATTCAACTACACTCATGGTTAGAAAAAAAAAATACTCTAAGAAGTACAGTTTAAAAAATATTGCCAAAAAGAAGGCCTCTGCATTTTGCTAAACAGAATAGTACCTATAGACATTCTAATCATTGCAAATATGTGTGAACTAAGTGTCAATGTATCCAATTTCATCAAACAAACATTGGTGGACTTTAAGTGACAGAGAGGCCACAGTACAATATTAGTAGGTGACTCCACAGTCATTCAGACAAAAAAATAACCAACAAGGAAATATTTATAAAACACACATTAATCTCATTAGTTTAAGAAACATTCTCCAGAAAAGATCATATTTTAGGCCATAAATTGCAAGTCAAAATAAATATCATAAAAGCCTAAAATAATTTTCTTAGCAGATCTTAATAAAATAAGAAATCAGCTTCAAAGGAAGTATGGAGATTGAACAAGGTGTTTCTAACAATCAGTGGCTCGTGACATGGGTGTGGTGGGGCTTAAAATCCCAGAATGAAAGGAAAATACAGACGACATGGAAGAATCTATAGGACGCAGGGAACGCAGTTCTAAGAGGTTTTGCTCTGAGTGTCTACCTTAAAAAGATCAGAGATTTTATATAGTCTAATCTCAAGGTTTTAGAAGAATAGGAACACACCAAACACAAAGCCATTAGAAAGAAATAGATGATAAAGGTTCAGAGTGAAAGAAATGAAACAGAGACCATTAGAACATTACAGTGGATCAGCACAATGTTTTCCTCACTGGCACCCATGTTGATGTTTTAATTAAAGGAATCTTAGTCTGTGACTCATTCACAAGTCCCATGACCCATGCTGCTTTTCACACGATAAACCACCCAAACACTGTGCAAAATTCCCCAGTTAGCAGATATTTGTGGTCAAGGTTTAGAGATCTTGCCCATAAATGGCTTCTGCTCTACTCGTTTAGAAAGAAACAAATGCTTACAAAATTCCACAGGACAGCTACCACCCAGGAGAAACCATGGCCACCCAGTGGGTGACAGGCTCAAGGAGCAAGACGTGAGTCACCCACTGCCTGCAGTAGGGAACGGTGGGTGAGAGCCTGGTACCCATACATCCTGGTGCCTCACTTTTCTTTCTTCATTCCTGGAGCAGCTAGCTCATCATTCCAATTAGTTCCTTAAATAAAAAAGACAGTCCCTGGTATCACCCAGCCCTAGCATTTTCTAGCTGGACTAGATAATACTAGTGACAGAATTTAAACACACAAGTTCCTAATGTGTAAAATAAACAAACATAATGGTCCTTTGCTGATAATGATGAACTAGCCAGCATTTATGGAGAGCTTAGTGAATACAGAATACTGGTTTAAGTACGTTCAACGTGTTAAGCTCATTCAACTTTCACAGCTGTATGGCATAGAGTCCTTTATTATCATCACCATCATCGTTCAATATTAAGTAATGAAGCTGAAGAGAGGGTAGGAAGACAAAGCAGTCCACACAAGCTAGACAGTGGGATCTACTGGGAAGAGCTAAGTTGAGCTGGGGAGGGAGCAAAAGCTTAGCTCTCCCGCTGGTGAGGGGAGTTGTGAAGCACTATGAAGAATGTCCTCTGTGACAGAACTTTCCAGTCCTTCCTAAAACAATACATGGTGCTCTAAGCCTGTTGTTTTTATTTCACAACCAAAAGGGCATTAGCTATCTTCCTCCACTGCAGATAACCCCACTCTATTAATATGCTCTCTCAGGACATTTTGTTCATTACCCTAGATGTACTTAATGCTAATATCACCCTGATTTCCTCTTTTGCCAGGCTGAATTTTATGTATCTGTACTTGCATTGCCTCCAACCCTGTCTGAAGATTTCCACCACGTTCCTATTTCTTCAAAGATGTTTCCTGCCATCAAAAAGATTTATTCTCTAGATGAATTTCTACAGAAATCATTCTAAAAGATTTTTCTTTTCTTCTTGACAGCTATCTGACACAGATTTTTGTATTGCTGCTATTAAAAATGGATACCAGGGATGATTTTGTGATTTGCAGTGTCTTCAAAGACATGAATGCTTTCCCAGAGGTCCCTTCTCCAAACCAGGTTGGCTGTCTGTGGGTCCTCTCCTCCTCCCTCTATTCTGTTCTTCCTGTATCATCCACTTCACTGGCTTTTGCATCTCTTCTTCCCATAATGCCACAGCTCCATCCCTTCTCATCCTACTGATTCTGCATCCTTAATCCCATGTCTCCTCCTGCAGTGGTCCGTCCTCTCAATTGTTACTATTTGTAGTTTCAGCTCCATGTCTGCCTTGGTCCCATTAACCTCTGAAATCCCCTCTCTGGGGACACATTTGTTGGTCAGTAACCCTAGCTTTGCTTCCATCATCCAAACAGCATCTGGTGCTGTGGAATCTCCTCTTGCTCTCTGATGTTATTCCCCTTGGACAAGGTGACTCCTTTAAGCTATCCTGGATGTCTCCAACAAGCCCCACAATGACTTGTGTCTGAATCATCCTTGTCCTTATAGAGCACAGCAGAGGTCCGAGACAGCACCAGCTTTGTTTTTATTTCTCTCCTGACCGCCCAGATAAACACATAACCAGGAACAGGGCCCTGCTCATGTGACTTCAGTCTTCCCTCCACTTGATGGCATCTCCTTCATGGTCATAGCAGACATGTTAGGTTTGGTAGTCCTGGATAAACCTACCAAAGCAACTGAGCAAAGGCAGGAAGAGCTTCCAAGAGTTCATCTCTTAGCTTTGCCATCAGCTTCCACCTGGTCACCTTGATGACTCAGGGTAGCTTAGAAAGCTGGTTGTTGAAGTCCTCTATGAAAGGAAATTGTGACAGGTTCCTGATTAGACAGAAACTGTTCCATCTCCAAGGGAGAATATGCAATGTAACTGTGGCTTCATAGAATGAATTGGGTAGTGTTCTTTCTGTTTCTATTTTGTGGAATAGTTCAAAGAGTATTGGTATTAGATCTTCTTTGAAGGTCTGATAGAATTCTGCACTAAAACTATCTGGTCCTGGAATTTTTTTGGTTGGGAGACTTTTAATGAGTGCTTCTAATTTCTTTAGGGGCTATGGGACTGTTTAGATGGCTTATCTGGTACTGATTTAACTTTGGTATCTGATATCTGTCTAGAAATTTGTCCATTTCATCCAGGTTTTCCAGTTGTGTTGAATATAGGCTTTTATAGTAGGATGTGATGATTTTTTGAATTTTCTGTTTCTGTTGTTATGTCTCCCTTTTCATTTCTGGTTTTGTTAATTTGGATACTGTCTTTGTGACCTCTGGTTAGTATGGCTAAGGCTTCACCTATCTTGTTGATTTTCTCAAAGAACCAACTCCTTGTTTTGTTGATTCTTTGTATAGTTCTTTTTGTTTCTACTTGGTTGATTTCAGCCCTGAGTTTGATATTTCCTGCTGTCTAATCCTCTAGGGTGAATTTGCTTCTTTTTGTTCTGGAGCTTTCAGGTGTGCTGTCAAACTGCTAGTGTATGCTCTCTCCAGTTTCTTTTTGGAGGCACTCAGAGCTATGACTTTTCCTTTTAGCACTGCTTTCATTGTGTCCCATAAGTCTGGGTATGTTGTGCTTTCATTTTCATTAAATTCTAAAAGTCTTTAACTTAATTCTTTATTTCTTCTTTGACCAAGTTATCACTGAGCAGGACATTGTTCACTTTACATCTGTACATGTGCTTTCTGTTGTTTTTGTTGCTATTGAAAACCAGCCTTAGCCCGTGCTGATCTGATAGGATTATTTCAGTCTTCTTGTATCTGTTGAGGCTTGTTTTGTGACAGATTATATGGTCAATTTTGGAGAAGGTACCATGAGGTACTGAGAAGAAGGTATATTCTTTTGTTTTAGGATGAAATGTTCTGTAGATATCTGTTAAGTCCATTTGGTCCATAACTTCTGTTAGTTTCACTGTGTCTCTGTTTAGTTTCTTTTTCCATGATCTGTCCATTGATGAAAGTGGGCTGTTGAAGTCTCCCACTATTATTGTGTGAGGTGCAATGTGTGCTTTGAGCTTTAGCAAAGTTTATTTTATGAATGTGGTTGCCCTTGCATTTGGAGCATGGCAACATGTTCAGAATTGAGAGTACTTCTTGGTAGATTTTTTTTCCTTTGATGAGTATGAAGTGTCCTTTTTGATAACTTTTGGTTGAAGTTGATTTTATTCAATATTAGATTGGCTACTCCAGCTTCTTTCTTGGGACCATTTGCTTGGAAAACTGTTTTCCAGCACCTTGCTCTGAGGTAGTGTCTGTTTTTGTCACTGAGGTGCGTTTCCTGTATGCAGCAAAATGCTGGGTCCTGTTTACTTATCCAGTTTGTTAGTCTATGTCTTTTTATTGGGGGAATTGAGTTCATTGATGTTAAGATATTAAGGAACATTAAGGTATTAAGATATTAGGTAATAGTGATTTTTGCTTCCTTTTATTTTTGATGTTATTTTTTATGATTGCGTGGCTATCTTCTTTTGGCTTTGTTGAAAGATTACTTTCTTGCTTTTTCTAGGGTGTAGTTTCCCTCCCTCTGTTGATGTTTTCCACCTATTATCCTTTGTAGATCTGGATGTGTGGAGGGATATAGTGTAAATTTGTTTTTGTCATGGAATATCTTGGTTTTCCCATCTTTGGTCATTGAGAATTTTTCTGGGTATAGTAGCCTGGGCTGGCATTTGTCTAGGGTCTATATAACATCTGCCCAGGATCTTCTGGTTTTCATATTCTCTTGTGAGAAGTCTTGAATAATTTTGATAGGTCTGCCCTTATATGTTATTTGACCTTTTCCCCTTACTGCTTTTAATATTCTTTCTTTGTTTTGTACATTTGGTGTTTTAACTATTATGTGATAGGAGGAATTTCTTTTCTGTTTCAATCTATTTGGAGTTCTGTAGGCTTCTTGTATGTTCATGGGCATGTCTTTCTTTAGGTTAGGGAAGTTTTCATCTGTAATTTTGTTGAAGAAATTTACTGGCCCTTTAAGTTGGGAATCTTCAATCTCTTCTATTTCTATTATCCCTAGGTTTGGTCTTCTCATCGTGTCCTGGATTTCCTGGATGTTTTGGGTTAGGAGCTTTTTGCATTTTGTATTTTCTTTGACCCTGCAGAAGTGTGTTTAATAGTGTGAGAATGGTTAGTGTCTCTTCAGAGCAGTGGCTCTCAACCTTCCTAGTGCTGTGACCTTTAATACAGTTCTTCATGTTGTGCTGACCACAACCTCAAAACTATTTTTGTTGCTACTTCTTAATTGTAATTTTGTTACTGTTATGAATTGTAATGTAAATATCTCATATGCAGGATATCTGTTATAAATCTCTGTGAAAGGGTCATTCCAACCCCTGAAGGGGTCAGATCTGTAGGCTGAAAACCTCTGCTTTAGAAGGCCTATTGGGGGGTAGGTGGGAGTCCTTTCCATTCCTGTCCTACCCAAAGGTCAGGATGTTGCATTGCCCTGACTACATAGGGGATCTGCCTCAGGCCTTCCATCTGATGAGATCAGATCACTCTTCCCTCTTTTCCAGTGCCTTGAGTGTCTCGACCAGTGTTGCCATAGTGTGCCTTCCTGAGCACATTATTTGCAGATGCATTAGCAGGCAGAACCTGTCATTACAGTAGAGAGACATGGCTTTGAACTCAGTTCTCACTGACTGGAGAGACTTGGATAAGTTACTTAGCTGCCTGATTTGATTTCCAAGTGAAGAAGAAATGATAGCAGTGTATCATCAGGAAGGCTTTTTTGCTCCAAGCAGTGGAACAATTCAACTCTAGTTGACTTAATAGGAAGGACATTAGCCAACAGACACCTAGAACTCAAGGCTGAGGACTTAGTGGCTCACCTTGTGGCTGAGGAACGTATTCCCCCTTTCTGGCTCTGCCAGGTTGAGCTGGGCTCTGTTAAGCTATCCAGCTCTATGGCGAAGGTCCTCCAGGTAAAGGAAACTTTCTGAGACAACTCCAGGGGCAACCTCCTCTCTCATCTCACTGTCCAAATGAGAGGCACATGTGCCTGCTCAAACCAGCCACTGGGAAGGAGGCACACTTACCCTGCATGAATCATGCCCAGCACCTGAACAGGGACTCATTTAGTTTGCACAAAGCCCTATTAAGAAGAAAACTGGGATTCAGTTAAAAGTGTTAAATTGTATAAGCAGGAGACCGTTTCAGTGAGGCTGCCTCCATACTCTGAGTTCCAACCAAACAAACCACAATCTAACTTTGTACATGAACTAAATATGATCTAAGAGCGTATTTAGTAACACATAGCCAGATGATGAGTCCATTCCCAAATAAGGAAGCACTTAGCTGCAGCCAATCAGGTCAATCTGCAACTTTGCTGGTATCCAGCCTATAAAAGCCCTCTGGCCGCCATGCTGGGCAGAACACTGAGCCTCCTTTGTTTTGAGGCATTCTTTGCTCAAATAAATCATCTGAAATTGCCTCAAGTTTTTTCCTTCACAGAAGAATGGGCAAAATGGATTTTAGATGGGCATCTGGGATTCCTTGGGCCAATGTTATCAGAACTCATAAAGCTTAGCGGTTGGCTTTGGGTCTCAATAGTCAACCACGTTAAGATAAAGGAGTACACACACACACACACACAGAGAGAGAGAGAGAGAGAACAAACCACCAATTTCTCAAAAATGTGTATATTGGGATCAGAACTGGGGAGAGAAGAATTCTCTACTTCTTTCTGTCTTGTCCAGAATGATGGAACAATTTACAGAAAAGATGGAACAAAAGCTCAGGAGTATACACATGTTGATTTAGCTATCTGTGAGTCCTGGTCATAAGAACTAGTAGGAAAACTTCCTCCTGTGCCAGGGCTCTTGAAGAAACCACCTCCCATCCTAGCATGGTACCGTGTTTCCCAGGCTCGGTTATGACTGCTCCATCAGGCTGACAGGAGTGGGGGGCATAAAGGAAATGAGTTAGTGAGCACCCACTCTGTAAATGGCACTTATTTGTAGGATTGGTTTCCTTTCCTTTCTTTTAGCTTTCCCTCTCCAACCTAGCTCCAGTTTCCTTAAAGACTCAGGGCACGTGACCATGGAGATATTCTGAAGAGCAACAGTTTCCAGTAGCAAGAACTGCGGGGCAACTTGGTCCTGTGAAGGCTCTATGCCCCAGTGTAGGGGAATGCCAAGGCCAGGAAGTGAGAGTGGGTGGGCTGGGGGGGGGGAAGGTAGGGCGTTTTCGGAAGGGAAACCAGAAAAGGGGATAACATTTGAAATGTAACTAAAGAAAATATCTAATAAAAAAGAAAATAAAAGAAAAAAAGAACTGTGGTGCAGGACTTTAAAGGAAAAAATATTGGGGGGGGGGGAAGCCCACCTTCAGGTCACAGCCACCCAGAACTTTCCTCTGAACCAATGCTAATCACAGGGGTCTTTCCAGGGGCCAGGAGGCTTCCGCTCTACATCCTAGTCTTGAGAAGGACTGCAGCTGTCCTCACAGGTGATTGATTGGCTAGCATTGCTCACTCCACCTTCTTCTCCCCGACTAGACCCTCCCTGCCTTTCTGTGAGTATGTGAAACTGTCTGCTCTGGCCACACTGTCCTTTGACAGAGTTATTTGGAGCATCACTGTGAGAACAACAGGGATAATGTTGTCAGAAGTGAATCTGATAGAGTTCGTATTGGCTTTTGGTCCTTGATCCTAAGTCTAGGTGTCAGGGTCAGGCTCATTGTTCAAGAGGAGCAAAAGGGAGAGGGCGGGCGCTCTAAAAATAGCAGAGACGACGTTTTTCACAATTCACTCTTGGATATTGGTTTCCACATTAGAGCATTCCAAAGAATAGACTGTTTTCCCCTCCATCACAAGACCATCTGTCTCGGAAGCTTATGCTTAAGGCAACACACTCTTAATGTTTTCCGGGACAGGGCAGGGTTGTCAAGAACAGCATCATGGAATAACTCCTTGAGGACATCAAGATCGACTCTTGTGAGATGGGCGGACAACCCCTTCCCCAATACATTCGAGCACACCCTATTTCAAGAATGGCAAAGCAAGGTAGCATTGAAAGGCTTTCCCACACTTCTAAACCCTTATTGAAATCTGGAAAGGCAGTTGGTAGGTCTGAAAAAAAAAAATGACTCTATGTCAGACATGTGAGAGAAAGGATTATTTGATGATAGGATATTTCTACCCTCCAGAGGCCAAGAATTAAATTGACGTTTTAACTCTTCAAAATAAGCATATTTGGAGAATTAATGTGTTTATTTTCTATTAAAAACGAGAGTGAGAGATTATCAACAGCCAACACTTATGATATGTCAGGCACTATGCAAGATATTGTATTCAAAATATTCAATGGTCCTAACACTCGAATAAGGCAGAGAGTCGTACCATATCCAAGAGAATTCTAAGTGTTGCACTCAGCAGCTTACACATGTTTACATTTAAATATTCAAATGCCAGCCAGTAAGAATGCTCAGCAGGTGAGGACATTGCTGCCAAGGCTGGGGTCCTGAGTTCAATCCCCAAGAGGAAGGAGAGAACTGACTCCTGCAAGTTATCTCTGACCTTCAGACTGGAGCCCACGGCACACATCCCCACACTTAGACATACGTGAATAGATACAATTGTTTGGTTTTGGACCCTGGGACAATGGACAGAGGTATGCATTTTACATACCAAAGCAGACCTGGCCTCCAGGTTCTCCCAGCATCCTTCAGTCCCTACCTGGCATACCCTACCCACAGCCCTGAACTTTCCAGCCCAGGGGTTGGACTGCCTTTCCCTAGAGGCTCTTCCCTATATAATCCAAACATTTTGGGTTCTTTCTCCCCATATCCCTCTCTCTTCTCCTCTTCTCTCTGTGTGTGAGCCCTTTCTCTATCTCTCCCTGTTCCTTGCTTGGGGCCAGTGAACACACCTGATTGAGAGCTGTTTCCCCAATAAACCTGCCTTTAATATAATCTAATTTGGCTGGCAGAGAAAACCCTATCAGCAATAATTTTTAAATTTAAATGTCCATTTCTGTGGTTTTTTTTTTTTTTTTGAGAATAGACTGGAAGGCAAAGGCTATCCCTGTGCCACATGGGACAACAGAAGGTTGAGCCCAGTGCCACACATAAGGAGAAGACTCTCCCTGGTTGGCCCAGTACACATAGGGGCTCAACTTACAGCAAGCTGGAGTCCAGCAGAGAGCTCATAAAAACAGCTAGAGTGGGGGCCTCTGAAGCAGAAAAAGACAAAAGGTCAAAGTCATGTTTTCAGTCAAGTTTCAGAAGCTGGTGACTGCTGGCTCCAGACTGACAAGGAGAGTGGCCTGGCTGGTGGCTGCCGAGTGTTCGCCCATGTATCCTGATGACATTTCTCAGTGAACATTTCCTGTCCGAGTTCTCTAAAATACAGGCTGTCTTTCTCAAGTGCTTCTCAGGGGTCACAAAGCTTTTGGTTGGTTACAAAAAGTATCCCTTCTAGTTCAGAAGCAATCTTCACATGTCAAAATACCCATTAGGTGCTGATGCTTGATTTGTGAAGCAATCTCAGACTATGTCATTATTCTGGAAAATGCTACCACAGAGTCCCTGACACTGTCTCTGACTACCTCTTTTTGTCTTTTTGGGGTGTGGGGGGTGGGTTTTTGAAAAAAAAAACACATTTATTTCACAAAAATTAACAATGAATGAAGAGAAAACACTTCCTGTGGGAAGCACAACTTAGGATAAACATCAGAGAAACAGGATTGTCTATCACAAGGGGCCTATTTTTTTTTTTTTTTTAAATTTCAACAGAAGGAAATGAATGGTGACTGGTCACTCAGAGGTAGGAAATGTTGTCTGACAGCCTGGTGCTCTTTGGGCTATTCTATGGAGCCGGCCTTCTAGAATCCCCCAATATCTTCAGCTTCATCTCTCATGAATAGAACCCATCCTTGTGAAAGAGGACCCATGCATTCTGCGTCCTCCATCAGTAGAATCTATCCTTATTACAAATCCTTCCTCCTTAGGCCCTGAGCTCGGCTAACCAGCCAGTATGACTCATTCTCACTGCAAAGGTCACAGGTACTTTGCTACTTAGCTAGGGAGTTTCTATGTAGCCCTGCCTAAAGCTTTGTTGTGGTAAGTGCCACGTGGAAACCCTTTTCCAATGCTTTCCTGTGCTTAAACATGTAAGAAGAATAGACCACGGAATTTTGATCCAGTCTGGCTGACCAAGTCTGTCTGTAACGAGTTTTCATTCTCTGCTCCTTTCAGTTCTCTTTCCTGCCAGTGCTGATCCCAGAACTTCCAACCCTGGCTGCCAAATTAACACAAATTCACATGCATGCCCTCCACCCCAAGAAGATTTATACAGTGTGAACTATTTTGTGGCCTGCTTTTTATTTAACAATATTTGAGTGAGGTTGTCTCATGCCTGTAAGCACAGTATTATCTAAGTGACAACATTACCCACTATGTGGTCACAGCTCTTTTGACACATAGGTAAAAGAGTTTTGACTATGACATATATTCCCGAAAACTTCACAATAAAGTAGACATTGAAAAATGATTGGAAGAATTTGGGTTTTAGATTTTAATATGGCTGTTTCTCTAAGGTATGAAAGAAACTGGTTTGGTTGTTTTTCTTGTAGAAGGCAATGGCTTCCTTCTTAGCATATTAACTAGTTGGCATTGCTGGAATTCTGTGACTATAGCTAAAGGGAATATGAGAAACAGCAGACAGAGAGCCAGAGCCTTATGCTTTGCTCTCAGTTGTTTGCTGACCCACCTGCCATGCCACATGGCATCATTACACAGGGGGCACACATGCAAGACTGATGTGTGCAGGCCGTTGCCTGCCAATGGACTGTCCTATTGTGAAACTGAAAGAAAATAAAACTTGAGACCTGTGATTCATGTAATTTACGTCAAATAGCCCAAAGAGTTGTTTGTGAGCTTTGAAACCTGGGACTGAGAACATAGTAGAACAGACCAGGACATGCCCAGGCAGGCTCGTCGTTAAGACATTCCTGAGGCTGCTTGGCCATAAAGATAAAGAGAATGCAAAGACATGTCTGAACTGGCCCAGCGCCTCCTTATCTCCCGCCCTTCTGACGTGGGTTAAATGTTAACCAGATGCTCTGCTGTTACCTCAATCTGCACATACAGTCTGCTGATGTTTAAATGAACCAATCGTGTGAAACTGCGCCAATTCCTCCCTCAGCCCCAGACCCTTTTCTATAAAAATCCCTAGCTTTCGAGCCTCATGGCCGACAACTGCCTCCTGCCGGCTTGGAGCTCCATCATTAAACTACCTCATGTGTTTGCATCAAGATGGTCTCTAGTGATTCTTTGGGTGCACGCTGACTAGGGATATGAGTGGGGGTTTCCCCACTAGGTTCTTTCATTTGAAGGCCCCACCGAGATCTGTGTGACACCCAGGAACCTCGAAGACCCCTTGGAGGTACGTTGTGTGAGTCTTGTATGTTGTCTGTTGTCTAAGTGTGGTGCCACTGAGAGTGTTTGAAAACAGTTATCTGGAAGCTGCCACTGTGGCCCGTGAGGACCCAGTAGCTGTGGAGGGAGACGTCCTAAGGCGCGCAGGCTGCAACCCTGGAAGACGTTCCATGGGTGGAAAGGGGTCGATGTGGAATCCGAACCCCGTCAGGAAGTCGCGTTTGGCTAGCTGTATAAGTCCAGACACAGGCACATGTGTTTAGATGTACTAGTGTCTTGTGTCTTTGTATTGTTTCTGTTTTTTTTTTCTGATTTTTGTTATGGGACAGACAGTGCCAACCCCTTAGGTCCTTCTAACTTAA
This sequence comes from Mus caroli, assembly GCF_978045245.1. Lineage (NCBI taxonomy): Eukaryota > Metazoa > Chordata > Mammalia > Rodentia > Muridae > Mus > Mus caroli. The sequence continues at coordinate 142,952,147 of NW_028227261.1, read as the reverse complement.
GATTCTGGAGTTCAGCTTTGGACGACTAAAGCAGGGCAGAGAGCAGACATTTAGGCAGATGACTAGGACTTGCAACCTAGGATGACAGGACATGACAAGAATCAGGTATGACACACAGAGTTACGACTCTGGCAGGACACAAGATGTAACCCTTCTTAAAACATTAGAAGACTTCGTTCTCTCCCCATACCCTCCTCTGCTGGCAACTTTTTCTTGTGTTAACTTTCTAAATGACAACATCTTTATTGAAATGTCAAAGGGTTGGATGCACCTGAGGCTGATGGAGCCAAGCAAGGAGAATGGGGGTAGAGAGGAAGGATGCCTTACTGATTTCTAGACCTGGAGAATATAGGAACAACATCTGAGAGAAGTGGGCGGTGGTGGCTATGCCTTTAATCCTAGCACATGGGAAGCTTAGGCAGGCAAACCTCTATGAGTCCGAGACCCAGCCTGATCTACATAGTGAGTTCCAGGAAAGCCAGAGCTGTTATATGGAGAAACTCTGTCTCAAAGGTGGTGGGAGGAAGGTATGAGAGAAGAGGAGCATGGGCTCCTGGTTCTCACTTTTGAGCTGTGGCTTTGGATGCAGGACAAGTTGAGAGACATGCCAAAGGCAGAGATATTTGTTTTTATGGAATACTAGGAAGACCCATCTTTGGGGATCTGTCTGGGACAGCTTGGGGAGTAGCAGTAACAACTAGGAAGCATGTCATGACACTTTGTGGTTCTGGGGGCTTACATGGGACCTTATAAAAATGTAAGACATTGGCCATGAGAGCAGAGTTAAGAAAGCACTTCTTGGGCTGGAGAGATGGCTCAGCCGTTAAAGGCTAGGCTCACAACCAAAAATATAAGAAAGCACTTCTTTAAAGACCAGCTCTTATTAGACCCTGTAGGATGGCCCAAGTTGTGGACCACAGATGGCTGCCCAGGGGGCGCCTGTACCTGGAAAAAATCAATGGAGGCTGATACAGGCACAGGCACCACCTGATCCTGGCAAATTTCGGGAGGTTAATGAACACTAAGAGAAGCTCTGGATATAACTCACCTATGAATATAACTAGTGCATATTGGCCAGGGCACTAGGGAACAGACACTCTGGTAGCATATTGTCTTAATGCACATTAAAGTAAGGAAAAAGATAGCCCTGTCTGAACTGACTAGTGGGAAGATAGCCTTCTCTCCAGATGACTCAGGTATTGAAAAGACAACATAAACTCCATTTGTCTCCATTTAAGAACCAGGCTTGTTTTAGAAAATAAGGCTGTAAGGCACCAGCTCCAGGATCAGACCAAAACATCCAGAAACAAGGGCATAAAATCCCCTCCCAAAGAAAAGCCTGGGGATAACCACAAATTGGGGAAATATCTTATCTCAGAATGGGCCAGTTGTGTTAGGCAGCTCTATTTCACCCTATGGTTAAAAGTTCATGACATAGGAATGCAGACCACTGACCATCTGTGACCCCCAAGTACTCATTAATGAATTTATAGATTACCTAATCCTTCTAGAGAGTTCCCCTGGTTCTCTATAAGAAGGCCCATGAGCCTTTTTCTGGGATTGCCAATTTGGAATGATTGACCCCCGCATGCTGGTTGTTTCTGCAGAATAAACAACTCTTTGTCTTTGCATACTATCTGAGTCTGGGGTCTTCCTTTAGTGATTTTTAGACCCTTACAATAATAAAGCTAGTCAAGGCTGTACACTCGAGGTCCAAGGCCCCACTTCAGCTACCTTATGGCAAGTTCAAGATGCAAATGGACAGCCATGCACAGTGCCTGGCCCAGGCTGTTCACTGTTACATCCCTACCCTTAGACACAGTCTTAGTGATAAGTTAGGAAGAACAAAGGCTACACTAGCACATTCTTATTCCAGAAAGACACTTTGTACCCGAGTGAACTCTGTAGGTGACCAGAGGCTCTAGGGCTTGCCATATGATCACTCCCCCAATCCCTGGGAGATAAAAGGCTTCGAAGAAGGACGCCTGCGGTTCCTCCCACCCTCTGCAAACCTTTTGGTGCAAGAGCTTCCGTGTGGGCCCCACTCTAGCACCGGCTCCTCCCATCACACACTGTTTTCTCTCCTACTTGGAAGAAGGGGCTGACCATCTGACCTTCTTTGACCAATGAGATGAGAGTAAACAAGGAGGGAGGAGGCAAGGATTTGACTCTTCCCCACGGACATTCCCAGAAGGGGGCCTTGTGTCTTTTAATGTGTATCAAGACACTGTGTGTGCAAGCTCACGCGCAGACCGGCTTGAGAAGGTCAAAGCTCAGTCTACAACACCTGCTTCCTTGGCGGGCTCCACATTGAAAGACTTGAGCTGACTCCCACACAGCTGCTCCTCCCACCACCCTTGAGTTTTGGTCTGGACAAACTCAAGGTTGCCCAATAGTTTGCAGGTGTTCCTATCACTTCTGAAGAAAGGCTCCCTTCTTCCTGTCCTTGCCTGCTTAGAACAGCAGCCAAAGAAACCCAAAACAACCTAACCCATTTAAAGCTTTGAGATGTATTCAGACACACGGAAGGCCACGTGATTGCCGGAGGGGCAGCGGTCCTGCTTCCCAGGGTCTGAGTTATGAATCTGAAAGCCTCCCCCCCCCCCCCCCGCCCTTAGCTGGGATGGCTCTGATCAGCCCTCAGTCATGCTTTATGTAAAATTTCACTTTTCTGGCTTTTGCTGCTCTCGGCTTCATGGGTCACTTTAAATCTTGCCAGTCCTCCTCTGCCACTGGAACTGGAGTTCTGCTCCTTCCTCCTACCCCCCCCCCCGCACCCCCCACCAGTGCTTTACTAATCAAAATCCAGTTTTACTGCTCTTAAATAATGAATGCCCAAGGACAAGGACAGAGGATGCATCACAGTAGTAGAGTGCCTGCCTATGTGCAAGGCCCTGGGGTTAATCCCCAGCCCTGCAAAATAAATCCATTAATTCAGCCTTGCTGATCCTCCTAGACTTCAGCTGTCTCCTGCCATCCTCCCCAATCCCCCCTCGCCCCGCCCCCAGCAATCCTTTGCTAGCTGAGATCCCAAGATTGGAGAGGGATATTATCTTAGCGCATGGAGCGCTCATCAGGACAGCCCAGGACTACCACTCGATGAGCAATAAACATTCTAAAGCTCTTGATCTTCCTTTTCTGTGTGACATGGATCATGTATTTCCTTTGCAGCAGCAAGCAGGCACTATTGCATTCTCCGCAGCTCCTGAAAGAACTTCCCTGTCAATCAGTACTTGTGTGTTTCTCAAATCTACCTGGCTGGCCATGAGTCTCATTCCTTAGATCTTACTGTAATTGATTGGCTTTATTTCTCAGCAAAATTACATATATTTCAAATTTTCTTGAAGATTCTGATAGGTCTGTACATATAAATGTGTTATAAGCAGATACAAGATGGCTATGTCTTAGACACTTTTCTGTTGCTGTGGGTGAAATCCCACCATGACTATAGTACTTATTAAAAAAAGAAAGAAAAAAGCTTTAGTTGGGCTTGCTTACAGTTTAGGGAGTTAGAGTCTGTGAATGTCATGGTGTGGCACATGGCAGCAGCCAGGTAGGTATGGTGCTGGAGAAGTAGCTAAGAGCTTATATCAGAGAGAGAGAGAGAGAGAGAGAGAGAGAGAGAGAGAGAGAGAGAGAGAGAGAGAGAGAGAGAGAGAGAATGAATTAGGAATGGCCTTTGAAACCTTAAAGCCTGCCTCTAGTGACACAAGTCTTCCAACAAGGCCACACCTCTTAGTCCTTCCAAAACAGTTCTACTAACTGGAGACTGAGAATTCAACTATATGAGCCTGTAAGGCCAATTCTCATTCAAAGCACCACAGGCTCTAAGCAATGAGTTTCTTTCAACTTGTTAGTACTAGGCAATATTTTTTACCAATGACAAACTTAAGTGCCTTCCAGGTTTTCTTAACAGAATGCCTGGTGCCCCTCCTGTGCACTGGGATGGGTTCAGGAGCTGGAGAGAATGCAGGCGCTGCGGGATGTAATAGGCAGACGTGCTTTGTTGCTGTAGGATTGGTTGTTCGGTTTTTGTCCTGTCGGAGGGTGAGCCCAGGGCCTCACACATGCTAGGCAAGTCCTCTCAACCTGTGAGCTCCAGCTCCAGCCAAACAGATCTTACAGATGTGTAAGTTAACTGCGTCTGGAGTTCTAGCAAATCTCTGCAGATGTTTGTCCAGAAAAACCAATGCACCTAAAAAATAAGTCATTGAATCTGGTGAGAAGCTGGTGGAAATGGCTGGACGTTGTACCTGCCAGAGGGTACTTTGTGAGAAGTATATTTTATTTGTGACCTGGAAAAATCAGTGAGCTGATGCAACTGACCAGCGAATTTGGAAATGCTTTCCTTGAAATGATTCAGCTAATACCAAAGATGTCAGAAATATGGACAAGGAACAGACATCTTTTTTCTCCAGTTCATGAAAGATATGAACCAAAGTTTGAAAGGCACATGGATCCGAAATGCTGACTCTGTAAGTGGGAAACCTTACAAGTTGGCTAAACAAGAGACATTCAACAATGGCACACGACCCATAATTTGTAAGTCACTTGCTTTCTGCTTATATTCCCTTTTTAAATAGAAACATTATTTTATTTTTAATTATGTTACTTATGCATGTGGGGGTGTGTATGTGAAAGTACTCATGTTTTGAGCCACCGGCCACGGGTGCTGGGAACTAAACTTGGGTCCTCTGTTAGAGAAGTACTTGATCTTCATTGATGAACTACCTCTCTTGCCCCTGTAAAGATTCTTTACAGCATAGCTAAAATGTCCACTGCATTCAGAATTGAAAGGTTGGTTCTATAGAGTCACTCTCCATGGTTCTACTGCTCTGTGCCTTTCAGTGGCTGCTAGCCTTGGCATGTGTTTGCTGAACACCTATTTTCCAGCTTCTGTACTAAGTGGCAGAGCACTAGGATCCAGTACTAGCCTTGAAGGGTAACGTGTTATCATGGAGACAGGCACACACTTCTGTGAGATGAGGAAAGCTGCTTTGTATTCATTCCACCCTTAATTTCTAACAGATGTGGTTCTGTCAGGCATTATGAATCTATTTTGTTGCCAAGGAAACAGAGAGGCAAAAACTGATTTTTGCTTTGCTGACATGATTCCCAGTGTCCTCCTCATCCACACTAACAGCAGTCAGGTTTTGCTGTTCACACTCTCATTTCATGTTCACACTAACCAGTTCTCTGCTCAGCACTGAATGTCTACAGGCTCCTAGGTTCTGGGAATAGACACAGCCCTGCTTTCAAAGAGTTTTTAACCTAATTTACAAATGAATGTATAAGGTGCTAGAGCTGGCAAAGGCATGGTTGGGATTAGTGCCAGCACTGGTATCCCAGAATGCCAATAGGCACTCACACACGCATACAGCCCTCACTTGCTGGGTAGGTTCTGGGTCAGGTAACACAGTCTGGAAGTTACCAGAGAATAGACCCAGGTGTTCCCCTACCAGGTCAGCATTCTTTCTTCCAGATTATAACAACCCTTGTGACCACAAACTAGACAAACTTTGGAAAAGCTTGAGTAGGGTTGTAGGGAATGTTCTTACTCAGTTCTGGGGTACCCTTTCCTAGTCTGAAAACTCCCAGTAGCATCCCCTACTTGCTGCTGCTGAAAACCATCGGCTCTATCCCTCATTCCTGCTTCTCCAACCAGCACTGCCTGCCTGCAAGATGCCAGGGACTTACTGTAGCCTTCCCTTATTTATTCTTGTCTCCACGAGGTTTTGTTTATGTGTACTTTCCAGTTTCCAAAGTGGTAAGAGATATACTGTCTTTTCTTTCTTCTCCTGCAGGCAGCTCATTGCAGATGTAACTCACTGGAATATCATATTTTAACAAGAGGTTACTACAGAGGTAGCATTAACTTTAATCCAGAGTTCTCCTTCTTATACTGCTAAAGCCATCAGTCTGACCTCAGGGATTTGTCCAGCCCAGGGAAGGTTGCAGTAAATATCAAATTTGCCTGGGTCTTTGCATATTCAGAAGAAAACGGAAGATTATTTAAACAGACTAAATCCGTTCAATTGAGTAAGCATGATAAGGTCTACTGGAGTATAACTATAAATAATAGTATTCCCGGGCTTGAGGTTAATGGGAAGGCAGTGATGATGATGGCAAACCGTGCTTTCTGAGAAACAGACTTAATTGGAAGTTTAATAAGTATTGTGTCAAGAACAGGGCAGGCACACCTTCTCTGAAGAGTCAGCTAGTAAATATTTTAGACTTTGCAGGGGCACACAATCCTTGTCACAACTACGTAAACATCTTTGCAGCATGAGAGCAGCCACAGAAAAGAGCTAAGAGTTAATACAATTATTTTATAAAAACAAACAGAGGTGGGCAGTTGTAGCTCATTCCTTTAATCCCAGCACTTGGGAGACACAGGCAAGTGGATCTCTGAGTTTGAGGCCATCCTGGTCTACAGAGTGAGTTCCAGGACAGCCAGGGCTACACAGATCTCAAAGACAAAAGCAAAACAAAGCCAAAAATAACCACAAATAACATAAACCTACAATGGCCCAAATTTCAGTCTGCTATAGTTTACTATTTCTTGGATCAGAACATTTCCACTACCAGGCTGGTTTAGCTCTGAGTTCTGCCTCCGTGAGACTTGGGACAATCCATGAATCCCTCCAGGTCTTAGGTCATCTCTAATGTAATTGTGTTGTGGGATTCTGAGATTGGATGGGACAGGACTTCCTTTGGATGGTGGCTGACTCTTAGTAAGAATTGAGTAAATGTTGACTATTGCTGCTCAGCCAAGAGGTCAATAAGAAGACACCAGCAAAGACACACAGGAGGATGACAGCTACAGAAGGTGAGACTGGGCCCTTAAACTATATAATGTGTTGCAAACTAACTCTCTTCCAAGAGGGAGGGCTGAACAGGGTCCTTCTGAAGAGATATGTAAAGACAAGATGGCCTTTTGAGACTTTCTCTGACTTTCCAAATGTGATGGGCTTTCACTTTGTTCCCATCATGCTTTGTGTCACCTGTCAGTGACTGTGGAGGCAGCCTTGAGGTACGAATGGCTGATACTCCCACTCCACGGATTCCTTTCTTCTGGGTCCTGGGAGATAAAGCATGGCTGAGCCATGTCAAAGATAAGTATTTATGGTGACTAGTTTTTTTACTCGGTGTCAGTAGAGTCAGAAGCTCTGTCCAGTGCTGTTAGGAAGGAGGTTGAGAAGAATCTTCATCAAATGAGGCTAACATCCCCCTTGTGTAACAGTTCCTACATTGGCTCCATTTAGTATTCTGAGTGTGTCTGTTGTCTTTCATTCTGAAGGTCAAGGTTGAATCCCTGTAATGTCTGCAGTTCTCTCTCTCTCTCTCTCTCTCTCTCTCTCTCTCTCTCTCTCTCTCTCTCTCTCTCTCTCTCTCTCTCCTTCCCTTCCTCCTTCCCTCTCTCTCTCCCTCCCTCTCCCTCTCTCTCTGAGATAATAGCTTACCATATTTTCCTGGCTGGCCTAGAACTCACTATGTGGACTGGACTAGCCTCAATCTCACAGGGATCTGCCTGCTTCCACGTCCCATTGGAATGAGTTCAGGAACTAAAGGCATGCTCCAACATACCCAGGGTTCAGTACATTCTTGAATAACCCATTGCCCTCTGATTATTTACTGGACAATCTTACAGGAATGAAAAACTATCTGAAATGCCAAAGTTCAGCAAGTATAACTTGGTAATTCTGTGGTAGACTGAGACCTTGCCACAGTCCATAGACCCAGATAAAGAGAGTGAGAGCAAGCCATCACCGGCTTTCCATCCCCCCGTGCTTTAGGCATTCTCTCCAGTACCTTTCTGGCATGGTACAGAAGGGCAATGCCAAATAGGGACACAGCTGCCATCCACCTCAGTTCTGACAGACACAGATCAATGGGCCCTGGCATCTGGTCCATCTCTTATTTGTACTGCTTTTGAAAGCCTTGGGTATGGAAAGCCAACAAGCCCTGCAACAAAATGTGCTTTTGGCTTCAGCCAAATTTACTTCAGTTGTCTGGTTCTATGGTGAGTCATTCCAGAGGAGAGGTGGAGAAAGTCGGGAGCAAAGGCTCCTTCTCGAGGGCCAATAGCTTAGATCTGTGTACAACCAGGGCATTGTCGCAGAATTGGAGACACAACAGAAGGGAGGAGTACCAGAGGGACAGAATGAACATGTCCTTGTCCATGGACAAGCATAATGCCAATGCTGACAGCACGCTCATGTTGAATCCCCTAAGATGCTGAGGCCTTCTCTAGAGCCCTTCCCATAAATACTAGATATCTTGACAATGGCCACGGTCTAATCAACCTCCACAGTTCTCTCCCTGTCTTAGGCTAACCCCCAAAGCTGCCAATGTTTGCTATGCTGACTCTCCTCAAACTCAAGCCTTTTCTGTCCCAGGAGAAGTCTGCCCTGGTTAATTCTCCTTTGGAGTACTTTTCTTTCCCAGACTCTCCTGCTGTGGGCTTTCAGTGTGATAACTCAATATCTGGGCCTCCGTTAAGCTTTTCTCTTTCAGAAAAGTCTTATCTTACCCTGAAGTGTCTGTCAAGCATATTAGCTATAAACTGTATTTAAACAGATCTTGGCCTTTAAGCTTGTGATTCCATGCTTTTTAGAGATAAAGCAGTGGTGAGTGCTGTGAATGGCTTGCCACTGTCCCTGCCTCTGGAGAAAGTTACTATGTCAGTTCTGTCACCAATACCTATAAGCTATATGACCAGTAAACCTCAGTCTAAGCCTAAGTCTTTGCATCTATACAGAGGGGATTAGAATAGAGTCCACCTTGTAGAGGTAGGGAGGACTAAATGAGTAAGCACATTTCAAAGTCTGAGGCAGCTACCAGAAAAGCCAGCCACCTTCCTCATGACAACCCATGTTTGCATGTTGGTTTTCCTTCCGCAGACCTCCACTTTGACCACTTAGGACTGTTAAAGCTAGCTGGCTTTACTGCCAGAGCGATGCATTTCTTTAGTCCCGCTGTAACTCAGCTAAAGCTAACCTGGCTCCAGTTCAAACTGTGACCACCGCTGCAGAGGAATGCAAGGGAAGCCCTGAGATCAGCAGAACCTCTATCTCTGACCCAGGACACCACCATCTACAAGCCGTGGAGGGGACAGATGAGTCAGTCCTTCAGCTGCCCCTGTCTCAATGCCCACTATGGGTGTTTCTTAAGCCCTTACCTTGCTCTAGATCCAGGCCTTGAGACTCTATGTTCTGAGAAGGGGCACTGAGGAGAATTCTTTTGGTAGAATGTTTTTCTATTATAATCATTCTTCTAAAATAGGTCACTAGTGCATTTTTACATGATCAGTGTTTGCTGTGGATAGTTTTTAATCTTAGAAACATTATAAATGCATATGGCTGAAAGGGTTCACCCACAATAGAGAGTTTGGACATGTTAAAAAGCTCCCCTCTAACCTACACATCGCACCCCTTCTGGGAGATGCCCACACTATATTGAGTGTTCTTCTAGAAACATGCAAGCAAAATATGCAATTTAAGCAAATATATGCACTATCCATCCCTTTTATACAAATGATATGTTATAATACAGTCGTGCATAGCATGATGGTTAATGAAGCATTATTTCTTTAATTTTCAAAGATGACTAGAACTGAGAAATAGATAAAACGTATAAAATACAGTTTGCCAAACTGTGTGGTCTTCCGACAGTACCGAAGTATAAATCACTCTTCCCAACACAATCAGAGTCACTACTGCAGAAATGGTCATTATTTTAAAGCCAAATGAGAACTGTGGATTTGAAGCAGGGAATTGATCAGGCATGAACACAGTAGGCGCTTCTCGAATCTTAGCCCTGTTGCTGGCATTGTCATTAATGTGTTCTATAAAGACAGCTTCTCAGAAGGAGCAGATGATTTAAGCCTGTGCCATGACGGCCCTTGGACATACACAGTAATCAGCCTGACCCCCCCCCCTCTCTGTGTGTGTGTGTGTGTGTTTGTCACATGTGTGCAGGTGGCAGCAGAGACTGGAGGAGGAGGATGTTGGATCTCCTGGAGATGGAATTGTAGACAGTTGCTTGTGAGCCACCTGATGTGAGTTCTGGGAACCCAGCCCAGGTCTTCTGGAAGAGCCACAGATGCTTCCAACAGCTAAGCTGTCCCTCCAGCCTCCCAACCCTCTTCTCTCCTAGTGCTCTGTTTGGGCATTTCTGTCTTACTTTTTTTTTTGCTTGTATATTGTGGTTTCTGATATTGTGTTTGTGTATGTTTTGGGTGTGTGCATTTCTTGTGTTTTCTCTTTTTAAGAAATTCTAGTTTGTTTTTGTTTGACTGTTTATTTGTTTTCTAAAGAGAGAGAGAAAGAAAGGGCACAGAGTTGGGGAGGTAGGGAGGTGGGGAAATGGGGAGGTGGGGAGATGGGGAGGTGGGGAAGATATGGAAGAAGCTGGGGGAGGGGAACTGTGAAGAGAATACATTATGTGGAAAGATTATTTTTTAAATATGCATTCATATTTAAATATATAATATAATATGTAATATATTATGTAATCAACTACAATATTTTAAAACTGCAGTTTTCTATACTCATTGAGTTATCAACTTATTTATACACGTTAAAATACACTCTTTAGTTAAAAAAAAACAATTATTTTTTTTATAAATGCATACAGCTTCTAAATTTAAGTGAAATAGACAGTCAATGATTGCCTTAAAACTCTGGTACAGGATTGAGGAAATGGGTTCAACACAGGCAGGAAATGAGAAGAATCACTGTGGGAAGAGATCTCAAAAAGCCTATCTCCACAGGAGGTGCAAGGAAGCAGAAGAGCAAGAACAGCAAAGAATGGAGACATGTGTGACGCACAGGCTCCCTGACATGTGTCTCCCAGGAAGATGTGTGTGACAAGCAGGCTACCTGACATGTGTCTGCCAGGAAGACGTGTATAATGAGCAGGCTACCAGAGGGACATGGCAACCTTGAGAGCAACTTTCCTCAAAGTGAATCTGCTGTAAATTGATGATCAATACATGAAGAATGACACGGCGCCAAAAATAAAGCAACTCTTAACTTCTGGAAAAACAAAAGTTCTGCAGGAAAAGAAGCTGAGTGAACGATGCTCCTGTAGCCATAAAAATGTAAACACAAAATGATAATTCGCCACCGTTTGTAGTATAAACACTCGTGGAAGAGTATAAAGACAATAGAGCTAGAAATTGAGATGACAGAGGTTTATACTGAAGCTTGTCCTTCAGAGGATGAAAAATCTGTTTCTCAAAGTATAAAATTCAAAACTTCAGGAAGTATGTGTGAAATCATATTACTGAGTAGAAGTTTCCCAATACACTGACAACAGGAGCTAGAGATGTAGCCCAGTGGTGGAACCCTTGCCTGGCATTCACAAGGCCCTGGGTTCAAAACAGGATCTCCATACACTCCAGTAATCCTATTCCCTGGTATTTATACAAAAGAACTGAATACAAAAGCTTAATGATCTATAACCTCATGGTCATTTCAGGGTTATCCACAGGATCTTATGTGGAAACAACCTCCAATGTCTAAACATACAGTGAAATATTATGCAGCCTTAAAAATGAAAAGTTCCCATCATATCGTATATAATATAGATGAAACCTAAGATATGTGGAGAGAAATAAACTGGTCAGAAAAAGACAAATACTGTATAATTCCACTTTTCTGAGGGTTGTAAAATAGTCAAACTAAAGGAAGCACAATGTACAATAGTCATTTTTAAGAGCAGAACAGAGGAAGAAATGGAAAATTGTTCAATAGATATAGTTTTAATTTTGCGTTCTGAAAACTTTTTAAGATCTTTTGCCCAACAGTATGAATCTAGTCAGTGTTCTAAGTTGTGAAGTGGATGAGAGTTAAAGGGATAAATTTTGTTGGCTTTTAACCACAGTTAGAGAGCAATCAAACTTCACCATTAAAATGCGTACAGGTTCTTGTGAATAAATCACATGTGTTAATTAAGTTTGACAATAGAAACAAAAGAGAAAAAGGAATAAATATGATGTCATTTAGAGAAAATGCCAGAAGAAACAGCTGTTCCCAGGTCACCTCTGGAGAAAAGTCCATGTGAAGCCAGGGTGACTGCTTCATGCCACAAACCTTTAAATGTATATAATGTGTCGCCCACAAAAATTGTTAAATTAATATTTACTTAGAGGCATGAGAAAACATTAAAGTTTCAATGGAAAATGGATCAAAGTTACAGTTCAAGAAGGAAGTACAGGAGCTAATGGAAAACTTTGATGTGTTCAAACTTCCTCCCCACCAAAGAAATTGTATGGTGCTCTTTTTCTAATAAAAGCAGAAAGCTGCCTCCCAAACCATTGTCATCTGTGATGGTGTGGTCAACTGAGGCTCTGCCCTGGTTGCAAATCTTTCGAGGATAACTTGGGAACTTGTGTTAGCATCCTCGAGGTTACTCCTGTCTTTCCACTAATGGCTCCATTTCAGATATTAAAATGGTAGATCTTTATAATTATGTGCAAATGGTTCATTGCTATCCCCCAATGTTTTGTTATTAGTCATGGGAAAAAATACATGTTGAAAGAAAATATGATGAATTTCCACCCACCATCCAAACATTCAACACCTGGTAAGTTAGCCCTGTTTGAAAGTGAGCTGCCAGAAAAGAGACACTTCAGTTTTTGCCTTTTACTTGAATATAGCTTTGTTTTATAAAGACATGAAAATAGGAAGGGGGCTTTTTGGAAATAGCAAGGGGATAATTAGGAGAGGACTAGGAACAAGAGAGGGAAGAGGATAAAATCAAAGTACATTTCATACGGCTGTGGACATGGCATAATGAAACCCCGTCTTTGGTACAATTGATAAGTGTTTAAAGAAGAGATAAGTTATCCTGATGCTTCCTCCGCTGAATACCTTCATGGCAGTGCGGTGTACACAAGCAGAGGGTGCAAATGCCATTGAAGGGCTTGATGGGGTCGAGGGATAATTATGCATCCATTAAAATGGTGTCTGTGGTGAATTTTAGTTACCTTGAGAAAGCTTATAGACCTTGTTAAATAAATAAGACAAAAATCAAATTACTTCAATTTAGAAGACCAATAATTAACAGGGTTCTGCCTGGGCATTAGAATCATAGACAATTCTCTTTCCCAGTGCATATATGTGTGATGTCTGCATTTACTGGATCTTACACATATATGCTCTATATACTTAATTTTCAACAAAATTTCTCAATGACAATTGTAGTTATATTGCTATTTAGAGAGGTAATTTGTCAACACATATTACCAGACATGCTCTTCCCTAGAGAATGCTGAGCACTGTATGCCCACAGTTAATGTGCTGTCTGAGATCAAACAGCCTGCAGAAGCTTGAGCCCAGCCATCTTCTCCAGCTCTTGCTGACTGTGTGCCATAGAGAGAAGTAAGCACCATTTTCCAGAAAATAAGAGAAAGCTTCCATCTGGGTCAATCCAAGATTGCATTCCTGACTCCTAACTTCTAATAGCTTCAGAAATTGTCCTGAATTCTACCTCATGGTGATCTTAACTGGTAAGAAGCACTAGCTGCCTGAATGTTGTGCAGGGAGGACCAGGGTGTGGTTTTTTTGAATCCTCATCCATATTGAATAGGCTTTTCAATGAAGCAGCTACCTTCAACTCACTCCTTCCTGTAGGTAACCCCTCACCCATGCTCCTCTGAATAATGCCCCTAAAACAGTGGTTCACCAGTCTAGACTTGGTGGAGTAATTTCTTTGGTTTGTTATTGGTACCCATCTGAGGTCGATAGAAACTTGCTAACAGCTCCCAAATAAAGTCATGAAACATTGGGAGTTTGTGACTGTGAGCTTATTGTGTTTTGTAGGCCTAGTGCAAACTCCCCACGGCAGGGGCAACACTGTTTTCTGCATCCCACACACAACAGTCTGCATAGACACTGCTTAATGGATGAGGCCTACGGACCCAGTGCCCTCTCAGCGGCCAGCCCCTACTCTCTGGTCCGCCTCCAAGGCCTGCCGGCTCGAAAAGCCACTCACTCACTCACTAATGACAGGATTGCTTCACTTGAGTGGCAGACTGGTCTAGGGTCCAGTGGTTTGGGGACTCTTTCAAAAATAGAAAACGGACATCAGACTCATCCTGTGTGTCAGCGGCCTTCAGGATATCTTCACAGATAAAGAGATGTAAGTGGGGCAGGAAGGTGGGCCGTGGTTCGGAAGGCAGCAGACGTACATGAAGATCAGTCATAATTAGCCTATTTTGGAACACCAGGGCTGCTGTGCAGTCTGACAGCATGTCAGGGTGGGGTGAGTGTTTCCTGTGACAAAATGGAAGAAATAATTACCCTGCAGCTTCCCAGGTGACAGTACTATGGAAACCAAGTGGGCTGCCTTAGCTAGCCTGTGACTAACAGGAACTAAATGGGAAAGGCATGACTTTGCAGATGGGAAATAAGAGATAGGACAAATACAAATTAAAAGTAGTGAACATTTGCACTAAATTTTTATCTCCAAGGACTTAATGGATTTTTTTTTTTTCTGAAAGCCACACGACAGAGATTTAGTCTCTCAACTGCCCAGAATTAAATATCTCAGACTCTGTGTAAGTTAGTTAGTTAGTCTGTCAGTCTTGTTTTGAGACCAGACTGCCTGGAATTTCTGGTAATTCCCTTGTCTCTTCATCCTGGGTTTCAGGGTAACAGGTGTGAACCGGGTATGAACCAGGTGTGAACATCGTGCTCGCCTTTAAACTGAATATTATTGATGTTTGACCAGAGAGCTAAGCATTAGACTCTAATGAAAAGCAGAAAAATAAAAATTAATAGTGCTTGACTACTTATTCTTATCATACGGCTCATAATCACAGGCTGTCCTTCAGTGTCTGGTGAAAGTTTGTGGGCTCCGGAAGTGGCCAGCCCAGTCGGACAAGGCTACAGTCCTAATTGGCACTTCTGTTTCCATACTCTGATTGCCTTTGACCTCTAGAGTAATTTGAAATCAGATGATGTTTTGCTGTGGAAAGTTCTGTTCTTGGGAACTTGCCCAGGCTTTTGATATGGGAGAGCTGTTTACAGCTATTGCTTCTAACTAACTCCCATCACACACCGTAAAACCTCCAAGATCTGGGTACTTTAGTTCATCCCACCAGAAGTAAATCAATTAATTAAAACCAACAAAGGAAGTTGATTTCCCACAGTAATGGGGACTGGAGAGAAGCCATAAAAGCTGGGGCAGAGTGGAAGGAAGGTTTCTACTTCCTGGTACTCCAAGGGAAGCTCGCTTTTCACTGCCTCCTTTAAATACGAGGCTACTAGGATGCTTGCTTGGGCCATGCTCATGGGAGAAAGTGGTGCTAAGACCTAGTAGTTCTCTCTCCTGCATGCTACTGAAGCAATAAACTGAGACCTGGAAGACCCTCTCTGATTTGAATGTTCCCAACAAAACCCATACTGAAATTGTGTGGTATTTAGAGACAGGTCTGCAGTAGGATATTTAGGAGGTCACTGGTCCTGATGGCTCTTCTCTCGTGAATGGAATAACATACTCATACACAGAGAGCCTGATGGCCTCATGGGTTACAAGTGGGTCTGTCTTACAATTTAGTTTGGCTCCCTTGTCAGCTTGTGACTCTCCAGAGAATACCCACCAGCAGGAAGGTTCTCACAGGATGGAGTCTTTAATCTTGAACCTCCTACCTTCTACAGCCAGAAGCTAATGAACCTTTATTTTTATGAATTCTTGACTCTGTGATATCAAGCTATAGCAATAGAAAATAGACTTAGCTATGACTCACACAGTGGCAGAGGAACTGAAGTCTTCAAAAGGTTAGAAGAAAAGCTATAAACCCTTTCTTCTTAGGAGCCAAGAAGAGCCATTTTTCCCTCTGTTTTCCTTTTCTTTTGTGTCTTCTTTCAATTTCTTTCGATACTATGGATTGAACCCAGGGCTTCACACGTGCGAGGCAAGCACTCTGTGACTGAGCTATGCATACCCTAGCCTTCTTTTATGATTTTTTTTTTTTAAAGACTGAGTCCTGCTAAGTTACTTGGGGCTATCCTTGAACTTTGATCCTTCTGCATTACCTTTCCAGGCAGTTTGGATCACAGACCTGTGACAGTCCCAACACATGGAGGGACATTTCTGCCTTTTGCTTTCAGCTAGTGAGCAGGAAAGCCTGAGACCTGAGGGTGGACTTAGAGGTGGCTGGATGCTGAGGAGTTCCTCAGACCCCAGCTGACCTACTCCAGTCTGATTTACTGTCCTGAGACCTGAGGGTGGACTTAGAGGTGGCTGGATGCTGAGGAGTTCCTCAGACCCCAGCTGACCTACTCCAGTCTGATTTACTGTCATTTTTAAAAAAAAAAAAATCTCTTTAAGTTTAATTATCCTTAGACTCATGGAAAGGCTCACCCAGCATGGCTGTCTAACTCTCTAGACCAGCAGGGTGAGACCTAAGAATTTGCTAACCGCTTCCGAAGCTACACCGGTGCTGACAGTCGGGAGCCACAGTGGCCTAAGTTAGGACCCGCCCCAGAGCATGGAGGTGCGGTACTTGGATTGCTTTTGCAGGTGGAGTATTTCTGGGCAGCTGGCTATATACCTTTACCACAATGCTTTGAATCCTAAAGAAGTGATAAAAATATTAAACCATCTGAGATGGTTTGTATATGCTTGGCTCAGGGAGTGGCAGTATTTGGAAGTGTGGCCTTGTTGGAGTATGTGTGTCACTGTAGATGTGGGCTTTAAGACTCACATACTAGCTGCCTACAAGCAGTATTCTGCTAGCAGCCTTCAGATGAGGATGTAGAACTCTCAGCTCCTCCTACACCATGTCTGCCTGGATGCTGCCATGCTCCTGCCTTGACAATGGACTGAACCTCTCTGAACCTGTAAGCCAGCCCCAATTAAATGAAGTCCTTTATATAAGACTTGCTTTGGTCATCATGTCTGTTCATAGCAGTAAAACCCTAACTATGACACCATCCCAGAAATGCAAGGCTTGGTTTATGAATTAGCAGTAAGGAAATGATGAAGCCACAGTGAATAACTCTAAATTCAAAGGCAATTTGGTGCCTGGTGCTGTATTGGTGGGTCTCTGGAGAGAGAGCTCCTCGAAGTGGGGACCAGACCCGGGTACCTGTGCATTCACTACACTGAGCCTGGAAAAAGGAAGGAATTTTCTGCAAACCACAGTTGGGAGGCAAATGTCCCAGAGAGAAAGTAACTCAGAGGCTTCCCTGGCCCACAGCAGGGCTTCTGTGCAGAATATGCAAGTGGCTTGTGGGTAAGCCACAGAAGGGAGGTCAAGGTAGGCTACAGAATCTTGGCTCTATTGCCGTTTTGCAAATGTATGGCCACTGGGGGAGGGATGCTGCTGGAGCTGGAGCTGAGAAGGCAAAATGTCTGGGGTAGGAGGTGGGGTAGGGGGTAGTGGGAAGGATGGGGACCAGCAAGCTAGACATCCATTGCAAAGTTCAGAGAATGGGGTCAAAAAGAATTGTTGTGAGGACAAGGCTGGGTGGGCGCTACATTTATCCCCAAAGTCTATGTGGTAAGTTACACTCTATGTGAGGGCTGCGGGGTATGAGCCAAGGTGTGTGAGTCAGCCAAATTTGAGAAATTTAATTGATGTTTAGTTGTTATAGTTTGGGCTGTTAGAGGGACAGACTAGAGCTAGATTTTTCATGACAACAAATTTAGTTTAGACAAAATTTCTAGGAATTTTTCTTCACAATGAGAAAGTACTAATGTGTGCCCTTGAATATGGGCCTTTTAGGGCTTATATTTTAAAGGCATTCCAATGGAGCTGTTTTATGGGTACCAGGAGACTATTTAGAAAAAACTCTTAAAACCCTACCAAGTCTTAAACAAATCGATATTTGGGACTTAAGAGAAACTTTTATTGTTGAAACATTGTATGTACATATCTTAAAGTTACTTACCTGAAAATAATGTCTGAGGGTTTTTGTTTTTTTAATGAGGGCTCTGCCTGGCTGAAAAGTGATGTTCATCTTGCCAAAGACTGCGACCCAAAGAGAAACACAAAGAGTTTGTTTGTGTGAGATCAAGGAGGAGAAGGAGGAAGAGAGGGAGGGGGAGGGGGAGGGGGAGGGGGAGGAGAAACATTTTCACACTATTAGACCTGGGTACCAAATCAATGAGTACCATATAAAGTATCAAAAAATGAGTACTATATAAAGAAAAGACATTTATCTATTCAGGCTACATTTCTGAAATAGTCTTACATCGCTCAGAACCTCCTCCGAGTTTCTCATTGCCGCGTATTCAGATGGTAGTGGTATTGAAGGGTTTTGGATACAAGAGGCCTTAGCACCTGCCAGCTCCTTCATCTTTTCCTGTGTGCATTGGTGGCTCACCTCTTTCCTTGGCTCTCAAGCTCCACATGCGTTCTCTGGTTTGATTCACCTTGTGCTTCTAAAGAGGAACCTCCACGTGCCAAGAAGGCAAAACACCACGCTCTTTTTCTACCCACCCCCATAAGCCCTCTGAGTTTTTGTTTGTGTGCTCTTGGGGGCTCTATTGTATAGAAGCCCTATTCTATTGTATATGAATAGCTCATGGCTCTGTAACATGGTGGGGTGTGCTAGTTAGATTCTGACTATATGGTGAGAGTTGATGTTTCTGACCTTGCCCAAGAGACTGTGTTCTTAGGAACCAAGCTCAGCTTCCACAACATGGCAGAGCACCTGCAGGTGAGGTCAGAGCTACACAGAAAAAGAATGCAGGTGGCAGTATTTGAAGGGACGGTGGCACACTCGGTTGCTAAAGAAGGTCAGTGCATGTCACCATTTTGGGTAAACAAACATTTTCCTCACTCTAATGAATAGTTTATTCATTAATTGATTGATTGATTGAGGTTCTGGGAACAGAACCCAGGTCCTTGTGCTTGCCAGGCAAACTCTGTGACACTAACCCACTTTTGCAGATCTTAATCAGATAGGAGGGGCTATTGTTACTATTATTGTTATTGCTAACTATTATGTAATTCTAACTTGAACTTCTGCCTCTCCATGCCCAGCTCCTCAGCAAGTTGTCGAGGCCAGAGAGGATCATACACAGATGCCACTGGTCTTAGGAGTGATGAGGCAGGGAGGCTACCATTCAGGTTACTCCTTCAGTCTGGAGAAGTAAAGGAACTGACAGAGCCAAGAGCATGGACAGAGTCTGTGAGTCACAGCTGGGTCTCAGCTTATTCATCAGATGAGCCTAGAGCTGATGCTAGACCAGAAGGGATCGGGGGGGGCCGGGGGGGGGATGTGGCTTCTTTTTATAGCTGCCAAGTATCTGGAAATAGAATAGTAAAAGATTCGTCAGGACAACCAGGTTTGCATCTCAGTTTGCTATTATGAGCAATAATATGATGAACGACTTCATACCAATCACATCTAGTAATTGTGGAATTTAGGGTGTATTCATGAACCTGTTTGCTTTTTATTTCTTTGGATCAAAGGAAAATTGTACAGATTAAAAAATAACTTTAAGATAAATATGTAAAATGGCTGGAGAACATGATCTGGCATGTGACTAGTGCTCTAAGGGCATCAATTATTACTGTGTATATTAAAACATTTCTTTGAAAAGTATTTGAGCATGTACAACTAATGCATCTATCAAGTGAGTCCTGTCCTGTAGAACAATACATTCATGTACTTAGTCCATTGAGCACATCACTCTGTCCTCTGGAAGGTTCCCAGAATGCCCTCCCCTCTCCACTACCTGTAAACACCAGAAATAAATGTTAAGACAGAATGGGCTCAGGGAGGGAATGAGTCCACAAACTGAGATCTAATAAGGAGCTCTTGAGAGAAAAACCAATGGTGCTGCAAAGACAGGTAGAGAGCCATTGGTCAGCACGGCGTTGTTTCTTGTGACCTCAGCACTAAGAAACTACTCTGAGGGATCAGTACAACCGCAGCTCACGGCCTCGAGGGGGAGAGAAAGCAGTGGACCCCAACATGACCAGTAGACGGAGCTAGACCATGAGAGGAGGGCGGGGGCAGGAAAGGAAGGGGTGTGTGTGTGTGTGTGTGTGTGTGAAGAGGGGGGAGAGATGGGATAAAGAGAGAGGGAGCAAAGACAGCACATGGCTGAAATGGCAGGGTTATATAAAAATGAGAAACTGGGGGAGGAGAAGCCCATGAGCTGGAGAAGTTTAGGGTGGGAGTGGGGTGAGAAGAGTGGAGAGCAGCCAGGGTGCCAGCAAGGACACTGTAACAGCCAGCATGCCCTTCGGTATGGTATCTGATGGATACCACAGTGAGCCCTGAGCTTCTCTGGGACCAGACATCCACCAGGATCAGCTGACACCACATCCTCTGTGCGTGTGTTTCCCTCATTTTCCTGATACCACACCTTCATCCTCTCAATCTCTGTTCTAGCCTCTGCTTGGAGGGCCGGATGGAAGGTCGTTTTCCTGCCTCAAGCGGAAAAAAACTGCATACACAGCAGAACTTCACAGAGAGATTCATAAAACTCAAGGGCCTTCCTTCCAAGTTCCATAGAGCAAAGCTTTATGTGTGTAACACACAGCCACCCACACTCTTTGCAAAGAGATGCCATTTCACATTTGGAGTTACACTCAACCATTTCCTCTCGACTTCGGCTGCTCTGTTTTTGTCGCAGTCGATGTCAATTTGATTAATGCCCTGTAAGGCCTTAAGTACTTACTACTCAAACTCTTCAAAGAACTGGAAAGTTTTACTCCAAAGCACACCTCATTCTCAAACAAAGTGGCACAGGGCAAGTGGTTTTTCTTAGCTCTAAGAAGATGGTGGGAAGGAGAAGGCTTTCCAACTTACCTCACTCTCCTGCTCTCCTTCAGAGAGTAAATGTACTGTTTTCTAGGCTTGGGGAAAGTGGTACCCAACACCTTAGAAGTTCATAGAATTCTTGGGTACACCTTTTGGTGGAATCCACAAATTTATGTTCCCTAGTTTTCAAAAGTTGATTACCCCCTTCCCAAACTGAGGATTCAACCTAGGGCCTTGAGCTAGCGTGCACTGCCACCAAGCGACAGCCTCAGCCCCATTCCTCATCTTCAAACAGCACTTAGATATGTTATCCAGGCTGGTCTTGAACCTTTGATCGCAGTGCCTATTTATGTCAAGACTAAAGAGGATCTCCATCCTGCTAGTCGGAAAACTGCCCTCCTCCCTCGCTAGGAAACTCCCGAGCAGACTCTGCTGAGCTCATGAACTGAGCACAGGTCACGAAGAGGAGCTTGGCTTTTACTAACTGTGGTTTAACAAAAAGTAAACTTGTCTTTTCCCCTAGTTCTTGTCACAGGAGTCTTCAGACCTTTCCGATCTCTCTAGCAGTATTAGTAAAGCCTTTTGTTAAAATATACATGAAAGAAATTTTTGATAAGCTGCATGTTATAAAATGTATGTGAAAGATCCCATCAAGGGACTGAAAATTGAAATAACTGTGAGAAAAATTATCTAATTAGAAGTCTTATCTAATTTTAAAAAAAGATTGTGATCCAAAATATCCAAAGAACTCTCAAAGTAAACAATAAGTAAATAAGCAACCCAGTTAAAACAGCAGACAAGTACTTCACCATAGGAGACACAGATGACAAACAAACCCAGGAAAGGTGCCCAACTTTGTGCCATAGGGAAACAAAGCAAGTAAGAGACTGGCTGCTGCATCCCTGTTAGAAAGGCTCAAAAGACCAAATAGCACTGGCTTGGAGTTGTAGGATCTCTCATTCACTATTGGTGAGACTGCAAAATCGTATGGCTACTTTAGAAAACAGACAAATTCTTCCCAAACCAAACATACTATTATGCATAATACGTACAATCACAGTTCTTAGTATCCCACCAAATAAATGGAAACTCAGTGTCCTGTTGAAAATTCACACACAGGTCTTTATAGAATTAGCTTTATTCCTAACCGCTCAGGCTTAGAAGCAATCAAGACATCCTTCCGAAGGTGAACGGTGTGGAAGTAAATGTAAGTGGCCAAATGGAAAGGCAAACAGCATCTACTCTGGACTTGGTGCGGTAGAAGAGTCAGCAGCAGCAGCTTGGCAGATATTCAAAGGTGGGAAAGGCTGGGCCGCCCTCTCGAGCAGGTCCAATGCGAAGCTGCTGGTGTGGGGAAGCAGCAGCTGGAAAAACTAGAAGTGGGTCTCCCCTGTGACTGGTTAGGGATGCATCTTTATCCTCTTATGGTTGATCTCAAATTGGAACAGAGAGAAAAGCTGTAATTATTGATCTCGCCTGGGCCATCTGAGGCCAGTTGCAAAAGTTATTGTTTATCTTCCTGGATTGCCACAAGAAAGCAATCCAGCACTCTGACCTATGTCAAGCTGGCTTTCATGGCTGTTTATTCTGATAATAAAGGAGCTGGTTTCCAGGACAGGCTGCTGCAGGTCAAAGACCAAAGCTCTGTTTTCATAAAGTGTACAGCTACTGTTTAAATATTCAGTCTCTCGGAGGACAAAGTATGGTAAATTCAGACAACGGAATACTGCTTAGTGTTAAAAAAGAAATGATCTATCAAGATGACATAGAGGAAAATGAAATGTGTAGTGCTGAGTGAAGGAGATGGGTCTGCAAAAGCACATGTGCTATCGTTTCATCTATATAATATTCTGCAAACGCAAAACTAGGGAGACAACAGAAAGTTCACGTGTTCAGGGGGGCGGGGAGATGGGTAAGCAGGGCACAGAGGGTTTTCAGGACAGGGGAACTCTATGATGTTGTAATGGTGGATACATGCCATTGGATATTTGCACAGGAAGTACACAACCACAAGTGAACTCTAACTGTGATGGCTACTCTTGGCTGTCAACCTGACCACATCTGGAATTAAATGAAACTCAAGCTGACGGGTTCACCTGTGAAGGATTCTTGAACTTTCCATCAGGAGGCAGCCATTGTTGCAATAGTTGGGCCATAAACTATGAGTCACTCTAATAAATCCCATGCACGCTGGTTCTGTTTCTCTAAAGAACCCTGACTAATCCACTAATGTAGGCTATGGACTTGGTATCATAGTGACGTGACAACATTGTCCGGTTGGGGGATGGGACTAGCGGGGCTGACGGCAGGGATTATGTGGGAAATCTCTTACTTATTGTTCATTTTTGCAGTGACCCTAAAACTGCTCTCAAAACAGTCCATTTAAAGAGGAAACTATTTTAGAGCTAGAGATGAAGGTGGCCCAGAGTAGTGAATGCACCCAATGTCATGGAATTGCAGACCCTAAAGTGGTTAGTTTTTTTATGTTACATGAATTCTACCTCAGCTTAAAAACTGGGCATGCACTGAACGCAAACAAATACAGTGCAGTCTCATTTAGGCCTTGGCTGGCCATGGCTGAGACCCAGATGTATCCCGGCCTTCTGGTTCTGAAGCCCTGCCTTGGATAGCGATGGAATTTCCATGCTGACATTTCCCTGGCA
Organism: Mus caroli; assembly: GCF_978045245.1. NCBI lineage: Eukaryota > Metazoa > Chordata > Mammalia > Rodentia > Muridae > Mus > Mus caroli. The sequence goes on along the minus strand of NW_028227261.1, from coordinate 142,928,749 downwards.
TGACTGTTTGTCTCTGTCCTCCAGTCCTCTGGGTCAATGTGCCTTAAAAGCAGGACACCACAGGCCCCAGGAAGTTCTACCAGTCAGTGGTGGAGGTGGGGGAGGGGGCAGCCAAGCTGCTACTGTGGGTGAGGACATCTTTCCACTTACACCAGAAACTTGCTGTTCCTCAGGCTTTCTCTGTGTCACATCGGCCAGTGACACTTGCACACAGTTTCACTGAAGGCTCAGGGGAAATGGAATCACCACAGGAAAGGATTCTAGCTTGGGCTTTAGGCCTCACCTGGCTCTGTCCACCCTGGTCAGTTTCCAGGCAGGCATGTCTCCCGAACTCAACCCACAACCATGCTGCCAGCCTGTGCCTCAGAAGAGAGAACTATTTCAACTTTCTCTATCTCAGAAGTTGGGGAGCATCCCCTGTTCCCACACCTTGTAACCCCTCCCTTTTCTCCTCCACTGGCACAGAGAGACCCAAAAGTCAGAGGTGAGCAAAGCTAGGAGAAGCTGATTGTACAAATATATCACTTTCCAGAAGAGGAAAACATGGAAACAGACCAAACCTCCAAAAAGGATTCTACTTCTCTAACTGACAGAAATTCCAGACACTCTTCCATGGTATGCCCACTAAGATTAGCCAAACCAGCAAAGGCTTACTAATGTTAACTCTTAGCAGGATGTGGAACAATTGATGTTCTATAATGGGCATCTCAGAATTAAATGAAATAAATGATGTGCCCAGCCTAGAGCAGACATTCTTCCTTCTAGGCTCAGCATCTTCTACTCAATTTTCTTCATAGATGAGAGGGGTTTAAAGTATCGTCACATTGACAGCAACATTGCAAGCCCTGCCTGTCCCCAGCTTTATGTAACCTCTTTGCCAAAGTCATGGCTTTTTTGGAAGGAGTGGATCTGTGCCAGCCCTTGCAGACCCTGGGCCTAAGGAGTCTTGTTCTGCCTGGTGGCTCCTGGTGCTCCTCCTCTGCTCTCATAACCAAGAAAGTCAAGAGACTCCCTATCCCTCAGGCAGAGTTGCCTTCAGACACTCTGCGACATTAGGCTTTGCTAGCACCTGGTATCTGTGAGGCACAGCAGGATCAGTGCTAGGAACCAGAACCCTCAGTGATATTCCTTCATAAAAGAGTCACGAGTGTGAGAGACAGACAGCAACCCATACTCTTATACTATACTTCTGATATGTGCACCCAAGGCTGATAAGACCATTCTCTCCAGGGTCCTAGAAAGACTAGAGAACCCTGCCCGCCACAGAGGGAAAATAAATACAGAAGCAGAGATACTGATGATAAAGAGGATGCTGCTGCTAGCATATGCTGATGCACCAGGTGTCATGACCTGGGATGCCACTCACAGAATGCCAAGAGATCAGGTTGTTCTGTGTTTGAGTCCAGTTATAGAGTATTCATACAGAGTAAAGCTCAGAGGGGATCCTTCAAATCTATTGTAGCTCCAGTTGGAAATTTCTATGAACAATGCATACCTTTAGGGCTACAGAATCAGAATATTTTAGGTGGACAGACTTGAACTGTCATTTTAGTGAAGTTCTCAGGAGTCAAATGCCTCCTACTATAAAGGGAGTCAGGGGAATCACTGTGAAGACCACTTGTGATAACCTAGGTGGCGGTGGATACATGTCAGTCATACTGTGTCTTCTTTTTAGGGTCTCTTTACTGCTGAACAGTTAGCCCAGCACCAAAGGGACCCATAATTGTTCCTATCACAACATAAGTTCCTTGTGTCAAAAATTCCTTTTAAAAAAATATTTGTTTTGGAGAATATCATTGAGAATTCCTTCAAGGAACATATGTCATTACTAAAAGGGCTGTCATTACCATTTGCTTTGATTATGATTTTGTGGAACATATTACTTTGAAGGCATCTGAGTGTAGTTTAGTCTGTTACACACCATGAGCCACTCTGGTGACATGTTCTCTTAAAATATGTATTATATTGGAATTGTATTATAGTTGGAAAGGAGGAGGAGGAGAAGCAGGTGTGGGAAACTGCAGTCTCCCCGCCTTTGCTCTACCCCAAACACGCCACTCTCCTGGACCTGGCCACATGGGCCTTGAGAGTTTCTATTCTTACCTGAACCCCTTCCATGGTCACTGTGTCTTCTCCTTCCCCCATGTCCCTATCCCAGCTCTCCACTATTGTCTCAAAAGGAAATGATGCAGAGGAGAGGCCCCAGTGGGGTTTTACACATTGGCCCAGATCTCTTGCTCCCCACAGTTTGGGGTTGTTCCCTGGTTACCAGAGGAGTCTGGCCCAGGCTCTGAGAAAGTTTGACAGCAAACACTTAGAAACACCAGATGCATTCCAATGTTTAGGCAAGCCTGGCAGAAGAAGATTCCCAGTGTCGGGAAGAAGTCCTAGCAAGAACCCACTCCAAACCCTCACAGCTCGGGCTGCGCTTCCCCTTGTTGTCTTCCCACAGTCATGTCATTGCTTACAGATGGGAAACAAGCGTGTGTTCTGTGTGCTCTGCCAAGCTCTCCCCTGTACACCTCTGATTATGTGTCAAGCACTGTGCCTTTCAGAGTGGTCTCTCTTTTTTTTTTTTTTCTTTTTTTTTTTTTAAGATTTATTTATTTATTACATGTAAGTACACTGTAGCTGTCTTCAGACACTCCAGAAGAGGGCGCCAGATCTCGTTATGGATGGTTGTGAGCCACCATGTGGTTGCTGGGATTAGAACTCTGGACCTTTGGAAGAGCAGTCGGGTGCTCTTACCCACTGAGCCATCTCACCAGCCCCAGAGTGGTCTCTCTACATCTTATAAAACTCAGACATAAACACGGGGTCTTGCTTCTTGCTTTCAGAAAGGAGGAAGGAGGCAAGGAGAGATCCAGTTTTCCTTTTTATGATTATAGAAAATTCTAGTTCACTGGAGTTTGTGAAAACTCATTGATTCATATACGGAAGTTGGAGTTAGTGAGGTCAGAGCAGGATCCAAGAATGTGCCTCAAGTTCCCAGGCTCAGAAGCCTCTGGAAGAACTTAGAAAAGGGTGGTTCTGTGAATCCTGATATATGGGAAGCAGGTATGGTCTTGTTAAAACTGTGATGCTGAGACCACCTCAGAAGAACAAGTAGTCACTGCAGGGTACAGCAGCATAGTGTGTTGAATCAGTCTAAGCCTGTGATTCCCAGCCTCCAAGAACATAGGGTCATTTAGAGTAGGCAGGGCTTTGGGCAAAAGCTGGATGCCCGGACTCCTCCTTACCTAAGCCCCAGGTTTCAAAACATCCAGGTAATTAAGATATAGTCAGTCCTTGGAACTCACAGCCTTCAACTAAATAAAAGTAGCTAGCTGTGGGTTGAAGACATTCTAAAACTAAAGTGTGCCTTCACCGGGTATATACAGGCTTTCTTCTTGTCCCTGTTCCCTAGACAATGCAGCACTATGGCTATTCACATAGGAAGGACATTGCACAGACATTATAAGTGATTTAGGGATGATTTAAAGTATGTAGGACTAGAGAGATGTGGGTAGGCTCTATGAAAATATTGTTACTACAAGGGACTAGAAGTTCCATGGATTTGAGTATCTATGGGGAGCCTCAGAATAAATAAACAGGTCTCATGACCATACTAATGAACATGCAGCTGGTGGTGTATTGGACTCAGAGTCTTTAGCACTAAGCACACCACTTTGAGAAGGTGTACTTGAGACTCAGCCCCACCATCAAAGGAACACATTGTTTTTCTCCTGTTACATGGGGTTTCAATGGGAGTCTCTAAATTTGCTTACATCAGTACTGGAAAACGCGGACAGCATTTTCTTCTTCTTGGAAACCGAGGATCATCGTGAATGCCTTCAAGGGTGACTTCAGTGAAGAGTGTGGGAGCAGAGGTTACAATTTTGTATTTGATAGAGTTTCCAACTGCATTGGGAAGGTAACATCTGAGGGACACTGAGCAAGGTACAATGAGCCTGTTGGTCACAATACATGGTCAATATGACCCTTCCTGCTGTGACTAGGGCCTGGGAAAGCAGAACCAGGCCCTAGAACATCGAACCAGGAAGAAGATTTGGGAACCTGCCTGGGTACTCAGGACAACTGGAGCTGTGCACAGGCAACAGGATGTGACTGGGTGAGGGTTTGGAAGGTAGGTCTGGTTGCTGGATGTAACTTTTTTAAAAATCAGGACTAGACACTTTCCCTCTAAAGCAGGCAGTTTAGACTAAACCATTTTATGGAAGAATTCTTGATCCTATGGGTACCTAGGTTGTGTTTTGTGGAGCTCTGGGGACTCCCAGGGTTCTGCAAGGGACCCAGAGGAGGCTAAGTGGGAGGCAAGAGCTTTACTGAAAGCAAGTGGCTGATTGATGAGCTGTTACTCTCTACCCGTCTTAAAACTCTGCTCAGCATTTGGAAAACAGAGGAACAGGAAGGCTGCCTGCTCCCACCAGACTCTCTTAGAAGGACACTGTATGAATTCAGTTTTCATCCACTTTATGACTTAGATCTCCTTTTTAGAAAAGCTTTATTTTATTTGTTATTATTGTATATCTATTATGGGGGCATGTGAGTGGCCAGTGTCTTGGGGTATCCAGCAGAGAAGAACACTTGGACATAGGTTCAAGCCAATAGAAAGTCTTTATTAGCTGGCAGACAACTGCACTGGGTGTCTAGGATCAGGGTACAGTCCTGAGATTTCTCAGTGCAAGCTTTTTTTTTCTTTTTTAATTATTTCTTTATTTTATGTATCTATATACATTGTAGCTATCTTCAGACACACCAAAAGAGGGCACTGGATCCTGTTACAGATGACTGGAAGCTACCATGTGGTTGCTGGGAGGTGAACTCAGGACCTCTGGAAGAATAGTCAGTACTCTTAAGTGCTGAGCCATCTCTCCAATAGCCAGTACTCTTTCTTTTTTTTAAACTTTTTTTATTATTTCACGCTTTCATTATATTTTCTTTTTTTTAATAAAGTATTTTCCTCATTTACATTTCCAATGCTATCCCAAAAGTCCCCCATACCCACCCCCACTCCCCTACCCACCCACTCCCCCTTTTTGGCCCTGGCATTCCCCTGTACAGGGGCATAAAAAGTTTGCAAGTCCAATGGGCCTCTCTTTCCAGTGATGGCCGACTAGGCCATCTTTTGATACATATGCAGCTAGAGACACAAGCTCCAGGGGGTACTAGTTAGTTCATATTGTTGTTCCACCTATAGGGTTGCAGGTCCCTTTAGCTCCTTGGGTACTTTCTCTAGCTCCTCCATTGGTGGCCCTGTGATCCATTCAATAGCTGACTGTGAGCATCCACATCTGTGTTTGCTAGACACCGGCATAGTCTCACAAAAGACAGCTATATCAGGGTCCTTTCAGCAAAATCTTGCTAGTGTATGCAATGGTGTCAGCGTTTGGAAGCTGATTATGGGATGGATCCCTGAATATGGCAATCACTAGATGGTCCATCCTTTTGTCACAGCTCCAAATTTTGTCTCTGTAACTCCTTCCATGGGTGTTTTGTTCCCAATTCTAAGAAGGGGCACAGTGTCCACACTTTGGTCTTCGTTCTTCTTCAGTTTCATGTGTTTAGCAAATTGTATCTTATATCTTGGGTATCCTAGGTTTCTGGGCTAATATCCACTTATCACTGAGTACATATTGTGTGAGTTCCTTTGTGATTATGTTACCTCACTCAGGATGATGCCCTCCAGGTCCATCCATTTGCCTAGGAATTTCATAAATTCATTCTTTTTAATAGCTGAGTAGTACTCCATTGTGTAAATATACCACATTTTCTGTATCCATTCCTCTGTTGAGGGGCATCTGGATTCTTTTCAGCTTCAGGCTATTATAAATAAGGCTGCTATGAACATAGTGGAGCATGTGTCCTTCTTACCGGTTGGAACATCTTCTGGAAATAAGCCCAGGAGAGGTATTGCGGGATCCTCCGGTAGTACTATGTCCAATTTTCTGAGGAACCGCCAGACTGATTTCCAGAGTGGTTGTACAAGCTTGCAATCCCACCAACAATGGAGGAGTGTTCCTCTTTCTCCACATCCTCGCCAGCATCTGCTGTCACCTGAATTTTTGATCTTAGCCATTCTGACTGGTGTGAGGTGGAATCTCAGGGTTGTTTTGATTTGCATTTCCCTGATGATTAAGGATGTTGAACATTTTTTCAGGTGCTTCTCTGCCATTTGGTATTCCTCAGGTGAGAATTCTTTGTTCAGTTCTGAGCCCCATTTTTAATGGGGTTATTTGATTTTATGGAGTCCACCTTCTTGAGTTCTTTATATATATTGGATATTAGTCCCCTATCCGATTTGGGATAGGTAAAGATCCTTTCCCAATCTGTTGGTGGTCTTTTTGTCTTATTGATGGTGTCTTTTGCCTTGCAGAAGCTTTGCAACTTTATAAGGTCCCATTTATCGATTCTCGATCTTACAGCACAAACCATTGCTGTTCTATTCAGGAATTTTTCCCCTGTACCCATATCTTCGAGGCTCTTCCCTACTTTCTCCTCTATAAGTTTCAGTGTCTCTGGTTTTATGTGGAGTTCCTTAATCCACTTAGATTTGACCTTAGTACAAGGAGATAGAAATGGATCAATTCGCAATCTTCTGCATGATAACAGCCAGTTGTGCCAGCACCATTTGTTGAAAATGCTGTCTTTTTTCCACTGGATGGTTTTAGCTCCCTTATCAAAGATCAAGTGACCATAGTTGTGTGAGTTCATCTCTGGGTCTTCAATTCTGTTCCATTGGTCTACTTGTCTGTCACTATACCAGTACTATGCAGTTTTTATCACAATTGCTCTGTAGTACAGCTTTAGGTCAGGCATGTGATTCCACCAGAGGTTCTTTTATCCTTGAGAAGAGTTTTTGCTATTCTAGGTTTTTTGTTATTCCAGATGAATCTGCCGATTGCCCTTTCTAATTCGTTGAAGAACTGAGTTAGAATTTTGATGGGGATTGCGTTGAATCTGTTGACTGCTTTTGGCAAGATAGCCATTTTTACTATATTGATCCTGCCAATCCATGAGCATGGGAGATCTTTCCATCTTCTGAGATCTTCTTTAATTTCTTTCTTCAGAGACATGAAGTTCTTATCATACAGATCTTTCACTTCCTTAGTTAGAGTCATGCCAAGGTATTTTATTTGTGACTATTGAGAAGGGTGTTGTTTCCCTAATTTCTTTCTCAGCCTGTTTATCCTTTGTGTTGAGAAAGACCATTGACTTGTTTGAGTTAATTTTATATCCAGCTACTTCATTGAAGCTGTTTATCAGGCTTAGGAGTTCTCTGGTGGAATTTTCAGGGTCACTTATATATACTATCATATCATCTGCAAAAAGTGATATTTTGACTTCTTCCTTTCCAATTTGTATCCCCTTGATCTCCTTTTGTTGTCTAATTGCTCTGGCTAGGACTTCAAGTACAATGTTGAATAGGTAGGGAGAGAGTGGACAGCCTTGTCTGGTCCCTGATTTTAGTGGGATTGCTTCCAGATTCTCACCATTTACTTTGATGTTGGCTACTGATTTGCTGTAGATTGCTTTTTATCATGTTCAGGTATGGGCCTTAAATTCCTGATCACTCCAAGACTTTTATCATGAATGGGTGTTGGATTTTGTCAAATGCTTTCTCAGCATCTAACGAGATGATCATGTGGTTTTTGTCTTTGAGTTTGTTTATATACTGGATTACGTTGATGAATTTCCATATATTGAACCATCCCTGCATCCCTGGGATGAAACCTACTTGGTCAGGATGGATGATTGTTTTGATGTGTTCTTGGATTCAGTTAGCAAGAACTTTATTGAGGATTTTTGCATCAATATTCATAAGGGAAATTGGTCTGAAATTCTCTATTTTTGTTGGGTCTTTTTGTGGTTTAGGTATCAGAGTAATTGTGGCTTCATAGAATGAGTTGGGTAGAGTACCTTCTGTTTCTATTTTGTGAAATAGTTTTTGAAGAACTGGGATTAGATCATCTTTGAAGGTCTGATAGAACTCTGCACTAAACCCATCTGGTCCTGGGCTTTTTTTGGTTGGGAGACTATTAATGACTGCTTCTGTTTCTTTGGGGGATATAGGGCTATTTAGATCATTAACCTGATCTTGATTCAACTTTGGTACCTGGTATCTGTCTAGAAACTTCTCCATTTCATCCAGGTTCTCCAGTTTTGTTGAGTATAGACTTTTGTAGAAGGATCTGATGGTGTTTTGGATTTCTTCAGGATCTGTTGTTATGTCTCCCTTTTCATTTCTGATTTTGTTAATTAGAATGCTTTCCCTGTGCCCTCTAGTGAGTCTGGCTAAGGGTTTGTCTATCTTGTTGATTTTCTCAAAGAACCAGCTCCTCGTTTGGTTGATTCTTTGAATAGTTCTTCTTGTTTCCACTTGGTTGATTTCGCCCCTGAGTTTGATTATTTCCTGCTGTCTACTCCTCTTGGGTGAATTTGCTTCCTTTTGTTCTAGAGCTTTCAGGTGTGTTGTCAAGCTGCTAATGTGTGCTTTCTCTAGTTTCTTTTTGGAAGCACTCAGAGCTATGAGTTTTTCTCTTACAAATGCTTTCATGGTGTCCCATAAGTTTGGGTATGTTGTGGCTTCATTTTCATTGAACTTTAAAAAGTCCTTAATTTCTTTCTTTATTCCTTCCTTGACCAAGGTATCATTGAGAAGAGTGTTGTTCAGTTTCCACGTGAATGTTGGCTTTCTATTATTTATTTTGTTATTGAAGATCAGCCTTAGTCCATGGTGATCTGATAGGATGCATGGGACAATTTCAATATTTTTCTATCTGTTGAGGCTTGTTTTGTGACCAATTATGTGGTCAATTTTGGAGAAGGTACCATGAGGTGCTGAGAAGAAGGTATATCCTTTTGTTTTAGGGTAAAATGTTCTGTAGATATCTGTCAAATCGATTTGTTTCATAACTTCTATTAGTTTCACTGTGTCCCTGTTTAGTTTCTGTTTCCATGATTTGTCCATTGGTGAAAGTGGTGTGTTGAAGTCTCCCACTATTATTGTGTGAGGTGCAATGTGTGCTTTGGGCTTTACTAAAGTTTCTTTAATGAATGTGGCTGCCCTTGCATTTGGAGCATAGATATTCAGAATTGAGAGTTCCTCTTGGAGGATTTTACCTTTGATGAGTATGAAGTGCCCCTCCTTGTGTTTTTTGATGACTTTGGGTTGGAAGTCAATTTTATTAGATATTAGAATGGCTACTCCAGCTTGTTTCTTCATACCATTTGCTTGGAAAATTGTTTTCCAGCCTTTCATTCTGAGGTAGTGTCTATCTTTTTCTCTGAGATGAGTTTCCTGTAAGCAGCAAAATGTTGGGTCTTGTTTGTGTAGCCAGTTTGTTAGTCTATGTCTTTTTATCGGGGAGTTGAGTCCATTGATATTAAGAGATATTAAGGAAAAGTAATTGTTGTTTCCTGTTATTTTTGTTGTTAAAGTTGGCATTTTGTTCTTGTGGCTGTCTTCTTTTAGGTTTGTTGAGGGATTACCTTCTTGTTGCTTCTAGGGCGTGGTTCCCGTCCTTGTATTGGTTTTTTTCTGTTATTATCCTTTGAAGGGCTGGATTCCTGGAGAGATAATGTGTGAATTTGGTTTTGTCATGGAATACTTTGGTTTCTCCATCTATGGTAATTGAGAGTTTGGCTGGGTATAGTAGCCTGGGCTGGAATTTGTGTTCTCTTAGTGTCTGTATAACATCTGTCCAGGCTCTTCTGGCTTTCATAGTCTCTATTTAAAAATCTGGTGTAATTCTGATAGGCTTGCCTTTATATGTTACTTGACCTTTTTCCCTTACTGCTTTTAGTATTCTATCTTTATTTAGTGCATTTGTTGTTCTGATTATTATGTGTTGGGAGGAATTTCTTTTCTGGTCCAGCCTATTTGGAGTTCTGTAGGCTTTTTGTATGTTCATGGGCATCTCTTTCTTTAGATTTGGGAAGTTTTCTTCTATAATTTTGTTGAAGATATTTGCTGGTCCTTTGAGTTGAAAATCTTCATTCTCATCCACTCCTATTATCAGTAGGTTTGGTCTTCTCATTTTGTCCTGGATTTCTTGGATGTTTTGAGTTAGGATCTTTTTGGATTTTGTATTTTCTTTGATTGCCGTGCCGATGTTCTATATGGAGTCTTCTGCACCTGAGATTCTCTCTTCCATCTCTTGTATTCTGTTGCTGATGCTCGCATCTATGGTTCCAGATTTCTTTCCTAGGGTTTCTATCTCCAGCGTTGCCTCACTTTGGGTTTTCTTTATTGTGTCTACTTCCCTTTTTAGGTCTAGTATGGTTTTGTTCATTTCCATCACCTCTTTGGATGTGTTTTCCTGTTTTTCTTTAAGGACTTCTACCTGTTTGGTTGTATTTTCCTTTAATGACTTGTAACTCTTTAGCAGTGTTCTCCTGTATTTCTTTAAGTGAATTATTAAAGTCCTTCTTGATGTCCTCTACCATCATCATGAGATATGCTTTTAAATCCAGGTCTAGCTTTTCGGGTGTGTTGGGGTGCCCTGGACTGGGCGAAGTGGGAGTGCTGGGTTCTGATGATGGTGAGTGGTCTTGGTTTCTGTTAGTAAGATTCTTATGTTTACCTTTCGCCATCTGGTAATCTCTGGATTTAGTTGTTATAGTTGTCTCTGTTTAGAGATTTTTCCTCTGGTGATTCTGTTACCCTCTATCGGCAGACCTGGGAGACTAGCTCTCTCCTCTGAGTTTCAGTGGTCAGAGCAGTGTCTGCAGGCAAGCTCACCTCTTACAGGGAAGGTGCACAGTTATCTGGCGTTTGGACCTCCTCCTGGCCAAAGATCAAGGGCCAAAACAGGACATTTCCCAGAAGCTGTGTTGCTTTGGCCTGTCCCAGAAGCTGTTAATTTCAGTAGTCCACACTCTCACCTGTGCAGACTATTTTCTGCGGAGTCCCAGAACCAAAATGGCTTCCGCAGATCCTGAGGCTATGGCCTCCTGGGCGGGGCGGACACTTGTGCTCTGGCCAGGAAGGTGGCTGGATGTCTGGAGCCCAAAAACGGGGCTGCCTCAGAAGCTCTGTGGCTCTCGCCTATCCCAGAAGCTGTTAGCTTCTGTGGTCCACACTCTCACCTGTGCAGACTATTTTCTGCGGAGTCCCGGAACCAAAATGGCTCCCGAGGATCCTAAGGCAAAAGCCTCCAGGGCGGGGTGGACACCTGTGCTCTGGCCAGGAAGGTGGCTGGATGTCTGGAGCCTGAAAATGGCGCTGCCTCAGAAGCTCTGTGGCTCTCATCTGTCCCAGAAGCTGTTAGCTTCTGTGGTCCACACTCTTGCCTGTGCAGACAACTTTCTGTGGAGTCCCGGAGCCAAGATGGCTCCCGCGGGTCCTGAGGCAAAAACCTCCAGGGCCGGGTGTACCCTGTCCTCTGGCGGGGAAGGTGGTCGGATGTCTGGAGCCTGAAAATGGCGCTGCCTCAGAAACTCTGTGGCTGTCGCCTGTCCCAGAAGCTGTTAGCTTCTGTAGTCCACACTCTCACCTGTGCAGGCTGCTTTCTGCCGAGTCCGGGAACCAAGGTGGCTCCCTCTGATCCTGAGTCAAAATCTCAGTGCAAGCTTTTTAAGCACAAAAAAACACATCCTGGGTTGACACACCTCAGTTATCAAGAATGGAACAAGAGAATCCCAAAATCAAGGTTAGTAAATTTAGGGACTTTCCTAGAACTGTGGACGTGAATGGATTAGGTCTTTGTTCTCGTATTGACAGGTGTTGCTGCCTGTGTGCTGGGTTCCAAGGCCTGTGTTTTACTTCCATCATGGCATCAGTTATACTGAGGTTTGGGCACTGGCTACAGCTGCATGTGTGTGGAGAGCAGACGAGAACATTATGGAGTCAGTTATTCTCATCCCATCCTCACACATATTCAGAGATCCAATTCAGGTCATCCAGCTCGCCTGACAAGCCTCTCTTCTACTGAGCAATCCGGCTAGCCTTCTTAGAGCTAACAGAAGTCAAGAAATGCATCGAAGATCACCGAGTCCTAAATGATGCAACCAACACCCACCTTCAGCCCCAGTGCCAGGACTTTACTTACTGTCAGAGCACCTCACTGTTATGTCTCCCTCCAGGCAGATGTCTGCAAGTACCCCAGAGCTCCACCAGCCACCCAAAAGAAGCTTAGGGTGTCTCCACTTATAATTCAACCAGAGTTCAAATGCAGTCCAGAGGCAAAAGGTCCACCACCTTCCTTGCTGCTTCAGCCAAGTAGCAAGTGTTTAGACTCCAATCCAGTATAGAGGGCAGAGCCATGTTTGCACTGTACCTCCTCTAGAGACCTCCCTAAAGTTAAGCAAACAGTGCAGGCCTTTCCTGGAGAGCCAGCCTGCTTCACAGTACCATATCACAGGGGCCCTACGGAAAAGTCCAAAGGGGTTGCCCTAGGACAAGACAGAGCTTGGCCCTTTCTCTAGCCCAGGTCGTCTCCCATACTGTCAAAGAAACTCCTTCCTTTTGCAAACGAGATAGCCCTCAGACTGTCTCTACCCAACTCACTTTCTCTCCAAAGGAAAGTTACCCTTTGCTCTCTGATAGTACTGCTCTGGGCCACCCTGCTTCTGAAAATGAAGAAGGGGAAGTTCTGGCCCCTCATTTTTGTTCCAAACTGTATTGTGTTGTTCAAGGTTCTCTGAGCATTCAAATGGGGGTTCAGGGAGCACTGAGCCTACTCAGAAGAACTGGATCCCATCTTGCAGCTCAGCTTCCCATTAGAAAGAACCATTTGGGAGGAGGGTCAGAGCATCCTGAGGAGAACAACAGTGTATGTGTTCTTCTGGAAACAAACAACTCCCTGTCAAAGGAGACTGCTTCTCTTCTGGGCATACTTGTTCCCTGTGAACCTAGCCATGTGTGCTACCATCGATATGTCGCGGGTCCCATTATGCTTGCTGCTGACCTGAGGATTCTGACTGACTTCATAAGAAGCTGCACTCACTGCAAATGGCTCTTCATTTCCATCTAGGGAGAAGAGTTCTGAGTTTTGCAGGCTAACTTGTGAAACTCTCCAAGGCTTTCCTTAATTTGGGGGAGGGAGTGGCACATGCTCCCTGGACACATTTATTGGTAGTTTGTGTCAGTCTTGGCTTAGAGCATTGTCTTTTCCATCCATCTTACACTTGAGACAAATGAACCCTTGGATATGAGATACCCCAGACTTAGTTACTGAGAACAACTGCACAATTTCTATGAAAAATTTATAGAGGAAGAAAGGAGCTACAGTTCTTTCTAGAACAATATTTGGGTCCCTGACTTATACCTTATGACCACTGGGTACCTCTCTAACAGGCTGTCTTTCTTTGAGATGACTTAGATGTAGTGTGATAATTGTGAGATTTTATGCTGTGATTTCAAAGCTATATATACACAGAACACTGCAGTTTCAGTTATGCACCCTGCCTGGCAGTTTCAAGGCCTTGGCTGGGGATGCCTATATTCCACAGGCAAAATGTGAGGCTCTGGAATGTAGCTCTGTTCTTTTAAGACTCTGGGGGCAGTTTGTTTAAGATAAGGGCATGACAAATAGGCTGAATTTGAGTTACTAAAGTTGTGCAGTCTATACCTGTATTCGCTTGGATGACATCATCCCTGAGGAGGGTGTGGGAAGGGCTAAGCCTCTAGACATCTTGGCAACTACCATCTGGAAGAAAAATGGCTTTCAGCTTGTTTTCTTTCTCCCCCTAGCAAAGTCCCTATATGGCTAATCTTTCCTGCTGGCAGTTGTGGGAATAGAGTCTGGAGAGTGAGTGACTGGCTAAGTGAACTCTGAGTCAAAACCCACCTCCAGCCATCACTGACTCTGAGGCCTTGAGCCTCCATAGGTGGAAACATGAGATTCCTGCTGGCCATCAGTGTTCAGTGGTCACTCCATCCTTCCTATGTCAATGTAAGGCTCTTCACTTCCTGCTCCCCAAACCCTGCTCCCAGCACTGTAGGCTTAATTTTCAAAAGCTACTTTAATAAGCTGTCTTAAATGCTTCAACCTCCCTTACATTCCCACTGACCAAAGGTAGGGGAGGAAAATGGCTGATAGAACAAGGGGGCATGGGCCTGTTTAGAAGTAGTTCCTTGGGCTATTCCACTCTTCATTGTTAGCAGTCCAGGCCACAAGCAAAACACCAAACATGAATCAGCAGCGGCAGTTCAATCCAGAAGCAACCGCGAGGCTCTGCTGATTGGTACAAGCCCACTGAAGTAGCAAGAAGTAGGCGGAACACTACCAGAAATTTGGTGTGTTTTTCTCTACAAGGCCACGTCAAGCAAAGATCAGTGAAGAAAGCAAGGCAAACCAATGCCAGAGCATTGTCCTCTGTTAGCTTATACTCATATCCTTTCCAAACACCATGTGTCCTTTCAAACATCCATTCCAGCAAAACATCACATGCCTTTTCACATGCCAGGCAGCTTCCAGAAAAATACCACATGTCTGTTCTCAGCAAAACATCTCTCATAAGACATCAATTAACACAACCGAGTCTCCAATGAAACTAGAAATTCCCACTTCACAGTACTGACTGCCTCTGGAGGTTCTCTTTGGTGTTTCTTTTGCAGCCCTGTCACCGTCACCTAATGAATCAAACCTTAATTGAACTCACTCCACACTCCTACCTCTGTTATCCAAGTCCCTCTTCCTCATCCCTAGACTTCTGTTTCCCTTACCCCCAGCTTTGGCCTTTGCCCCACTTTGTCCCCACACTCCCCACCCTGCCAGGATCCTGTCCTTATTCAGTCTTTCATCTGCTCTGCTATGTTTGAACTAACCCTCTTTCTATTGCTAGCATGCACTAAACCCATTCTGACTTTGGAGCACTTGCTGGAGTTGACATCCTGGAATTCCATATAAAAATATCCAGCTTCTAATGGTTGTGCTTGGTGCTCTCTGCTTGTCCAGGCTTGTCTGACTCACAACACCAAAGAAACACTGCCTGAGATGGCCCTGCTTGGCTTGTCCAGTGCCCGTCCTGTACCGTCTATATGACCAATAAGATGAAGCAGGGACAGAAGTCATGACTTTTATGCAGGGGGTCCACTGGAAAGGGTGGAGAGCAGATGGTAGGCAGATTAAAAGAAAGACATTCATTTGATTACTAAATCTCTGTAATGTGCTGTAACTGCTCTGAGGATTTCCAGTACTGTCATACTCAACCTGTTTTCCTCAGCCACCCAACATGGTCTTCAGTCCTTCCCCATTGTCACTTGAATAGTGCTGAATTGCTCATGTGAAATTATTTTTTAAGATTGTACAGGTAGGCCCAATTTAGGAACTCTTATGCCTGCTCCCTTACCCTCTGAAAGAAATCTTTCGGTGCCTGAAAGCAAAAGGAATATGCATTCTGAAGTTATTAGCCACTTTAAATTGTCTACTTTGTGCCCTTGTTTGTTTCTTTATCTGGCCTAACGGGGAGCTGAATTTATCACAGACACTCAGTGGAACAGCACTTTGGTTATCAGGTAATGTGGCTCAAAGTGGAGGAACCCTGTGAAGCTATGTGGCTGTGACGCACAGTGACTTAAACCAGACCTTAGTGGAGCACACATCTCTTCATGATGCCAGTGGGTGATTTCCTTGCTGAATTCAATCAACTGTGCATGTTACTGTCTTATCACTTCTTGATAGTTCTCAGCACAAGTTCCTAAGTTTAAACTCTTAAATTCACAGCAAGCAACATATTTAATACAGCAACTGTGAAAAAATAAGATAAACAAAATATGGATGACAGAACTCATCTCTGCTTTCTGAGTTCAGACTCAGGAAATGACATAGAGGATCTAGCTTTCTGATAATCTCAGCATTCCCTCCATCCTTCCAATGTGCATGAGAAAAGCAGGGGGCTGTAAAGGATTTGGCCACTATTAGACATCCTTGATGCCCCCTGCCCCGTGGCTTTGAAACTCCCTTTACTAGGGTTCTAGAGTGCAAGGTTGAGTTGCCAGCAATGAGAAGACTGCAAGCCAAGTTAGGGATTTTCAGATATCTGCATGTCTTCCTGGATTGCAAGCAAACTTCAACTTCTCCCAGAAAGCGGTGTGAGTAGCACATCTCCCAGTTCAGGAAAGGTCACAACCAGCAAAGAATGCAGAGAACAGGAATTGTAGAGGAGGGTTTTCAATTCTGAGCAACTCAGATGCTCTGTCAAACCCATCCTCCTAATGAGGCTTGCTTCCCTCTGTCACTCCCTGTTACCTTTGTTCTGGTTTGCTGACCAAAAAGTCAAAGGTAAAGCTTGTGGTTTTGATAGTAATCAACAAACACCACACTGCTCAAATGCTGAGTGCTCAGGGAACTCCCCAGGGAGACTTAACTTGAGGAGAACATATTCATCATGCACACAAAATCGGGTTGTGTTTACCATGGGAACCCTCAAACAGGAATTTGAAATTTCTAATTCAAACTTTTCTATAGAGTAGAAACAATACAGAAAAGCAGATGGGAATAATATCCACATGATTCTTAATCTTGCCCTTTGGTAGTGTCTTCTCAGTGTCACAGGTTCATGACCAGAGGTGAGAGCAACTTATATCTGGGGAGTGGGACTGGGAGGAGATCCATTCTAGCCCATCAGCCTCCTCAGCATGTCACCTGTCCTGGCTCCACACCTTCTCAGTGGAAACTCTTCCCCATCTGTCCTAGAAGGGGCTCTTCAGCAGGCCCCTGGTTTTTCCTGTCTGTCCTGATGGTTTCTTCTCATCCATTTTCAACAGTGAAAGCTATAATGTACTTTTGAGAAGGCTATGCTAATTTCATAACAGGCTTCCAATTGGCAGTTGATGACACTAGGCCTAAATCTCTGTTTTCAAGAACTAGGCAAGTCCAGGCCTCAGAGGCTGCCCCACCACCTGGCCTGAGGCAAGGACAATGGGTCAGCAGCAGTTTCCAGACTTCCTCAGCTACTTCCTCAGCAACAGTTTCCAGCCCCCATACCACAGTAATGGAATGTCCATAGAAATGGGCCCAACAGATTAACATAGAAGTCACCTACCCCAGAATTCCCTAATGTACTTTAAATCAGGCCTGCAAGCTCACTTGAGTGTTTCTCTATCTTGGTAATGGGAGAAGCCAGCATGCTGAATGTCTGCAGAATAAAACACTCTTTGTGTTTACGTGCTGAGTCCAAGGTATCATTCTTCATCGAATCATGGACACTTATACTTTGGGCTACTGTGTTTGGCACCATGCCAAGTGTGCTATAGGTGCTCCTGATGGGGCTATTTATGTGATACTCATTAAAAGCCTCTGAATATCTTAGCTCAGCTTTGCCTAACTTACATGTTATCAGAATGCTCACACTAGCCTAGTGTTAACGCCAAACCTATCATACGGTGAAGTGTTGAATGTCTCATGTAATTCACTGAACATTGGACTGAGTGTGGGAGGACAGTAGCAGCATGGGTATGTGTGGGACTGTGAAAGGCAGCCTGTTTTGGTTGAGCGAGGCTTGCTCCGGAGACCCAGTAGAAAACTCTACAAGGGATAGAACAGTGATAGGTGCCTGACACCACAGAGCCCCCAACTCCATAATTCTGTGACTCAGCCAAAGTCCCAAGCTCCTGACATTCTATCTAGATCCACCCTCAGAGTTACCTGACAATGGCCAGGTATGCTTCTCCCCACAGCTACCCTGTAACTACAAGATATGCCGGCACACTATAAAAGGGGCTGCTTGGAACTTCCTCTCTCTTTTAAGCTCTCACCTTTCTTATTCTCATCTCTAGCTCTCATTTTTCCTCTCCCTTCCCCGTCTCTCCACTTGGCCATGGCTGGTCTCTCTCTTTTACCTTCTCTCTTTCTCTCTGTCTTTCTACAATAAAGTTCTAAAATCCATAGACCATCTCTGCTCATCAAGGCCCTCCATACTTGAACAATGGGATAGGCTTTTCCCTAAAGAGCCCTGGAAGGCCTTCCTGTGCTCCAGCCACGGACCAGACCAAGGACTCTTGCTCGAGTGGGAACCACCCAGTGCTCCCCTCCCCCTGACCTCTCCGCTCTTTGGTTCCAGGCTGGTTGAGCTGCCCACACGGTTCCCACTTTGTTCTCAGCTCTTCCGCGATGTCCAGCAGCGTCTGGGATGTCGGAGAGTGAGAACCTGTTATCTCTGGCCTCAGTGAGACCCAGAGACCTAGGACTGCCCCTTGTCCACCCCCCACCCCCCATGGGCTGGAGTCCATGGCTTCCCACAGCCAGACATCTACCTGGGCAGAGTGGAAAGCGTGCGGCAGTCCTCTGCATCTGCCCGCCCAGAGCACTGGAACTCTGGCGGGACGCGGGCTTTCTCCCATCCCCTATTCCCCACGCCCGCTGCCTGACAGGTATATTTCTGCATCATCACAGAGCTAAAATCTCCTAAGCTGAATGGCAGGTGAGTGACCATGTTCTACATACTCCCCTTCATCTGAACATTAGTGTCCACTCTGTCCTACTACGAGGTGCAGTGATGTACATTAAAGTGATGAAGAAACAGGCCTGTGATGATGTAATTCTGTCTCCATCTTTCAACTATATGGGAAGGATGTCTGCTTGACTCTCAACTGTGTTCTCTGCACTTACTATCACAGTCTCTGGAATCCAGTCTATACAGGGAAAATCTGTCTTGAGAATTCTAGTAGATATGTTTGCTCTAGTGAATAAGGTCATCCAGGAAAGGCCTATGTGGTCATATGTGAGCCAGTGTGTTGGGCCCTGCCAATTAAGGTTGAAGTCCACCATTGTCTGGCTAGCTCTCTAGACTCCACACAAAATGGAGGGCTCCCTTTACCAGCAGGGCTTCTCCTTCTTTGACCTTGTCTGGGGAACCTAAAACCCCCACCCTCTACCTGCTGAATGCCACACAGCATTGTTGAGATTACAGATTTCTTTCTCAGATAAGAACCTGTTTAGCAATTCCTGCAATGCCCCTCCATGCAAATGAGGTGTTACTGGGACAGACAGACACACACACAGACACACAGACACACACACACACACACACACACTCTGATTGAAGTTGAGGTGTCTCTCTGAAGCTGATCCCAGAGATGACTGTTAGTTCCATAGTACTTCTGGACTGTCTGAAAGCCTGTTTTGGACTCTGCTCCCTTTATTCTTGTGGGCTGGTGGTCAGCAATCCCGTGTTGGACCAAGCTGGGTTCACATGTCACTGGAATCTACCTGACAGTGCTGTGGGGGCACCAGAGTTTGTTCCGAAGACTCCCTCTGGAGCTGTTCACGCCTCTCCCTGCCTACCTCCTTCTTAGTCATCATATTCTCTTTTGTATGCCATTCACAGCACTTCATAATGCTCCAGCCTAACTTTCTCATGCATGTAATCTTCCTTCTGAGAGTTACCACTTAGAATCCTCTGTAACAACAGAATGCAACACACACTGTAGAAAAAAGACAATGTCCATCTAGAGACAGGTGCCATCTGATGCCAGGGCACAGGCTTGTGAGGAGCAAGGGGACTATTCCGCCATCTCTATCACTCACCCGAGACCTTGAGCAGGTCACTATACTTCTCTGAGCTAGCCTCTGTGTGCTTCTTACAAAATGCACCGTTAATCTGATGGTGACATTGATGACTTGCTTAATGGTGTGCTCTGCGACAGTGTATCCCCATCACCAAGGGCAAAGGCGAGTAGCAACCCCAGTGTACTGTTCTCATGGGAAAGCATGATGGGCCTGGTAAAATGAGACTCTATGACAAGCTGCTGGAATAAGACTTCCAGTTACCTAAAGAAGCACCTTGGTGTGACATCACTCTGCACACCTCTGCAGGTTCAGCTGGGGTCTCTCTCACATTGTCCCCAGCTCTGTCTCTGCTTCCCCTGTCCCCTCCTGAGAAGTAGCAGGGAGATCACAGCCTCTAGCGGACTTCTGGTACACCTCACTCCAATGTTTCCTCTGGGGCTCTTGAGGCTAGTGAGGGCTCACCCTTGGGAGGCAAGAACTGGTTGTTCCTGGGAAATCCTGGCAGCTATGAATGGGGGAGACCAGCCACTGTGGGAGAGGAAGGTTCATGGGAATATTTGCTTTGCAGGAGGCAAGTTAAGGACTGGTGAATTTTCCTGTGCTCCTGAGTTGTGAGCTAAGATGTGGTCTTGGAAGTGAGTGTGGCTTGGGAGTCCCCACCCCTGGACTCTGCCTCTGAGGTCCTCAAGGATGAGTGGCTTGGCCATAGCCCAGGGTCACCAGGGCCCATGAGGCTGCCATAGGGTCCTATGTGGATTTATTTCAAATGGTTCGGCCACAAGCCAAGGCCAAACATTCCTCTGGGTGAGGTAGATTCTGACGAACAAATTTATCTGCTTCATCCCAACTCTGTCTCTATCCGAAGCTTTGTTTAATCTTAAACTCCTTTGGCCAAACTCTTGATGGTTTCTCGGCATCATGAAGATGGGAGATGTCAGGCTTCTAAGATTTGAAAGTTGAAATGAAGGGGGAAACCTGCTCCCTGGTCATACAGGAAACACACACAGTCACTTCCCAATTTTAACAGGGGAAGCGCACAAATGGTGTAGATATCTTACCAGCAAGACTCAGAAATGCTGAGTTCTTACAGGACTGTGAACATAAAAAGGGAAGTAAAAGTTGAATTGCTGAAAACCACTGGAGGCATTTTGAAACTTTTCAGCCATAAAAAAAAGAAAGAAAGAAAGAAAGAAAGAAAGAAAGAAAGAAAGAAAGAAAGAAAGAAAGAAAGAGAAGTCTGAACCAAATAACAGAGACACTTGGATTGAAAAACAATCACGTCCTGGGTAAAACAGAAGATGGGCCATGACCTCTTCTGCCCCAGCAGGCCTTGGGTCCTCTGAGTTCTGCTGCATGACTAAGGCTTAGAAGATTAGACCAGAAGGAGAGCTGAGCCAAGGCAGACACCAAAGGCCAAGATCTGTGCTCAGGCTCTGCCTCCCTTAACTAATGAACACTGTGCACTATCTCTTCCGAAAACTTTGAGAAGGACTTCACTAAGATAATTACAAAGTGGTTTTAAATAGCAAAATTACTAGTTATGGAGAAGTAGTATTCCTATTTACATACACAGTGATATTTTAAACATGTAATCTTCATAATAAAATGGAGTTTGGTTCAATTCTCTTTCTCTAAGTCTCAGAAAGATCATGTAATTTGCCCAAGATCAAACATACTTCCCAGTATGTTCGTTCAGGATTGGGGGTTAGAAATCGAACCCCTTATGTTACTTTAGGATTAACTGCAAAATCACGGCATAGTTGAGTCAGTAATCAAGTTTCAAATGGAAAATAAATTTATATGGGCGGGGGCAGGGGAGAACCATAGCAACCATTCTTATGATAGGTGGGTGCCAGTAAGTTTGTGTTCTTTCTTTGATTAGGAATGGAAAGTAAAGAAGTTAGGGTAGGTGTGCAGATGTAAGTGATGGTTGAGGTAAAGGAGAATGGAAGGCTGTACTGAGGAGATTCACAGTCACTAAGACCCACTGCCCGTAAGAGGCTGTCCTTACAACCTCACATCACGCTCTTTTGTAAAGCTTACACTTTCTTATCATTCTATTATCAAACAGTAAGCTGAGCTCTATATTCAATTCAATGCCCTACAGATGTGGACGGCTGGCGGGATTCTATTTTGTAGCCTTTTTAAGGGCCATCAGCAGGTAGACTCAGATCCAAGATCAGAAGCTCAGGCTCTTAAAGCCTGTCACAGGACAGAGCAAGTAGGACCCTTTTTAATTGTTCCTTGATCATTATCCATCCCTGAGACCCATTGGCCACATAGTCTATTTCCTCCTAACTCTCAACTTTTCTATCTGTGAAATCGGGCTAATAACAATATCCTAGGGTTTGAGAGAAGATTACACTGTGTGATGCTATGTGAGTGAAGGCATTTTTATAAACTATTAGGCCTTCAAGGAACATTTGTGTGTGTGTGTGTGTGTGTGTGTGTGTGTGTGTGTGTGTGTGTGTGTGTTCTTTCACACAGATTGAAAAGAGGAGAAGGGGGAGGGGAGTGAAGGAGAAATTAAGCTTTGTTTGAAACCACAGAATTTAAGCCTTGGTATTTTCTTAGGGAGATTTGCAATTTGGGGTGAAAATCTGAAAATACCAGGGGTCTCCCTGCAGTAATCTTTTCCTTAGCATACATTGCTGAGATGTGCGCGAAACTGCACTGCTCGGGTTCAGCTTCAGTTAAAACATACTGAAAGACTACTGAAGAGGAGGGCTAAGACTGAAGGCAGAGAGCTGACTCCCCTGGGGCAGATCCTGTTCATCAGAGACTCTGGAAGCGAAGGGTGAAGATCAGTGTAGAATCCCCACAAGGATCTGGGGACAGCTGTTTATATTTCCCAGCCTCCACCTCTGTCTCACTGCTCCATTATCAGCGACGTCCTCCACAGTGGAAAATATGAGTCTGAGTAGCTGGGGTGGCTGTGAGTGTTGGGAGCAGCTAGGAGATGGAGCACAGGAAGGGTGAACTCTAGCTGGCTCTTGCAGAGGTGCTGTGCATTCTGCACCAGCTCAGTGGTAACTCGGGAGCTGAGTGAGTCAGGGGTCAAGGTGGAAAAGCGACCCGAGTACTCATGAATATATTTAATAGTGTGTGTGTGTGTGTGTGTGTGTGTGTGTAGGTATGTGATGTGTTGTGTGTGTGTATATTATATGGCGACTGGTGTTTGTGTGTGGTATGTCTGTGTCTTTGGTGTGTATATATGGTGTTTTTGTGTGTATGGTATGTGTGTGTTATGTGTGTATATAATGTTTGTGTGTGTGTGCTGTGTGTATGTGGTGTTTGTGTGTATATGGTGTGTGTGTGTGTAATATGTGTGTACATAGTGTTTGTGTGTTTGGTGTGTGTGTGAATGTGTGTTGTGTGTACTTGTGTGTGCTTCTCTGTGCGTGTGTGTGTGTGTGTGTGCGCGCGCGCATGCGCGCTCGCACATGCACGTTCATGCCTACCTGTCTGTCTGTCTGTCTGTCTGTCTGTCTGTCTGTCTGTCTGTCTATGGTATGCTACTTGGGTCACATTCTTCCCTTCCCCAAGATAGATGAGTGCTAGCTTTGGAGTACTTGTTTAAAATGGCATGTGTTTCTTAGAACAAGAGCTAATCAAAGCCAGCAGTGACTTAATGTCGTAAAACTGCCATGGTGACACAGTTCCAAATCCAGTCTGCAGGGCATTCCCACAGTGGAAAGCAGAAAGTCTTCAAGTCCAGCCACATTGTCAGGGCACAGTTGGTACTTCTAAGCCCAGAGGGCCGCGCCTGAGATAGGTTGATGTTGAGGCCTTTTTTTCTTTCTTATTCAAAAGTATTTTTTTATGGATAGTGCTTACATGGATACTAATACAAATAAACAGAGTGTACAGCTGGAAGACTTCCCAAAAGAACAAGAACAAGGGCATGAGGACACTGTCTGTACTTTTGAATAGTTCCACTGAGGTACAGACATCTACAATTAGCTGTTCCTTGACACACATAGGAGATTGACCCCAGTAAAGCCCTAAGTCCCAAGGTGCTCAAGTCCTTCCTGCAAAATGCTGTAGGATAGCACATAGACTGTGCACGTCCCCCTTGAAACTTCAAATCCCCTCTGGATAGCCTGTTGCACGTAATAAAAAGCCAGTATAGACTTGCTTAGGGCACTGGTTCTCACCCTTCCTCATGCTGTGCCCCTTTAATACAGTTCCTCATGTGGTGATGTCCAACCATGAAATTATTTTTGTTGCTAGTTCATAACTGTAATTTTGCTACTGTTATGAATTAAGAGGTAAATATGTGATATGCAGAGGGTCTTAGGTGACCGTTGTGAAAGGGTTGCTCAATCCAAAAAGAGGGTCATAATCCCTGGCTTAGGAAATTGTAACAATCAAAGACCTGTATGTGTTTAATACAGAAGCAATGTCTGTCTCTGAACAGCTTCGATTGTGGTTGGCTGAATCTACAGATGTGGAACCTACAGAGAACAGTTGTATTTGTGGTTATGCCTACATCCTTCGAATACTCACCACAGCCCAGTCCATTTGAGGATGGAATTGATTCCCTCCTGTGCAGAATGGGAATATGGGGAGTGCTCAGCTCAGTGTTCCCCCTCCTGCAGAAGCCCATTTCCTTAGCTTTGGCTATGTAGTGTGGTATATATTAGTGATCTTAATTATTTTTGTATATGTTTAAAAGGTGCCATAGGTTTTCTCTGTGAGTCAATTGACAGAGTCCCTGGAGCTCAAGCAGAAACATCAGTAAGAGGAACACACACACAAAATAGTGATTCTACTTCAAGTCTATAACCAACAGAGTTGAAATAGGAGCCACTCACATCATACACAAATGTTTGTAATGGAAATGTCACATTAGTGCAAAGGTGCACAAAACAAGGATCCAATCACTAGTGAATGGATAGACAAATTGATATGATTGTATAAATTGGATGTTATTTATTCTTTAAAAGGGTTAACAGTCTGATATATGTTACAGCCCAGGAGAACCTCAAAAACATGCTTAATCAAAGACTCCACATATAAAAGGCCATACTTTGAATACGATATTGATAATATTGATTTCCAGGATAGAGAAATCTATAGAAACAGAACAGACGAGCTGTTACCAAGAGTTAAAGTGGGGTTGGGATTATGGATCCATTGTGAACAGGAACAAACCTTCCTTGTAAGGGTGATCGAATATTTGGAACTGGGACATGGGTGGCTGCATAATAATGTGAAGGAGTGAAATGATACTCAGTTGTGCTCTTGAAATAGGATAATTCTACAACAGGTGAATTTCATCATAGTGCAAAGGAAGGAGAAATGGCCAGCGAATGAAATGCAGAACCCAAGATGAAGGAGGGAATTTGCAGTTTATGGGCTTTTCTTCATCTCCCCCAAGCCTTGCCCTGCTTCTCCCATGTGATCTATTTGTGTTCTCTGTGGATACAGTGCCCTGCCTGGAAGTTGGGAAACCTCCACTGCACCCATTCCTTTGTCTAAGGCTTGGCTTCTGTAGCTCCTCCTCGTGCCTGTTGCCAGGAAACCATGACCATAAATGCCACTTAATCGTCTATTATTTACTGAGCACCTGCTCTGCCTGGCTGTATTCTGAGAGCCAGACCACAGAGCAGAGAATAGACCTCTATCCTTGCTTTCTATAAGCTCAGATCCCAGTGGGGAGAGACAGACAGAATGAAATATAAATAAAGGGAAATATGAGGTGGGGGTTAAGTGCAGGAAATGATGAGCTGGAGTGGTGACATCTCACCCAGTTACCTTGAAAGTGTAGACAGTGAGTGGGTGGTCCCATTTCCATCCCTGAGTCTATGATTCAGTCACATTTTTTAAAAAGGCCACTTTAGTTGTTGAGTCATAAACAACCAAATTTTAAGGTGCAAATTTGAAACACCTTAACATGATTCATATGGCCGTATGACACATGCTAGGCAAAATGTGAAAGCCATACTTAATGCATCCTGTCTCACGAGTGACGCACACTCCTGTCAAATCTATTACCTACAATTTCTCAGTTCTGCTCCCCCTTCGAAAAGGACCTCTCATCCTTATGGAACATGAACCCTGCCTCTGTCTATGGCTTCCTGATGGACTGTCTACAGTCTGCTTTGTTCTATGCTTCATCTTCTGGTGTTTGGTCAATCTCAGGCAACATCAGCGTGCTCTTTATACTGTGAGGCTCTAAGTGGTCCCTCAAATGCTGCATTCAGAAGAAGCCCCATCTGAAGACTCACCCTGCAAGCAAGGACATGTGTATAATAGCGCTTCCAACAGATCAACCTGGGATGATATATTGTTACAAAGCTGTGGACATCTCCTGTAAGATGAGAACTGCAGGCCTTCCAGGGTGTCCAGATAGAAGCTGATACCTTGCCTTGATTCTGCCCAACTGTCTAGACTCCTAAAGTTCAGAGCACTTGTGTTTACTTCGAGCATAGACGTAGATGACTCTCACCAGTATCCTCAAATGGAGCACCTCCCTTATCCCCGTATGTTCTGTTTTGAAGTATTCTACCACATAGAGGTGGTCTCCATGAGCAACGCTGGTTTTTAGTAATGCAATTCCTTTAAGCTGACAGTTTAAATATTTACTCTTTGTCAGCCCCCTTATGAGTAAAATGTAATTTCTCTATTACTTCCAGTAGCCCAGCAACCTTGTGACTTGATTTTGTTTCAGTTCACACACGAAGGCAGTAAGGCGCAATCATCTTAAATTATTTGTTTTTAGCCACACATACAGGAAATGGTGGGCCTAAAGTTTGAGCCATTGACTTAACATCTATGTATTATCGCCCCGTTTTCTAGAGAGCCACAGATGAAGGCATCGCCATTGTCCCCTGGCTCACTGGTTTGGTGAGACATTTCTGCATTCTTCAGACATACTTGAGTCTGCCTTTCTGGAAGCTTCTTCTTGGATAAGGCTCTACACATTAATTAGTGTGAAAATTGTAGCATTATCATAATAATGAGTCACATATATCCCACTGTCCATTATTATCTTATCTCAAAAAAATCAGCAGTGAGTGGCTGAAGCATCAACCCAAAACACAGACAAATGTAAGAAAAGAAGAAACAGGCAAGGCTGTTGTCTCAGTGTCTAGTCACAATATCTGATCAAAGGCAATGCCCATCACAGACTGTAGACAAGAGGCACCATCATTTAAAGGAATGCAAGATCACAAGGTCTGGTGTGCCAGGGCTGAACTAGAATTGTGTTGATGAATTTATAAATTTAAAACCCCAAATCAGGCCTTCCTCTTCCATTGGGCCACCTGTTTCCATGAGTCTGCTTGCACATGTCGAGTCTCTGGATGGCACACTTCAGTCTGCACTCTGATGTTTTGGCAGCGTCTCAGCAGTGCCTCATGCCTGGCAAGGCTGAACAGTGTGTAACTTTGTTGCCATGAGCAGCATGTTGCCATGAAACATCATCGCAGTGATAGAGTATTTACAACTGGGAATGTACAGGCTGCTGCTAGAGTCTGCTGCTTCTAGCAGTAATGTATGCAACCCAGAGCTCAGAAGAGGTATGTCCTGGCTGGAGTAACAAGAGTCCTTATGTATTTAACAAGGAACCACGAACCTCAGACCATTAAGCAGCCACACTGAGAAGTTCATATCAAATGATAAATTATTGAAAGGTTTGCCTGGCCCTGTCACTGTCTGGTCTGGACCAAGCACTGTATGGAAATAGAGAAATGAGAACGGTGTCCTCCTTTTCAAGAGTGCTTGTGTTTAACGAGAGTGAAAGGCCTGTGTGTAAGCAACTATGGTTTAGTTGTGGTCATACGGGGATCATACTGTGGGATCATGGAGGGAATTTGGGTTAGCAGAAAGGTGGATAGCACAGGCTTGACTGCTTTTGAACTGGGCCTTGAAAGACATATAGGATTGTGTCAGGCTGAAAGGTTATTGTGAGGTTCATGAGGACAATCCCATGTGCAGAGAAAAAATGAGGAGAGGGATTAAGAATTTGCAAAATGGCAAGCGAATAACATAGTTCAGTACTTAAATCTGGAAACACCACAGTGAGAAAAGCCAAAACCCCTCTACAAAATATGTTAGGACGTTCTAATGAAAAGTTATTCATCCACAGTGTGTCTAGCATCAATCAAATCAATAAGAATACAGACACTCTACACCTCAAATCAATAAGACAACCCTAGTTCAAATAGCATAGCATATGATTCCAGTCACTTCCAACTAAGTGTCTTATAAATCCTGGTGGGATATGTCTGGCTTTTGATATTCTGGTCACAGTACATGGCATGTGTAAGGAAGTGCTAAGCGCACTGAGTAACATCTAATCAAGGGTTCAAATATGCTGGCAAATCCTTAAGCAAGACTCATAATGGCCTGAAAGCAACAATGCATTTCTAATGTTGGTAATCTCTTAGACATGGGTGGAGCACACTGATACTGCCCCATGGGTAGAATAGAGTGGCCCTCATAGAATGGTGCCCACAAAAGCATTGGCACATACCTTCAGTGCTTGCAGCTCGAGTGACACACAGCTCAGGGAAGGTGGGTTGAGCTTGCTGTTTACCTGGATTTTTGAGGAGATCAACTAGGAAACATTGAAAATTCAGATTTGTGTGTTAGATGACAAATATTTGTGCAGTAACAGAACCCTACGTGATAAAAATAAAAATGACTAGAAAACCATGGAAAACTGAGTCTTGAGTATATGGAAATATCAAACCATGGTGTAAGGAGAAGCATAAGGTTCCATTAATTTCCTCAACACCTTTCTTAGAATGAGGTCATACTCAAACATTGTAAACTATATGAAGAAATCATATAGGGGAATTGGGAGACAAAATAATTTTAAAAATCAGAGAACGGCCTAAAAATATCAAGGGATTTGAAGATGATACAAATATTATAACTTTTGCTCTCATATATAATTCAGTTGTAGACTGAATAATCTTTTTTAAAGCTTAATTTACAAAAAAATGATACAGTGCTGTTGGGGATCAAACCCAGGTCCTTGTACACACCAAGCCACTGAGTTATATTCCCATCCCAGATCTGCAAGTTTTTAAAAACAGGCTGATGCTTTGATCTGAGTTTATGAACTAACTTTGCAAATCAACATTGAAGTACAATTAAAAATCCAACCTAGCCCTTTAAAAAAAGTAACTGTGGAAGATGGAAAGTGTCAAAGCAGTTGACTTAGAACTGGCAGCTGACTTGTGAAGTTAATTAAACTGGCTGGGGAACTGTCATAAACATCTGTATCTATTTATATTTCAGCTGGGGCTTTTTGCTTTGTTCAAGAGTAGATTTATCCATTTGCCTTGTTAGTAAGGAATGTCACAACCGGGACAAAAATTATTTTTGTATCGCTCTGTTTCATTTGAGAAACATAACAGAAAGGCTTAACAAAAGATTTTAATTTATACTATTCTGAACTCTTTATGTAACTGCCAAGCTTAGTGGATAAAAGGACCAGACAGTGACAGTGAGGCCTCCTACCCACCCAGTTCTAGTATAAGCATCTGGAACTCTCTTGGGGAGTAGTCCTAAACTTTTAAATAAGGTGTTGGGGGTGGTAGTAGAGAGGTGGCTTGACAGTTAAGAGCACTGGCTGCTTTTCCAGAGGACCTCAGCCAGGTTCCCAGCACACACAGCAGCTCACAACTGTCTGTAAATCTAGTTCAAGGATATCCAGTGCCCTCTATGCTCTCGTCAGGCACAGGTTACATATGCAGTACACTTACAAGCATGCAGGCAAAACATCTATGTACACAAAATAAAAATAAATGAATTTAAAGAAAACCTTTAAGAAGGAAGATTGAAGGAGTTGCATAGAGTTTCCATCCTATTTCTTGCTAGAAGAGTAAATTCACAACCAATATCTATACTGCCATAATCTTATATTTTAATTACTTTTACTGTTTAAGACATGGATATAATGCATTATGAGCATATTCACACACCCCCACTCTGCCTTCTCTAAGCCACACCCACTTCTTCTCACCACCTTCTTCCAAATTAGTCCTCATCCCACTTCCACATTTGTTTTACTTACAGTTCAAATAGGATTGCTTAGTCAGCAGCACTTCCTGTATTCGTGATGGAAGGCAAAGGGTCCATTTTACAGGTCTTATGTAGATGGTCACAGCTGCTGTATATTCCTGACTGCTGTGGCCATGTCGTGTCCCTATCCATGACTCTGATAATCTTTCATCTCTCCTGTGATGCTCTCTGAGTCTTGGCAGAGGTGATAGAGATGTCCCAATTAGGACTGAGCATTCAGCAATCACTCATTTCAGCACTTTGATCAGTTATGGGTCTCTGCAATAACCATAGCCCACTGCAAAAGGAAGTTTCCCTGACAGATGCTGAATTCAACATTAGTCTGTAAGTTAAAAATAAATATTTAGAAGGTCATTTAAATCCATATCCATTGAGTAGAACATAAGTGACACTATGTTCAAGTTTACAGTACAAGTGCTGGACATATTTTTTTTTCTATGGGCTTCAAATCCATTAAGACAATGGCTGGTTACCTCCAAAACAGTTATGCCATGATTACACCATGTCTTGTTAGGTAGTTTAACATCAAGGGGCCATACCTGGTAAGCTGATTACTTTTCTTCTCCAACAGCCTGTGGCATAGCACCTTCCGCTGTTAGGAATACAAACTAGAAGTCAGGAAGCTTCCTGCTCAGTTCCAGCGTGATTTCTCTGTGTCCTGTATCCAAAGTGTGTGCTCTATTCAGCGATGGGGTCTTTACCATGTAGTTCTGGTAGGCACCCAAGAGCAACGGTAACAGCCTGTAGTGTATTGAGAGCTTCAGCATGCTCCATGGCCACAACTCATAAGGAAGGATCATATACCAAACAATGGCATTCTTGCTTAAGCAATCTTATTTTATAAGAGTATCTTCACACAAAAATATTAACAAAAAGCATAATCTAAAAAATATTGTTCTGAAATTTGTTTATAAGAACTTTATGAAAAAAATATTTTATAGCCCCTTTCCTTTGCTCGCTTTGCTGTCAGTCCTGTGTCCCAATTCAGTGCCCGCCAGCTCGAGGATGTAGCACATGCCTGATTTTGAAGGAAATGTGGCAGAATTCTAGAACCATATTGATTGGGCATATACTCAGCTTGACATAAGCAGACTTATAATCCCAGATCTGCCATTATAACTAGATCCACTAAAAAATTATTGGGATTTTGAGGCTTTTGTGGGTTTTGTAGAATTGACAGGTGTATTGTCTTCACCAACAAATGAAACAAAACTTCTACAGTCACTATACAGCGTTCTATTTGCATGTATTTGCATCTTGCAGAAACAGAAGAAAAAATTCTGAGCAGTCATTCATTTATTCACTAGATCATTCAACAAACTTTTGTTCAGTGACTCTAGACCCTGAGGTACTACGTGGACACACAATGTTGTCAAGATGACTCAATACTATGGCCAGTTAATGGCAGAACTGTGACTGAAGCCCAGACATTGGGACTCTAACGTCTGTGCTGACCTGGAAGTCACACCCCCACACCATCTTCTCCTCTGCTGTGAATGGTTCTCTTCCACACAAGCCCTTGTCTCCCCTGTGTAAGAGCTGAGCTTCCCATCTGATTGGACTGAGTTCATTGGGGCCTCAGATGGGCTCTGATTACATGTATCTTTCTTGGACATCTGTTAGACATGTGTTTAGGGTGACTGCGCTCTGGAACAGGGTCAAAGGTATCGGTAGGAAAGAACTCTAAAGTTCCCTAGGGGACTCCTAGAGACAGAATACAACAAAAGGCCTGTAGGGAACCATGTGGTTCAGGAGCAGCAGGCTTGCGTGTAGCCAGGCACTGGCTTACAAGCCCACAGCGAACTCTTCCTGCCACCAAATGGGGGTTGAGTGGCCCGCTCAGGGCATCCTTCTGAGATCTGTAGTCCACACTGCCAAGAGATCTCTGAAGTGCACTTTCCTCTAATCCCTTTTGTTCCATAAATACTTTAGTATTCGCCAGCTTCCTCACCTACATTTTTCTTTACACTTATGCTTTTTTAAGGTTTTTATTTATTTATTTTTACTTATTCACTTTACCTCCTGCTCACTGTCACCATCCCAGTCACCCCTCCCACAATCCTTCCCCCATTCCCTACCCCTTCTCCTCTGAGCAGGTGGGGACCACTCTGGGTATCCCCCCACCGAGGCACTTCAAGTCTGTGGGACTAGGGCCATCCCATTCTCTCCCACTGAGGCCAGACAAGGCAGCCCAGCTAGAAGACCATATCCCATGTACAGGCAAGATCTTTGGGGATAGGCCCTGCTCCAGGTGTTCCAGACCCACATGAAGAACAAGTTGCACATCTCTGCACTTACTTTTTGATTGTCTTTGTTTGTACCCCACCACCCGGTTTAAAGTCATAATCTCAGGTGACCTCAGATTCTTGTGTTCATATGCTCAGGGGTTATTCCTACCCTGCACTCACTAGACTGTGACTAGGTTGATGTCATGATTGCATGGTTATTATAACTTTAAATACCATTTATATGTGTATATGAGGTATATGTGTGTGTGTGTGTGTATGTGTGTATGGATAACATATATCACAATGTAGCCATTTTTTGCAGTGGTAAAAGTTTTGTAGATATACCTGTTCCATAAGGCTGGAACTTAGGAGCCAGAAACAATTTATAAGTAGATATAAGTATTTGTAATATGTCTTATACCATGCCAGATGAATGAATCATTATGTACTTTTTTATGACATTTTCATAGTTAGGAAGAAAGGAGAGAAACTAGTTTAACCCTTCACTTAACTCCAGTATACTTTATTCAGTGGCCTGCCTAAGTTATAAGTGATTTTTCTTTCTGGAAGTAGAAAATAGTTGATGTCACATAGAAATATACTAATGAGATGGTGTTGGATTCACCCTGAAATGTACCAGTTTAGAAAAATCAAAAAAACCAAAATCTATTGCTCAACATCATTCAAGGTGGCTGCTTCAGCATGTAAATGTTTATCACTAAGGCCCTGGCAGGTGGCTCTGTCATTGGCAGCGCAAGGCTCTCTGGGAGGAATACTTTTGCTATCCATTGCCTGTAAACTCTGTGCTTGCCTGAGTCAGTACTGTAAACTCTGTGCTTGCCTGAGTCAGTACTCAGTCCTAAGGGACAGAAATGCATTAGTAAGTTCTTCACGATGCAGAGGATGCCGACTTGGTGATCACATCCCAAGTGGCTTTCAGTGCTGTTCCCGGATTTTACCTCAATGGATATTGAATATGTATATCTTCAAATAGCCCTAACTCATGCAAAACCTGCCATCTCTGTTTTCAAAAATGCCTTGCACAAATTAGGATTCAGGGTTGTCAAATCCTAATATTTCTTGAATAGAATAAGAATTCAATGGATGGAATTTGCAGCCATGGTTGTTACCATCCTCTCACAGAGATGTTAAACCTACGTGCTGATGGTAATTATACTTTCTAACCCTGCACTGGTAAGGTGAGGGCTCCGTGGCATAGGTTTGCTCAGTAGTCAGTGTGTCTCTTTAAGCCTTCCCACTTGTTCTTTTTACCCTAAAATATAATAAAAGCCTACTCATGAGTATTATAGAAACAAGAAGAATTTGGAGAAAAATGTTCTCCAGAACAGCTACTGTAAAAGCAAATCCACTCTGATTCTTGGGTGAAAGTCACTTCCTAGCTTATAGAAGCACTCCATCCTTAGCTAATTCCTATTGATTTCTGAGTTGAGTAATAGTAAGCAGAAGGTAAGAGATCATCAAGTCCCCTCCTCATCAATAGAGCAGGGACCCTGAATCCTGGTGTCCCAAGACCCCGACACTAGTGATGGTTCCTCTTTTATTAGAAAAGCAGAAGGAAGTAGATGTTCCTGTGGGGAGGGTGGGTCCTGAGTGAAGGCCTCAGGAATCTTCCAGTGTCAATTGAAGTTATGGATAGAGGAAGCTGGTGCCAGCTCCTATTGCACCTTGGGAACATATGTTTTATAACAAAGATGGATAGGAAAAAGACTGGATTCGGGTGCAGAAGACTCATTGCAAGGGCATTGGATCAGAGACTGACCTTCCTTGCTCCAAAAGATGAGAAAGCCCTAATGCAGAAGGGATTTATCTGTACTAACAAGCTCTTATTTCAAAATGCAATTACCCAAGGGATGATTAAGCCTACAGTACTGGGGATTGCATTAAACTCAATTAAGTCTCCTGTAACCTGACTCATTGTTTTGGAACAGAGGAGAATTTGAAAAGTGCACATTCTGGCTGGAGAAAGATGGATGATAAAATGATCTTGGACAGTGTTTCCCTAATCTGCTGCCTAAGAACCATCAAAGGCCTTTGTGGAAAGCACAGATCCTCTATCCCTTCTTCCGACTTCCCCTCCATTCTGACCCAGAAAGGGCTGGAGTTAGGGCCAGGAATAAACGTTTACCAAAGGTCCCTACGTCATTCAGTGCTGCCAGCTCAGGCACTAGTTTGGAGGCTATCCAAAGCTTGGAGGCCGGTCAACTGCCCTTGACCTATCTTCAGTCTGTTCCTCAGCTGGACAAATGCTAACTTTGACCTTGTATCAGTAATAGTCCGGGCAGGAAGCATATGCAAACCAGAATGCCAGCTTAGTAATTACAAGAAAGAAATTTGTTCTCAGAGACCAAAATGTCATGTCTGCCATGCAGAACACCCGAGCAAGGAAAGTTTTCATCAGACAGTTTTTTGTCTGCTGTTGATTTGAGAAAGCATATCCAAAAGGCATTTTGACTCAGGCTCCAGGGAAGCATAGCGAATGATCCTGGGCCTGGAAGTCCTAGACTAGATCTCTTCAACCTTGTCCCCAAATGGAGAAACACTATCAAACTCTTGCCCCTGGTATTTTTTTCTAAATTTTTCTAGATGACAACCACTGGTTTCCTCCTTAATGCTATCCTCACTCACGCATCTGTGAACATTCTTAATGTATTCACATCTGTCTTAGTTAGGGTTTTACTACTGTGAACAGACACCATGACCAAGGCAAGTCTTATAAAGGACAACATACATTTGGGGCTGACTTACAGGTTCAGGAGTTCAGCCCATTATCATCAAGGTGGGAGCATGGCAGCATCTAGGCAGGCATGATGCAGGCAAACATGAGAGTTCTACATATTCATCTGAAGGGTCCTAGTTGAAGACTGACTTCCAGGCAGATAGGATGAGGGTCTTAAGCCCACACCCACAGTGACACACCTACTCCAACAAGGCCATACCTCCCAATAGTGTCATTCCCTAGGCCAAGTATACACAAACCATCTCAACATTCACTCCAGTTTCCTGGGTACTCCTTAGATCAGCAGTTCTTAGCCTGTGAGTCCTGATCCCTTTGTGGGTCAAACAACCTTTTCACAGGGGTTGCCTAAGACCATCAGAAACTACAGATATTTACATTATGATAATAGTATGGAAACAGTAGCAAAATTACAGTTATGAAGTAGCCACAAAAGTAATTTAATGGCTGGGGAAACCACAGCGTGAAGAACTGCATTAAAGGGTCACAGCATTAGGAAGGTTGAGAACCACTGCCTTAGATGGTTAAATGTTTTTCTCTATCATTTTTCTCTGGTTTGATTCTCATCCTAGAGGAGCGTAGGCCCAGGGATGGCTGAGAGGAATATGTAACGACTATAACTTAAATAGTAAAAAGACTCAAGAAATGTGAATGATTTAAGAAATTAGACTGGAGCAAAGAAGTGGAACGTGATTTAGGCTTAGAAAGAGACTGTGGTAACTGTCCTAGTCAGGGTGACTGTTGCTGTGGTTAAACACAATGACCAAAAGCAAGTTGGAGACAAAAGGTTTTTTTGTTTTGGTTTGGTTTTGGTTTTTTTGTTGTTGTTGTTTTACACTTCTACAATGTAGTCTAGTCAAAGGAAATCAGGACAGAAACTCATACAGGACAGGAACTTGGAGGCAGGAGCTGTGGCAGAAGTCATGGAAGGTTGCTGCTCACTGGCTTACTTTGAAGTGCTTTCTCTGCCTGCTCTCTTACAGAACCCAGGAACATCAGCCCAGCACTGGCCCCACCCACAATGGTCTGGGCTCCTCCCACATTGTACTAGCCAGGTTTCTCTAGAGTGATAGAATTTATAGAATGAATATCTGTCTGTCTATCTAGCTATCTAGCTATCTATCCACACACACACAGGACGACTTACACGTTGCACTGTTGGATTAGTTCCGCTAATGCCACAATGGCTGGCTGAGAATGGAAAGTACAAGGATCCAGTAGTTGCTCCGTTCACAGGGCTGGATGTCTCAGCTGGTTTTCTGTATGTGCTGAAATCCAGAGAAATAGGCTCTAATGCCACTGAAGGAATGGACTTGATAGCAAGGCGAGAGCAAGCAGGCAAAGAACAAAAACTTCCTTTTTCCATGTCCTTATTTAGGCTTCCTGTAGAAGGCATGTGTCCATTAGATCAGGATTAAATATCTGGATTGAAGATATGTCTTCCTGCCTCAAAGTCTGGATTAAAGGTCTTTCTTTCTACTGTAAAGACCCAGATATCTCCCTACTTCAAATTAAGCAAAACTTCCTCACTGGTATTCCCTCTATTTTTGCCTTTTAATTCCAAATGTAGTCAAGTCGACAACCAAAAATAGTCATCACAGGCATCAATCACTAATTAAGAAAACGCCCCACAGGCTTGCCTTAAGCCATATCCATGGAAGCTTTTCCTCAACTGAGGTTCCTATCTCTCAAAAGACTCTATCTTGTGTCAAGGTGACAGAAAACTAACCAACACAATTGACTCTTGGTTGGCTCCACACACAAATACATCACTCTTTCCAGTTCATTCCCAAGATCACACGTTAATATTAACATCCCACTATAAAAATTCCAACTCTTAAAAGTCTTTAACAATTTAAACACTGAAAAAAAATCAGCCTCTTTAAAATATCATCTCTTTTAAAATGTAACGTCTCTTAAAAATTCAAAAAAAAAAAACTCTTTAAAAGTTCAAAATCTTTCAACTGTGAGATTCTGTAAGATCAAAAATAAATGAAGCATTTTACTTCTGTTTGAAAGTTCGCAAGCCAGACCTCCATCATCTGTACTGCTCTAAACATTCTTATCTTCAAGCTTCCACAGAATAGCCCACTGAGCCATCAACGCTCAGTGACTTTCTAGGCCAAGCTTCCGAAGTCCTTCTACAATCCTCTCAATAAAGCCAGGATCAGGTCTGTCCCAGCAATACCCCACTATCCTCGTAGCTATTGCTGTGATTAAACACAATGACTTAAAGAAAGCTGGGAGAAGACGGTTTATTTAGCTTATACTTCCTTGTGGTAGCCCATCATCAAAGGAAGTCAGAACAGAAACTTAAACACGGCAGGATCCTGGAGGCAGGAACTGATGCAGAGGCCATGGAGGGGTGCTGCTTACTAGCTTGTTCATGATTTGCTCAGCCTACTTTCTTACAGAACCCAGGACCACCAGCCAAGGATGGCCCTACTTACATCCATCACTAAGAAATTATCTTATAGGCTTGCCTATAGCCTAACCTTACGGAAGGATTTCCTCAACTGAAGTTCTTTTCTCTCAAATGATTTTAGCCTGCATTAAGCTGTCATAACATTAGCCAAGCAAGGCCTTGCATATTCATCATATTAACAGGCCCTGCCTAACTATAGGAATTAGTATGTGGTTTTGTAAGTTTTTGTTACAAATAGTTATTAGGCAAAATAGTCATCTAGATAATTTAAAAACTCCTCTGGTACTAAATATGAGGAGTGAAACTAAGACAGGTATTTATACAGTTATTCTTTTTAATGACATACTTTTTTTTAGACAAAGAGATGAGCTCAGAAAACCCATAGGCGGTAACAATAACAGGAGAAATAAAAACCAGTGAGACTGAAATGAGCTGGAGATGCCACAGGAAGGGGCGTGCCTGCGAGCCCCCGCCTGCCTAGCCCCGCCTGCAGAGCCCTGCCTGCCTGGAAACAGCAGATAAGTCTTGGGCCCTGGAGGCAGGAAATCAGAACTGAAATGCAACGTTTCAGCCAGAGGATGCAGTGCAGAATTCAAAACAAATGAACAAAAACCTTCATCTTCAGAGGCACATTAAAGATATTCCCAACACCCTCTGGTGTATAAATTCTTGACTGTGGCATCCTGCAAACTTTCCGTAGGTGTCAAAGCACAAGATGTGGTGTTTGTGGCTGCCACCTGAGCAAATGCAACACTTCCCTTGCAGAATGCCATTGCCATCACCCCAGGTAGGCTCTGCAGGGTTTCTAAGATTACACTCCAACAAAGGCAGATTGATACTGGAAAATAACAAAGCACATGAGGAAGTCATGAAAGGAAGGAGAATCAACAACAGGCACAGAGGGCATATTCAGAGCTTTAAATGCTATCATTCATAAAGGTGAATTAATTTTTTAAGAAAGGCTTTTAAATGGGACTTAATGGGGAGAGTGGGAGAGTTTCTGAAGAATTGATAGAGCTGAGTTTGGGAATGGAATGTAGTAGAACTTTTAGAAATCAAAACTAAGCACAAGCTAAAAATCTCTGGCTGAAAAAAAAAAAATACCTGCATACCATATATCTCACAGGCCACTTGTATCCAGAATATATAAAGAGTTTCCTAAATCCAACAGTAAGAAAACAGCCTGGTTAGGAAATAGTAGAAAAATATCAAAGAAACACTTGAGGAGAAATACAGCTCAAACCCATGCGAGAAACAATCAGATGCCTGACAGAATGGTTAACATGCAAAATAAAATCCTCTGACAACGCTAAATGCAGACAAGGATGCAGAGAGTTTAGATCTCTAGGATAATGCAGGTGACAGTGTAAAATGGTACAGCCATCCTATAAATCAGCTTGTGGGTCTAGAAAATTAAAGACACAATAACAATCACCTTGTCCATACAGAAAGGTCGCCTAGCTGTTCACGCGGCTCTGTGCAACCTCACAAATTCCAGATACATCACAGCTGTCCATCAATGGGAGGACAAAACAACCTCTAGTTATACAACCAACACTACTTAGAGATGAAATGAGGTAAGCCGAGAGGCACGTGACTCAGACTGAGCTTTAAATCACAGTGCTAAGGGAGAGGATTAGTCTCGAAGGGCCACAGGTGCTGTGCACTGTTGTTTGTTATGTTCATCTCTCAAAGCTACAGCCAGTTAGAGAAAGATGGGATGGATATAAGTAGTTACTAGGGGAGAAGAGAAGGGAGGGCAATTACAGCTGCATGAAGAGGCAGTGAGGCACAGCATGGAGGAGTTCTTTTGTAGTGGTGGGCCAACTCTGTATGATACTTACAGTGGTGGCTATATGAACCTATAGTTTTAATAAATGTCATCACAACTATATACAAAGAGACTGATGATATGAGTGTATTCAAACCCTTTGAAATCTGTACCATATCAGCACGGTACCAATCAATATCGTTATTCAACCCTGCATTATTATAGGGTCACTGTAGGGTCACATTGGGGAAGCTGGAATATGAATATGTGGAAACTTTCTCTACTATTTTCACAACTGACTGTGATTCTATAATACCTGAAAACAAATGCTACTTCATAATCTAAACATACACATATATGGTTTTGTATCTATGAAATTCAATGGATAGTTTGAAAGCCAATAAACCAGAGAAGAGAGAGACTGGCAAGAGGGCTTAGTGGACAAACACACTTGCTACGTAAACCCAGTAACCTGAATTTAGTACCCAGTATTCCTCTGACCTCCACACACATGCTGTGGCACACACAGGCAGTGAAACCATAAACAATAATAATAATTTTAGAAGATGAAAACAGAATTAATGAACTGAGAGATTAGTGAAAAAAGTATCTAAATTTAAACAAATTTTAAATTTAAATTAAATCAGGAAAATAAATAAATGTGAATATAAGCATTAGAGGAAGAGAGGAGAAATTGAGAAGGCCAATGTCATATAATGTGCTGTGTGTAACAGCAATATCATTGCTGTTGCAGAGATCCCAGGTTGGCCTCAAATTCGTTACATAGTTGGGGGTGACCTTGAACTTCTGGTCATTCTGTCTCTACTTCCCAAATGCTTGGGTTATAGGTGTGTGCTACCACATTCTGTTCATGTAGTGCTGGAGATTGAACCCAAGGCTTTGTGCTTGTTAGGGAAGCACTATACTTAAATATTCAGCCTCAGTGATGAAGCTTTATAAAAGAGTAATTAGAAAAAAAATAAAGGAAAGGGAGTATTTCAATAATGGCTGAGAAACTTATTTGTTGGAAGATGTAACCCTAAAAATTTAAGAAGCACAGCTGTTTGTAAACAGAACAAATAATAAACCAACTTGTAGACATGGTGAGTACCAAAGAAAAGGAGAGTTTAAAAGTAACTTGTGAGTTTTGCCCATTGCTAATCCTAACTTTCTTTTCAGCGAAGAAGCCATCCATGGCTATTCTCTTGTGTTTTCCCATGAGCTCCCTGAGAGAGTGCACTGAGACCTAGACCATCCAGCGTTGATTACTTGGAGAACATTACAGTACACCCTGTACTGTAAAAACAGTGTAGTGTAGGTAATGGGAGTCATAATCACAGAGTAACTGAGGCAGGCACAGGGTTCTAGTGAGGCAGAAACTGGAGAGGCACATTCCCGGGCTGTAG
Organism: Mus caroli; assembly: GCF_978045245.1. Lineage (NCBI taxonomy): Eukaryota > Metazoa > Chordata > Mammalia > Rodentia > Muridae > Mus > Mus caroli. Next base: position 142,888,666 of record NW_028227261.1, on the reverse strand, counting down.
AGTTTCACTCAGCTTGCTTCCATTGCTATAAACAATGAGTAAATCCAGCTCGCTGATTCCATAAACACAGCCCTGGAACCAGTTCACTTAATCCCTGGAGTGTGGAAGGGCACAGATCCAGTCCATGTGCTCCTTTCACTGCAGGTACCAGCCCAGCGTTTAGCCAAGAAAATAAACTAAGGCAGGGAAAGATCATACAGCCTGTCTGTCTTCTCCTCCTATAACTAGTGGCTGTAACTTTTCAGTGTCTTGGGCAGCCCCGTGGTGACTTACAGTACAGAGTGGTGGGGCTGAAGTGTGGAAGCTTTCTTTCTCTCTCTGGGTTCCTTTTTAACTGCCTCTAAAATGTCTAAAAATGGAAGCACACTATATTGTTTAACTCATAAGAGGTAGTGTGTTATTGCTCTATCGTTTACAAATGCACATTTTTAGCAGCATGTTGGGAGCTATCGTTGCCACATAAGAGAAGGCACTCCTTGAGAAGAGGCCGTAGATCATCCATTGAGCATGTCGAGTCCTTAGTGAGTGAGCACATCAGAGTTACACAAAGGCAGACACGTGTGCATCGAGCACTTAAATAGCCTGCAAGACATGGACTTCCATGCCCAAGTGCTCAAATCTGGAACTTCAGCGATTGCTCCCATTGAAACCCTCTCAATACTGTATCAGCCATGGGCCTGACTGACAAAGATGTTATTCCCATAGGCTGCAGAGAGAATGATTCTGAAGTCCCCAGGCCTAGAATTACGAATGACCTGAATGACTTGCCCAAGTGGCAAGGGTGAAGTCACTTTCCATGCCTCATACGTGTGGATGAGAAGGTTCCCAGGATCCATGGCTGGGTCTGCTTTGTTCTGAGGACTGAGGTCATGTTGATGTCTTGCAAAAAAGAGACTTCAAAGATCACATCTTTCCTTACTTTTCTTTTTTTCTTTCTTTCTTTCTTTCTTTCTTTCTTTCTTTCTTTCTTTCTTTCTTTCTTTCTTTCTTTCTTTCAGACTTGTTTTACTTTGAGTCGTGTGCATGTGTATACTGGTATGTATATGTGAGTGCAGGTACCTGTGAAGTCCAGAAGGGGGAACTGGACTCCCCAGAGCTAGAGTTACAGGTGTTGATAACCATCTTGCTTGGTTGCTAGGAACTAAACTTAGGTTCTCCACAGAAGCAGTTTGTGCTTTTAAGTGCTGAGCAATCTCTCCACCTCCACTCTCCCTTCTTTGTCTCCTCTTCCTCCTTGTGCCCTTCCATGGTGCTTGGAATGGAACCTCACGTCCTCTATAAGTGAGCTTCCTCTTCAGCCCAACCAGAGGTAAAGGGTTTTCACCTTATTTAGTTGTATGCACCAATTGAATAAAAAGATGTATTTGATTGTGACATTTTCAAACATGCTCATACTGCACTTTGATTGCATTTAGCTCCCTCATTGCTTTCTGTTGTGCTTTTTCTCTATTCCTCCTGGTTCCCTTGGATGAATTTTTACTACACAAGAGTTTGACCCACAGTTCACAACAGAGGTACATATGCAAGACTTTCCTCACATCACAATACTGATTGGTACCAACTGTACTGTTTGCTCATCTCTTAGGCGTCCAGGCATCCTCCTCTCTTCTTTCTGCCTCTTCTTCCATTTGCTTTCTCTCTTACACCATTTATTCAAACCGTTAAAATCCTTTCAAAACCTACCGTTAAATAAAGTAACGAGAAATAGAAAGCCACTGGCAAATATAAGTTAAGGAGGGACTACAAATTCTGACCATCCAAAAAGCATATGTGCTGCTCATTGTCCCACATCACAACAATACACTGCAGCTGGCTGACATGATGGCCATCTTTGGAGATAAACACTGTGGCCATAAATGTTCTAAAATGATGTGAAAGTGCTCTCACCCCCCAAATTTCCAGAACAGTCGATTCTCTTCCTGTTGTCTGAGGCAGTGTGTGACTCCTGCATGCTCTGTCCTCGCTTTACACAAATGTCCAGGCTCTGTTTATTTCAGTATCTCTGCAGCTGTGAGACTTCTGCTACATAATTGCTTTTCCTTCCAAATATCTCACTTGTCAAGGGACTTGCTCACAAGCTCTCACATTCAGTTTGTAAAACATGATGGTGCTTGTGTTTTGTTCTTTGTGCTAATGTTACAGTAACTTTTAGTCCTGACCAAATATTTTCAGGATGCTAATTATATTTCTATGGATGATCAACATAAAGTCTATGGAATAAATGAACAAATGTGCCCCAAACTTTATCACTGTGATTTTAAATCATTTGGAGCAAAAGATCTTGAGGTAGATGGAAGAGAGACCCCGTTCAGGACTGGTAGTTATCAAACCAGTGAACAAGTATTGAGTGCTGTGTGTATACCCACTCATTTATCATCAAGTAGCCATATGAATGGCAGAGCAGTACTAATGGCCCATTTTATAGATAAGGAAACCAAGGGATAAAGAGAACAAATCATTTTGAGTTCCCACAGCTAGAATATAAGACAGAGCATTGAGAATCCAGACCTCCTCATTCCAGAGCCTGCATGTGAAATTCTATTCAACATCCTCAGGAAAGCTGTCCTTCCACCCTGACAGACTTTATTATTTGTTCTAGGTGAAGGAATAAATGAGGAAGGTGGCACCTCCTTTCCCACTTTCATTTTACTCCCCTGTTCATCCCCAACACATCATTCCATCTCTCACAATCACAATAAATGGGAGAAGACCATGAAGAGTGCTCCACTACAGACACCTTCCCTACCAATCTCTTCTACTTTAAAAGATATGGAATCTGTTTTCTAGATGCTTCTCATCTGAATGTGGAACAATAATAAGGAGGCAGAGAAAACGAGAGCATAAAGGCATGGGAGAAAAACAAAGGTTCTACCAAGTTTAACAGCCAGTCTATGAGCTTTAAGATGTATAACTGGCAAGCAGCCTCTGAAGCAAGTCCAAAGTCGAGTCCCAGAGATGTCTGTCTTCTTGTGGTGACAGCTGTGAAATAGCACTGTAGTTAGGATGCATCTTATAATTTTCAGCATCTTTTCACTTTTCTCCCATCAAATTGACTTTAATTTCCCTCCTCCTTTAAATGCCTTCCTCATTTGTGTCTGAATTTTATCACTTTGGTCCACATATCATTTAACAGCCCCTTGTGGAACACTTGTCTTAGAAGTGCCATTCACACCCATCAGCTGAGTACAACATAGGCCTGTCCACCTTGCTTCCCTGCTTGCAACAAGTCATGGCTCCAGGTGCATTGCTCTGCAGACGCACATAGTCTGATTTCAGCTGCTGTTTCTGTTTTATCTGTGATGTGCTGATATGGCTTCTAGAAGACAATGTCGATGAAGGAGGAGGAGGAGAAGAAGAAGAAAGAGAGGAGGAGAGGGAGAGAGAGAGAGAGAGAGAGAGAGAGAGAGAGAGAGAGAGAGAGAGAGAGAGAGAGAGAGAGAGAGAGAGAAGGCCAAATGGAAGACAAGGTCATACCACACAGTGTGAGGGAAGTTAGGGTAGGGGTAGCTCCCATTAGACAGAACAGAGCATGGAGGGTGTGATGGTTTGTATATCCTGGGACCAGGGAGTGGCACCATTTGAAGGTGTGGTCTTGTTGGAATAGGTGTGACCTGGTTGGAATGGGTGTGTCACTGTGGGTGTGGGTATAAGATCCTCACCCTAGTTGCCTGGAAGTCAGTCTTCCACTAGCAGCCTTTGGATGAAGACATAGAACTCTCAGCTCCTCCTGCGCCATGCCTGCCTGGATACTGCCATGCTCCCTCTTTGATGATAATGGACTGAACCTCTGAACCTGTAAGTCAGCCCCAATTAAATGTTGTTTTTTATAAGACTTGCCTTGGTCATGGTGTCTGTCCACAGCAGTAAAACCCTAACTAAGACAGAGGGTAATATGATGTGACTCATCAACACCCTGAAGAACACAAGAGGACAGACACCTGAGATAACCCACCAGAGGAGACCCAGAGAACAGCTTCAGTGAGTAAAGTTCTAGGGAAAAGCCTATCTGTGGGCATCCTCAGACATGGAGGGGACCAAAGATTCAACTACCCGGTGCTGCTGGATTTAATTTAATTAAACAGGGTAGGTTCTGGGAGTAGTCACAGACTATATCCTCCACAGATTGGGTTCTTTGTGCTTTGAAAGTAATTTTCACCACAACCTTGTGAAGGAGATGTCTTCACTCATTCTACTACCCATTCTTAGACATCCTACAGTCTAAATGAAAGCTAGGCCAGGCTTGATGGTGCCTGCAGTCCTAGCTCGTTGAAAGGCTGGTCTGGCAGATTGCAGGTTCAAGGCTAACCTGGCAATTTAGTGAAACTATGTCAAAAGAGAAAGGAAGAAAGGAAGAAAGGAAGAGAGGAAGAGAGGAAGAGAGGAAGAGAGGAAGAGAGGAAGAGAGGAAGAGAGGAAGAGAGGAAGAGAGGAAGAGAGGAAGAGAGAAAGAGAGAAAGAAAGAAAGAAAGAAAGAAAGAAAGAAAGAAAGAAAGAAAGAAAGAAAGAGAGAGAGAGAAAGAAAGGGAGAAAGGAAGAAAGGAAGAAAGGAAGAGGTGGTAGTATGTTTAAGCAGCCTGGGCTTAGCCACATCTTGTCTCAAAACAACAACAGAGTCCAGAGAAATACTTTTAACTTCCTAAAATACACAATGCAATGGATTGAACAGGTTTGACCCCATAAACTCATGTGTTTGAATCCTTGGCCCACAGGAAGTATGAAACAATAATGATACAAGGTGATATGTCCTTGTTGGAGGAAGTATGTCGCTGTAGGGGTGGGCTTTGAGACCCTTCTCCCAGCTGCCTTGAAGACAGACAGTCTTCTCCTAGCAGCCTTCAGATCAAGTTGTAGAACTCTCAGCTCCTCCTGAGCCATGCCCACCTGGACACTGCCATGTTCCTGCCTTGCTGATAATGGAGTGAACATCTGAACCTGTAAGCCAGCCCCAGTTAAATGTTGTCCTTTGTAAGAGTTGCTGTGGTCCTAGTGTCTCTTCACAGCAATGGAAACCCTAAGACGCACAGCTCGAGCCACCATTTAAGTCACCACCATCCCTGCCTACATCACAGTGCTCAGGGAGGGGATGATGTTCAGGATAAACAAGCAACAAATGAATGAATCTCAGTGTCAGAATGGTCCTGATGATGATTGCAACGTCCATACACATTCCAGGTGAAGCCCACTGCTTCTCACATAGATTCACTGCAAGGCAAGAGACTCCTTCTACCAATCACTTTAGACTCACCTTGAAAAACAAGAGCTGAGCAGGTAACAGTAGGGGGACAAGGGAAGGTTCAGAAAAATAAACCGTAACTTCATTCTGCAAATTAGCTCATTGGTAAATCAGTGGAACAGTCAAATTAATTGAAGTAAAATTAGTCTTTTAAGATGTTTTGCTTTTGAGATCATGTGTATTGCAAACCCATTAAGTATGTATGAAATTTTAAAAATGTATTTTAGGAAGGAAGTATGCCACACCCATCCCAAGAGCCAACTGTGGCCAACTTGCTTCAAATTATAGAAGACATTTTTATTTATATGTTTTTCTGTAGAAAGTTATTTTGGTAAGGTGATATCTCTGCATTTGTATTTCAGGAAACAAAATCATGAGGAAAAGCACCACACACTTGTGGCGAGTTATTAGAATTTGAAAGGAGACTCAAATTCAATTTCTTTGGGCATGAATTTTGAGACCTTTTAAAGAAAAATATCTGAAAAAGGCATTCTTCTAATAAGAAAAAAATGTTATGTTCCTACTCCATTTCCTTCTTCTAATTATTTCAACTCTGGGACTTTTTCTCATTTAGCCCAAATTGAGCTCCAAGCGAGAAGCTGGGTGGCCCTCTGAGAACACATGAGTGGAGAAAAATTTCAGATCTGTCTCCAGTTAAACGCAAGCTTGCGGGGAAGCTTGGTCCTCCAATACAGGTTTTCTCATCTGTTAACCAGGGTGATATCCACTTTGAAGGTTAAATTAAAAGGTGAAAGTAGACAAGTATAAATATTAAACCATTTGGTAAGAAATCTAAATTCACTACAGAAATGCAAAGCATTATCGATGGCCCTTTCCTCTTTTCCTTTCCTTTCCTTTCCTTTTTATCTTTCTTTCTTTTTTTTTTTTTTTTATGGCTTTTGAGATTTTTTAAAAATTTATTTTTATTAGATTTTTTTAAAATTAGGTATTTTCTTCATTTACATTTCCAATGCTATCCCCCATACCCTCCCCGCCACACTCCCCTACCCACCCACTCCAACCTCTTGACCCTGGCATTCCCCTGTACTGAGGCATATAAAGTTTGCAAGACCGAAGGGCCTCTCTTTCCAATGATGTCCAACTAGGCCATCTTCTGATACATATGCAGCTAGAGACACAAGCTCTGGGGGTACTGGCTAGTTCATATTGTTGTTCCACCTATAGGGTTGCAGACCCCTTCAGCTCCTTGGGTACTTTCTCTAGCTCCTCCATTGGGGGCCCTGTGATCCATCCAATAGCTGACTGTGAGCATCCACTTCTTTGTTTGCTAGGCCCCAGCATAGCCTCACAAGAGACAGCTATATCAGGGTCCTTTCAGCAAAATCTTGCTAGTGTATGCAATGGTGTCAGCGTTTGGAGGCTGATTATGAGATGGATATGCATTTCAAATGCTATTCTGAAAGTTCTCTATACCCTCCCCCTGCCCTGCTCCCCTACCCACCCACTCCTGCTTCTTGGCCCTGGCATTCCCCTGTTATTGGGCATATAAAGTTTGCAGTACCAAGGGGCCTCTCTTCCCAGTGATGACCGACTAGGTCATTTTCTGCTACATATGCAGCTAGAGATATGAGCTCTGGGGGTACTGGTTAGTTCATATTGTTGTTCCACCTATAGGGTTGCAGATCCCTTCAGCTCCTTGGGTGCTTTCTCTAGCTTCTCCATTGGGGGACCTGTGTTCCATCTTATAGATGAATGTGAGCATCCACTTCTGTATTTGCCAGGCACTGGCATAGCCTCATATAAGACAGCTATAACAGGGTCCCTTCAACAAAATCTTTCAGGCATATGTAATAGTGTCTGGGTTTGGTGGCTGATTATGGGATGGATCCCTGGGTGGGGTAGTCTCTAGATAGTCCATCCTTTCCTCTTAGCTCCAAACTTTGTTTCTGTAACTCCTTTCATGAGTATTTTGTTGCCTATTCTAAGGAGGAATGAAGTATCCATCCATTGGTCTTCCTTCTTCTTGATTTTCTTGTGTTTTACAAATTGTATCTTAGGTGTTCTATGTTTCTGGGCTAATATCCACTTATCAGTGAATGCATATCTAATGACTTCTTTTGTGATTGGGTTACCTCACTAAGGAGATATCCTCCAGATCCATCCGTTTGTCCAAGAATTTCATAAATCCATTGTTTTTAATTGCTGAGTAGTACTCCATTGTGTAACTGTACCACATTTTCTGTATCCATTTCTCTGCTGAGGGGCATCTGGGTTCTTTCCAGCTTTTGGCTATTATAAATAAGGCTGCTATGAACATAGTGGAGCATGTGTCCTTCTTACCGGTTGGAACTTTTTCTGGGTATATGCCCAAGAGAGGTATTGCTGGATCTTCCTGTAGTATTATGTCCAATTTTCTGAGGAACCTCCAGACTGACTTCCAGAGTGATTGTACAAGCTTGCAATCCCACCAACAATGGAGGAGTGTTCCTCTTTCTCCACATCATCGCCAGCATCTGCTGTCACCTGAATTTTTGATCTTAGCCATTCTGACTGGTGTGAGGTAGAATCTCAAGGATGTTTTGATTTGCATTTCACTGATGATTAAGGATGTTGAACATTTTATTTCAGGTGCTCTCAGCCATTCCGTATTCCTCAGTTGAGAATTCCTTGTTGATCTCTGAACCCCATTTTAAATGGGGTTATTTGAATTTCTGGAGTCCAGCTTCTTGATCTCTTTGTATATATTGGATATTAGTCCCCTATCAGATTTAGGATTGGTAAAAATCCTTTCCCAATCTGTTGGTGACCATTTTGTCTTATTGACAGTGTCTTTTGCCTTACAGAAGCCTTGAAATTTTATGAGGTCCCATTTGTCAATTCTTGATCTTACAGTACAAGCCATTGCTGTTCTGTTTAGACATTTTTCCCCTGTGCCCATATCTTCGAGGCTTTTCCTTACCTTCTCCTCTATTAATTCCAGTGTCTCTGGTCTTATGTGGAGGTCTTTGATCCACTTAGACTTGAGCTTTGTACAAGGAGATAAGAATGGATCAATTTGCATTCTTCTACATGATATCCGCCAGTTGTGTCAGCACCATTTGTTGAAAATGCTGTCTTTTCCACTGGATGGTTCTAGCTCCCTTATCAAAGATCAAGTGACCATAGGTGTGTGGGTTCATTTCTGGGTCTTCAATTATATTCCATTGATCTACCTGTCTGTCACTGTACCAGTACCATGCAGTTTTTATCACAATTGCTCTGTAGTATAGCTTAATGTCAGGTATGGTGATTCCACCAGAGGTTCTTTTATTGTTTTTGCTATTCTAGGTTTTTTATTTTTCCAGATGAATTTGCAAATTGCCCTTTCTATCTCAGTGAAGAATTGAGTTGGAATTTTGATGGGGATTGCATTGAATCTGTAGATTGCTTTTGGCGAGATAGCCATTTTTACTATATTAATCCTACCAATCCATGAGCATGGGAGATCTTTCCATCTTCTGAGATCTTCTTTAATTTCTTTCTTCAGAGACTTGAAGTTCTTATCATACAGATCTTTCACTTCCTTAGTTAGAGTCACACCAAGGTATTTTATATTACTTGTGACTATTGTGAAGGGTGTTGTTTCCCTAATTTCTTTCTCAGTCCTTTTATCATTTATGTAGAGAAAGGCCATTGATTTATTTGAGTTAATTTTATATCCAGCTACTTCACTGAAGCTGTTTATCAGGTTTAGGAGTTCTCTGGTGGAATTTTTAGGGTCACTTATATATACTATCATATCATCTGCAAAAAGTGATATTTTGACTTCTTCCTTTCCAATTTGTATCCCCTTGATCGCCTTTTGTTGTCTAATTGTTCTGGCTAGAACTTCAAGTACTATATTGAATAGGTAGGGAGAAAGTGGATAGCCTTGTCTAGTCCCTGATTTTAGTGAGATTGCTTCGAGTTTTTCTCCATTTAGTTTGATGTTGGCTACTGGTTTGCTGTAGATTGCTTTTATTATGCTTAGGTATGGGCCTTGAATTCCTGATCTTTCCAAGACTTTTATCATGAAGGGGTGTTGAATTTTGTCAAATGCTTTCTCAGCATCTAATGAGATGATCATGTGGTTTTTGCCTTTGAGTTTGTTTATATAGTGGATTAAGTTGATGGATTTTCATATATTAAACCATCCCTGCATCCCTTGGATGAAGCCTACTTGGTCATGATGGATGATCATTTTGATGTGTTCTTGGATTCAGTTTGCAAGGATTTTATTGAGTATTTTTGCATCGATATTCATAAGAGAAATTGGTCTGATGTTTTCTTTCTTTGTTGGATCTTTGTGTGGTTTAGGTATCAGAATAATTGTGGCTTCATAGAATGAGTTGGGTAGAGTACCTTCTGTTTCTATTTTGTGGAATAGTTTGTGAAGAACTGGGATTAGATCTTCTTTGAAGGTCTGATAGAACTCTGCACGAAACCCATCTGGTCCTGGGCTTTTTTTGGTTGGGAAACTATTGATGACTGCTTCTATTTCTTTATGGGAAATGGGACTGTTTAGATCGTTAATGTGATCCTGATTTAACTTTGGTACCTGGTATCTGTCTAGGAAGTTGTCCATTTCATCCAGGTTTTCTAGTTTTGTTGAGTAACGCCTTTTGCAGTAGGATCTGATGATGTTTTGGATTTCCTCATGTTCTGATGTTATGTCTTCTTTTTCATTTTAGATTTTGTTAATTAGGATACTGTCCCTGTGCCCTCTAGTCAGTCTGGCTGGAGGGTTTATTGATCTTGTTGATTTTCTCAAAGAACCAGCTCCTGGTTAACTGATTCTTTGAATAGTTCTTTTTGTTTCCACTTGGTTGATTTCAGCCCTGAGTTTGATTATTTCCTGCCCTCTACTCCTCTTGGGTGAATTTGCTTCCTTTAGTTCGAGAGCATCTATGTGTGCTGTCAGGCTGCTAGTGTATGCTCTCTCTAGTTTCTTTTTGGAGGCACTCAGGGCTCTGACTTTTCCTCTTAGGACTGCCTTCATTGTGTCCCATAAGTTTGGGTATGTTGTGGCTTCATCTTCATTAAACTCTAAAAAGTCTTTAATTTCTTTCTTTATTTCATCCTTGGTGAAGGAATCATTGAGTAGAGAGTTGTTCAGTTTCCACGTGAATGTTGGCTTTCTATTATTTATGTTGTTATTGAAGATCAGCCTTAGTCCATGGTGATCAGATAGAATGCATGGGATAATTTCCATATTTTTGTATCTGTTGAGGCCTGTTTTGTGACCAATTATATGGTCAGTTTTGGAGGAGGTACCATGTGGTGCTGAGAAAAAGGTATATCCTTTTGTTTTAGGATAAAATGTTCATAGATATCAATTAAATCCATTTGTTTCTTAACTTCTGTTAGTGTCCATGTGTCTCTGTTTAGTTTCTGTTTCCAGGATCTGTCCATTGGTGAGAGTGGGGTGTTGAAGTCTCCCACTATTATTGTGTGAGGTGCAATGTGTGCTTTGAGCTTTGCTAAAGTTTCTTTAATGAATGTGGCTGCCCTTGTATTTAGAGCATAGATATTCAGAATTGAGAGTTCCTCTAGGTAGATTTTACCTTTGATGAGTATGAAGTGTCCCTCCTTGTCTTTTTGATAACTTTGGGTTGGAAGTCAATTTTATTCAATATTAGAATGGATACTCCAGCTTGTTTCTTCAGACCATTTGCTTGGAAAATTGTTTTCCAGCCTTTCACTCTGAGGTAGTGTCTGTCCTTTTCCCTGAGGTGGGTTTCCTGTAAGCAACAAAATGTTGGGTCCTGTTTGTGTAGCCAGTCTATTAGTCTATGTCTTTTTTATTGGGGAATTGAGTCCTCAATGGCCCTTTCCTAAAAGGTCCATCTGCTCTGTCCCCATCAGGCTGTTGAAGCTGCTGAGGGTTTTCTTAATCTCATCCTTCCCAGGAAACAGAGCTGAGCAACAGAGCTGAGTAGCTTCCCAGGAATCCTGCAGACAGAGCTGCATGAAAGTGCTGAGAGAGGAAGCCTGCCTGTGAGCTCTTGGATGTCAGTGGCTGCCTTCTGGGGGCTTACTTCTGGGGTCCCAAGCCTTTTATTCCCTGTAGGTCTGAATGTACGGGAGGCATTGCACATTTCTATTGTATATTTCCCACTGGAAAATTAAAAAAGAAAATCACAGCAAACATGAGCTAGGTGTATCTTTCAAACCAGGGAAGCGGTTGACATCCAGTCCTGGTCTGTGGCTAGTCCAGAGAGATGGTGAGAGTGTGGTGTTCTTCTGAGTCCCTAAGTCCCTGAGTTCTAAGGTTCTTAGAGTCAGGTCTGGCTCTCAATCAGCCAGTTACTTTCCTACTGGTATAGACAATGCCTGTACTCTCTGCCCCCATGGTAGAAGCCAAATCTCCAGCCTTGAGCTAACACAAGAAAGAAAGAAAGAAAGAAAGAAAGAAAGAAAGAAAGAAAGAAAGAAAGAAAGAAAGAAAGAAAGAAAGATTTCTGAGTTCGAGGCCAGCCTGGTCTACAAAGTGAGTGCCAGGACAGCCAGGGCTATACAGAGAAACCCTGTCTCGAAAAAACCAAAAAAAAAAAAAAAAAAAAAAAAAAAAAAAAAAAAAAAAAGAAAGAAAGAAAGAAAGAAAGAAAGAAAGAGAAAAGGAAAGAAAAGAAAAGAAAAGAAAAGAAAAGAAAAGAAAAGAAAAGAAAGAAAAGAAAAGAAGTCAACAGATGGAGCTGGGTGGCTGCTAACCCCTATGACTGCAGCAGGCAGAGGGCGTCTGCGCAGAGCACTTAGCTTCCTGCAGAGGCAGGAAGCTAAGTGCTCCTGCTGAGAAAACTGCTAATGGCTAATAGGTGGGTAGCTCACAGACTGTGGAGATGCTAGATAAAGATGAGTGACACGCAAAGAGGATTGGAAGGGAATGGCTCGATAGTTCATCATACTCCTCAGAACAGTACACAACTTAAAACGTCTGAAATTGTTTATTTCTGGAATTTTCCATTCAATATTTTTAAACTACAGTAAACTATGGTCAGCTGAATTCATTGCAAGTTAAACCACAGATAAAATGGCTCATTAAACACCTCATCTCATTTTTCATGAAGTTAACCCCTTCCTTGTTTGGTACATCTTTTGCAAGTGAAGAAACTGAGGCACAGAGGACTGTGCATAAAATCTTCAGTAAGTAGGTACTGGTTTTCAGATATTGCCATATAATGCCAAGTGGCTGAAGAGCTTGTAGCCGAATTGCTTTCATGGTACATTGTTGCTGACAGGACCTGCTTTTCTTGAGGTATTATTAGCTTTTGTTCATTCACCTATGCATTTAGTCAGCCAGTGGGAAAGCTTTGCCAGTGTGTGAAATGAATAGGGTCTTAGGCACCTCGTTCCTGTCCTCCTGTTGCTTTAACCTCCCTATCCTTCTGAGATAAAGGAGCTGTCTGTCCTCTCACAAGAAGCCACGGCTCTACCTCCAGCTCTGGGATGATTCTATAAAGCCGTGGTTGGTTTCTCATTGTGCCAAGAGCAAGGTCATAAAGTATCTAGGTGATGTTTTTTCTTTGAATCTGAGAACAAAATCATTTTCTTTGTTAGAGAAAATGCCAGTTCTGAAGAGATGAGATCATTTATAAATGGGACGAATTTCCTGTGCCTTCCAGAGTGGGCACCCCCTAAGGTCTGGCCTCTGGTGCTGCATGACACAGACCAGTGAACCAGTGGTGGAAGGGGGGTTGGTTGGGCCCTGGACTGCGTCAGCGCCTCTCTGAGATCTACCCACATCATGGTGCGTCAGCTGCCCACGAGTTACTTGGACTGAGGACGTATTTCTCTGACCTCCTTTACCGGATTGTGCGTGGCCTGTGTATAGATTTGATTGGTGCGTGTTGGACAGCATAGATTCCTGCCTCTGCAGGAAGCTAAGTGCTCTGCGCAGACGCCCTCTGCCTGCTGCAGTCATAGGGGTTAGCAGCCACCCAGCTCCATCTGTTGACTACTTTAGGCAACTGTCATTGCCTCTCCGGGGGCCCTAGGTTCAGAGGCTTTGACTCCTTTAGCTTTGTGACTTCGACATTAATTCAGAAATAAATTATGCATGACTAATCCCTGCATTGCAGACATTGTAATTTCGGCTCTGTCTTTAATATGCAGAAAGGAAATATGGATACCTTTATCTCTTATGTCAAAGAGGTGGACTGTTTGTGGCTCAGATAGGAAAAGAGCCATTACTCATCAGCTCTTCTGAGGACAATTAAACCTCTTTGGGAGTCATGTTTCTGTCCTTGCTCGCTTTACCCACCTTCACCTTTGGGGGTCCCCCATTCATCCTCAGCCGCTGTGGTGATCGGATCCTCCTTCTCTAGTATATCCACTACAGCACCAAAACATTTGCTTTATTGCTTAGTAAGGTGTTTTGTTTTGTTTTTTCTTCCTTGTAATTCTCCCAGAAAATTATCCTGGCTTTTGCTTTGCACGTGAGACTTCAAACCAATCAAATGTTTTGATGAATCAATGAGCAGGTATTTACCAGTCTTAACTTCTGCTTTTATATAGTAAACAGGTACCAAGGATGAAGATGGAATTTTTCTTAACTTGCTTTTAGGTCAAACTTAAACTTGATAGATTGGATTGACAGATACAAGGTGAATTACATAACAAGAAATTCTTGGCCTGTTTCCAGATCACTACCACCCCATGGGACTTAATAACACTATTTGTTTTCTTCTGGAAGTCATTGAGCCTGAGCCATCTTAGTAGGCATCCCTTCTTAGACATCAGCAAGCCTGTGTCCTAAAGTAGACCAACCAGACCTCCACTCACACATTTTCACTTTTTCCAAATATAGATTTGGACCACCCCAAATCAGAGGATCTATGAGATTTTAATAATAACTCTAAGCATTATTGAGAGATGATCTCCAGTGATTCCCAGGCAGGCTTGTTATACATGAATAACTAACTGTAAGCATGGGCAGATGAGCTATGGTGACTGTGGAGAGGCTCCATTTTGGATTTCTTGACTAGTCTGACTGATTACACTGACCTAATCTCTCCCCAGATACATCTTCCATGCCCATGGGATTTGATCTACTTGTTTCTTTCAAAACATGGTTATTGACTCGTGCCTGAATACAGAACTACCTTACATGAGGTGGCTTGGCTTGGGGAAAAGGGCACAGTCTTTGAAGTTGGGTTCACAGGGATTTGAATTCCAAGGCACTTTCTGGTATGGAACCAGAAACCACTTTCTGGTATGGTGAGGGAGTCAGTCACTTGTTTGGTCCCTAGTTTCCTTAGCTGCAGAATAGAAAATTCAGTGACAGTTGCTGGAGATCACTGGGAAGGCTTAATGACTTTAGGTACACCCTGTGCTTGATTCATGCACCTAGTACTTTTGTGTCTATTTCTTATTGCACATATGAACATCACTCTATTAACCAGGTTCAAAAAGGTAACGTCATGTACATACTATGCCAATGATATGAGAAATAATTCAGGAAATTATTTCACTAACCACATTTAAGCTCTATGCATTGATAGAAGTATTTCCTAATAGATATGATAGAATGGGAAAGATCGGCACTTCCGTTGTTTGAAAAGATTAACCTCTCTTTTTTGTGGTATAATTGCATGTGTCTGGCCTTGCTCTATGTTATATGATATTTTCTCCTCAGACTTGCCGTCATTTCCTGGGTGCTTACTATGGTTGTCACTGGATGCTACTCATCCAGAACACTAATCCTATAGAGCGGACAAATGCTACAAATAAAAGCCCAGAGAAATGAAGACTTTGCTAGTCCTCCATAGGTCTGGCTGGCAGTAAGACGCCCGCAGGATTTCAGTGGATGTGTGCCTATATTTATGTTTCTTTCCAATGGAACTGGTCTCATTCCTTCCACTGATTTCTGGTTATAAGTGCTTTTCCTAACAAACATGTATTGTTCATGACCAACAATGGAGTCTGGGCTTATTACTATTTCACAGGGCACTGGGCCAGCTTAGCCAGGCTTGGTCTTTACTCATGTTTGTCTACTTTTTGCCCAATCTTATGAGGGCATTTTCTTAAATGAGGTTCCTTCCTTTCAGATGACTCTAGCTTGTGTCAAGTTGACATAAAACCAGCCAACAGTGTCCTTTATCTTTACATTCTACTAATTAAAGCAAATCATGGGGTCTGCTTAGACATAAAAGATCCCATCTCTTGGGGTGATGAGTACTTAAATCATCAGGAGGGAAATCTGGTGGCCTTCTTTGCAGTGATTTCCCACGTGCTCTTAAAACTATTCCTTGCATTATACAACACATCAACCTCTTCTCCATAAACTAAGGACAGTTATAGGTGGTTACTCAATGTCTGTCATTCGCTCAACACCTTCTACAGTTGCCATTACAAGCTACTGGGATGAGAATCTGATGATCGTTAATAACTATATATGGGATTAATTAATAATTGAATCAAGAGTAGATGATCATACTACATAGTCCAAGCACATAGTAAAACAAGTTAGCACCCATGTAAAATTTCAATTTCAATTCTATGTATGTAGTGGGAGTGTGTATCCACAGAAGGGCAGGTGCTTGAGGAGGCCAGAGGGATTATTACCTCCTGGAACTGGAGTTTCAGGTGGATGAGAGATGCCTAACTTGGGTGCTGAGACTCAAACTGTGGTCCTTTGCAAAAACAGTGTATTCTCTTAACTGCCAAGTCACCTGTCCAGCCATTTTCCATTAAACAAAACAAAACAAAACAAAACAAAACCCCTAGGATATAATTTGAAACAAGGCCTCAGGTAGACCATGCTGGCCTCAATCTTGCAACATATCCAAGATCCAAAGAAGACCTCAAACTTCTGATCCTCTTCCCTTCAACTCCCTATGGTGGGATTTTAGGCCTGCATTAACGTGCCAGGTTTATGAGGAGCTGTGAATCAAACTCAGAACATCTAGTATGTTAGGCAAGTACTCTACCAGATGAGTCACATCGTCCCTGTTCCGTATGTAATTTTCCTTTCTTGGTAAGCATAAGTTTGTCCTTTAATGCCACATGGCTCTTCCCTGTCCTCTGGAAATATTGACAAACATCTCACAGGGACTGAAATTGAATAATCTCTAAGGGCATAGAAGAGCTGAAGTCTTCACAAGTGCTTGGAAAATTCTGACTCCTCGGGAAGTGGTGTTGTCAGCAATTTGTCTTAAAGTTGTTGCAACACGCCTTGGTTTTTGGTGCCTGGAAAGTCTTTGCTGCAATGTTAGAATAAATTGTCTTGCTGGTGTTTGTAAGTAGATGTTTTAGGAAAATGCTGGAAAATCCCTTTCCCGTTCTCATTTGTCTCTCTCGCTTTCTCCCTTTTTGTATTAACAAAAACAAGAAAGGATTTTTTTTTTTTGAGAGCTCCAAAACCAAACATAGCCATGCAGCACTCCTGGGAGTTTGTTTTAGAAGTTCATATTTGAAATACTAAATCAATTATAGGCTTATGAGAATGACAGAAAACTCTTGGAACTAGGAAAGGAGGGAGGGGAAGGGAGGGAGGGAAAGAGAGAGGGAGGGGGACTGATCAATGTGTATTCCTTTTGATGTTGTTTTCCATCAGGACAGAACAGGATGTGAGGCCCAAGAAAACTGGGTCTTTTTCAGCCAGAGCAGAGCTTGAAAAATCTGGGTTTGACCTATGACTCATTTGATGTATTGATGCCAAATGTGCAGCCGACTCCGGCCACTGCCCTTCTCTTCTGTCTTTGTCTTGCTTGACCAGTTGATCTGAGCCAAGGAGGATGACAAGCAAAGCTGGGTTATCACCGCGTCTGCACCGTTTTTCCCTTTATATTAATCATCAGGAGACGCCAGGAGTGCTCTCAAGCATCCCTAGGACCAATGCCTGTGGACATTTAAAAAACCAAAACCCCCCCAAAAAAAACAGCTTAGTAAGGAAGAAGTCTGAATGGCTTGAACCCACCCCAAAATAACATACACATGTATATACACACATCTACATGTTTGTGCATATGTGTATATATGTGTGCGTGCGTGTGTGTGTGTGTGTGTGTGTGTGTGTGTATAATGTATGTGTAGAACTTTCTTTTTCAGCAAGTTGAAAAGATGGTGTTGAGTTAGGAGAAGGGAGGAAATGCAGCCTTTAAACCTCATGAACCAAACATCCAGCATCTCAGCACAGAGAGTGTTTTTCACTTGGATTTCTAGGCCTGAGTCCAGCATTTATTTCTTTACAAATACCTATGAACAATGCCTCTTGGAAACTCTCATTAACCAAAACCAACAAGTTCTGGAAGCAGAATAATAACTTTATTTCTAGTCTTTGCTACTCAGAAAATCTCTCCCATTCTAAAGCCACTCAGGTCCCCTGCCATACACCTTCTTAGGAAAAGCAACAGGAAGGGTTTTTGCCCACCTGAAAAAGAATGGTTTCTTGTTCTCAACGTAGTAAGTAGCAAAGACAAACAGCTTCATAAAGTTCCATCAAATAGCACCATAAATTTGTTGATCTTTCCACTTAAAATCCATTTTTAAAAAGGTGTTTTCATTGGCTCCTAGCACATCCGTCTCAGGATAGGTTGCCTAGCAACCTATCAGCCCTATTCCTTCGTGCTCATTTCTTTACAACCTCTCCTAAAGGTTTCTTTCCTGTTTGTTGGACTTGCAGTAGCAAGGTTTTAAACACCCCTGTACCTGCAATGGCGGCTTAAAAGTGGTTTGGGATAAGACCAAGCTGTCCTTTGAAGGTCAATGTCATCTGAATGGAGGAATTCCCTGGGAATTCTATAAGCAGGTTCCTAGCCAATGAATGTAATTTGTCTTCACTAGAAGAGGATGAGCCCACTCCTTAGAGGAAAACAAAGATGAGAATGTGACCCATGGTAATCCAGGCAACACTAAAGCCAGCCTTTCCCATAACTGGGTGACATGAGCTAAGTTCAAGTTGGGCCTCTATAACTTGATGTAGGAAGCCCCATGTAGTACTATATTGCTAGGGAGCCCTTGTGGTATTACTGTGTTGCTAGTTCAAACTAGTTCAGACAAGAGAACAGTTGAATCCTTCATTACCCTCCAACACACACACACACACACACACACACACACACACACACACACACACACACTCACACATACACAGGCACAAGGCTTTCAACCTCCATTTGTCTGGGCTTCAAGGCAAGTGTGTCTTTTTGTTTATATAGTTTTGTCTACCAACTAGTCCTAAGCCATCCTGGCAAGAATAAAAATATTTTAGAGACACTTGTGCCCCCTTTTGGTTATCAGACTACTGAATATTTCTAAAGAAATTGGGATTTCACCCGGATTCTCACAGTGGGAGAGAAAAAGGCTGGTGCTAGCCAGAGGGGAAACATGTCTCCCAGGAAGAGAGCTCACACAGCACTGACAACTTGTCAGAGGAGCCCTGAGAATCCTAATGAACAAGACCACACCTTGACAGAACTATGTAGCTATGGATTCTGCTCAATCTCTATTTAAACCTAGCCTTATGGTAACATCCAAAGATGGACTGGGGTTGGGATGAGTAATTGGATCTTTTGTTCTTCTCCATGTGTCCACATTGAATAAATCTTTTTTCTTTCTTTTCTTCCTCTGTTTGTTTAATTGGATTATTGAAGACAAATAGCCAAGCCTGTCTTAAGGTTGTCAGGACTCACACTCTGGCAGCATTTCCACAGTAGTTGCTTTCAAGAGGAGACAGATAGGCACACTTGGTTCTCTGCACTTTACCCATAGTCCTTAGTGAAGCCATCTGTAACATTGTCTAACACCCAGTGCCGTGAAGAACAGATCTGCTCATTTTGTGAATGTTCTCTGGCTTCACCAGATGGTAGCTCTTCTGCTTGCTCCAGTTTTCCCAGCTTTGGAAGTCACAGTACAGTCAATTTGCAACCTGCCACATATGGGAGGAAATATAGACTATGTGTCTGGGAACACAGATTCTTACCAAGGACCAAGGGTGGGGATGCTGGAAGGTATGATGAAGGATCCAACACTCTGTGCACCACTACTGCATTAAGATGGGGGCCACAGAGATTACAACCCTGAGAGATCACAGCAGCTGTTCTCATGTGTGAGCAAATGTTTGACACAACTGAACATCCAGGGTGAGGGGGTTGAAGACAAGAAGTAATGAGACCCTGTCCTTCAGCTTCCAAGGGCCTGGGCATGGCCTCACCTCTTTACCTACACTCTAAATCAGTGGACCCCACTCTATGCCACACAGCAGGCCACCACTACAGCACACCAGAGACTAAAGCAATTTCCAAACAATACACGTAGGGAACACCTGGGTCTTGGATTTGAACCAAGATACTGTGATAAGAGGTCTGTGCTTATCAGTACTTTACACAGCAATTTGATTAAAGAGATGGAGTCATTACTCAAACGGTAGCCACAACTGCAGCCACGGCTGACAGTCAGGCCTGTTGGACCCATTATGTGTGTGCATTTCTGTTATTGTTGTTTGATATCAGCCTTACACCACTTGACAAAATACCTTCAAATAGTAGCTAAATGAATGACTCGTGTATGAACTGAAATACTTGTGATGTTAGTGACCTTTGTCTCCTATTGCCTCATCTTGCTAATACTAATACCATAACTTGAACATAGCCTTTTCTCTGTATGGATGCTCATGAGACTTGTTCAGAGGACATCAAAGCCTGAATATGCATATTCACATCAGCACCAGGACCTTTTAGAGAGGGTGTCATAGTATGCATCTGTTGGGAACCATGGTTATCAGAAGTTGCTGCTATTGGTCCTGTGTGTTCTTCCCTTGGCATTCTTCTTAACCATCCAGATGGCATTTGCTTTTGAATCAGACCTTTGGTCATGCTCAATTGCATCTGTCAGGAGCATTCCTAGCCAACAAGTATAGATGTTTTATAAATGTATCCAGAATTCAAGTGGGGCTAGAGATGAAGAAGCAATTTCTACCTTTGAAACCAACAAACTACCTGAATGAGTTTCAGAGGAATGCATGCAGGCAACAACAACAACAACAATAATAATAATAATAATAATTCTCTACATTAAAAAACCCCTCATGCTCCCACACTGTTGAAATGATAAATACAGAGCCTCACAGATGCTCAAGGCTTGAGAATAAGTAACAGTTGAATGCTCAGTCCTAAATAAGGTACACCATAACCTCTAAGGGGTAAGGGTACATGGAGAACGTAAGCCTGAAGCTGGGGCGAAGGAAGGGCTGAGAAATGCCATCTCCTGGGCATTGCATGGGCACTGCACAGTGATCGTGACTCTGAGCCCAGAGCAGCTTCAGTTACCTGCATTGGGTCTGAACCAGGGTGGCCCTGTCAATACTCAGTCAAGTGGGGAAGGAGTTCATGAGGCCCTCACTCTCTGCTGACCTGTGGCTAGAGACAGAATGTGTGTGAGTCATTCCCTTCAGCGTATACACACTGGTGAGCCCAATAAGCATCTATAGGTAGCTCCAAACCCATGGACACACAGACCATCCTGGTTAATTCAGTGGGTCCCAATACAAGACAGACATGAAAGCCATTTTTAGGTAGGAGCAGAAGTTAACAAGGGTGGGACAGAGATAAAAGAGGTGTGTATGCAAGGCGACAGTGTCCATGATATACATATAAAAAGTTTCAGAAGAAAAATTATTTAGAAATTAAAATGTTCATATTATTAGTCCAAAACAAAAACATGTGAGATAATTAATATATATGCCTACATTCTATGCAACATATATAATGTAGCATGCCATGAATGTCTGTATTTATCAAGTGGTTTAAAGCTTTGGTTTCAGTGCATGGGTGGAAGATTTGCATTCTCTGTGTACTATAGGAAACAGTTCCCACGGCTTGAGAGAGAAGATGATATTGAGACCTGCAGTGCAGTTCCACTGCATATCAGGTCTGCTCTTACTCAACCGAATCCTGTGGCTATTCTGACTGTGTCTCATCTACCTTCCATAAAACTATACCCAGTCTATAAAGTTGGCAGCATGAGTTTGAAGGCAGTTCTATGATTATGTGTCTTCCGGCTTTGGATTAGGTGGGAATGCACTGGTATCCTGCAGTCAGCCATTATGGATCTGAAGTGTCCACACCACAAACACCAGTGAACAGTTCAAGTAAGGATGCCATCCCTCCACCCAGTGACCAATGGAAAAATCTTAAACAAAATGAAATATTTTCATGAAAGCCAAAGCAAAGGAAAAAATTAAAAATCCCTCACAAAGCAATAAGTAATGTCTTTCTTCTTTTTAAAAATTAATTATTCAAGTTAGCATACAAAGTAATGAGTTTCTTTACAGCATTTTCATGCATATGTGTCATTAATAAATAATGTGTTTACCCAAGAAGGAATGTGATCTGGGATACATGTCTGTCATGATTTGTCATCTGCTTCCTGTATGTCTGGCTAATTGTATTTTCTCAGCTCTCCTTAATTATATAGACCAAATGCTTTATGACTAGAAAAAGACACAGGGGGAGAAGAGCATCTAAGACAAATTGTCTGTGGCAAAGAGTCATAAACTGGAAGAGCTGTAACAATTAAGCAGCATCTTCAAAGCTGTCCTTCCCTCAGGCAGCCATCTTCAGTCTAGGTCTGTGATGTTTTGTGAGGCTCGGGGCTGAACCCAAGGCCTCATGCAAGCTCTCCACCACTAAGGCCCACCCCCAGCTCCTAGTCCAGAGTGTCTGGTGAAGCTATCAGCATTTCTTTGCAATGGGAATTAGAGAGTTTTCAATACTTTCATGCTTTCCCTTTCTCAGCGCATCTTTTTCTTTTTAGAATAAGCAACAGAGGGGGGGATGGTGGAAAGATCAATACTAATGCTCTAGTTCTTTTATGGAAAAGTTTGTCAGCCCGAGAATGTGGAACAGAGAGATTCTTGTTTTCTATGCTCATTTATAAAATGGAATTTTAATCATACAAGTAATAAATGAATATTTCCCCTTGCAATGAACACTTGGAACAGCAATGGCACTTGGAGCTGAAGTGCTGGCGCCATCTGTAATCAGATGTGTGTGGGTTTCCCAACCGGCTCTGTTTTCAGGAAACATGGAAGTGTTGGTGATAACTGAAGTCAAAGGACTCTTGTCTGGGTGCCCTTGAGAGAAAAGGGGAAGAGGCTACCTGAATCACCTTCCTCTTCAATGCCACAATCCTATCGCCTCCTAATATTGCCAGCTGTCCCCTTCTCCCTATGCCTTAAGTGACTTCAGTGTATTCTTCACTGGATGACCAACTGGTCATGTCTCCAATGTGAATGGTTTCTGTGGGATCTGGTAGTGAAGACAAGGGCATGCAAATAGCATCTATTGCTGGGTGGGCTGGAGTAGCTTCGCCTGCTAACCACTCTGAGAGTTGGCTCTGCTTTTTGCGAACAATGGTTTCAAAGCTGGTCTGTGCAGAAAGAGGCCAATGGAGTCATCAGGAAATAAGCCCAGTTACAGTGGAGAACGGTGAGGAGAATGTGATGAGGACACATGGAATTCTGGAACCTTGGCACCAGAGAACCTCCAGGGAAGGTTCCCCTGGATTAGGTCAGGCCTAATCTTCAACACGAGGACGGAGAAACTGAACAGGGAGAACTTAGGGGACATGTCAGTGAGCAGAGCTGGGACATGGGGAAAAGCAGTTTCCAGGCAGAAAAATGGTATGCCCCGGGATTCCCTGTGTTAAAAAGAATAGTGTGCAGACTAAGAATTTTAAAAAAAAAAAATACAGTTTAATAAGGAAACTACAGTTGGGAGAGAGAATCTGCAGGAAGCGTAAGTAGAGATGAGGCAGGCAAATGGCAAGGAGCACAAAGTACCACTTGAAGGTGTGCACCCGAGTCAGTGGGGAGCCCATAGGACCTGGAAGTGTTAAGTGCTTATGGGGTTAGTAGTGTGGGAAAGATAACTCTGCCACATCCACCTTCAACCTGCTCTGTTCTCCTTGATATCTGCGGTGATGGATGTTATTTAAAGCAGTCTCCTGTCTCCTACTTCCATAAGTCCAAGTAGGGATTAGAAATGGCTCTGGAGTGTTGTGGGCTTCTCCAAAGATATTGAGGAGTAAAGTTAGCAGGCTTCACAGCAGGGACAGGATGAGGACAGTGCCACTCGAGACCATCACAACTGGAGCCAAGATGCTGATCAACATGGAAGCTTTCCTCACACTCAGAGGAGGCTGAACTTACCAGAGGAATAGGCGGGTGAGTGTCTGGGAAGAAGACCCTTAGAGGTCCAATGTCTCTTTTCTACCACCACATGTAGTACTAGCTCATAATACCCAAGCCTTCTAAGTCGTGGATTACTGCCAGGTTGCTGGAATTGAAAGAGTTAATGAAAGAGTTAATTACTGGACACCTGAACTCTCCATGAACTCTTCAGCTCAGAGTTCTCTTACCCCTCCCATCCAGAGATAGTTCCCGGAGCACTCCTGAACTTTTTACCCCAAGGTACCCCCTCCCAATTGGAAACTGCTCCAGGAACATTTTTTAGATAAGGGGTCTCCTGGAAAAAACCTAGTCCTACCCCTCCCAACTGAAGACTATGCCAAGAACATTTTTGAGATAGGGGCCTCCTGGTAATGTTCCAATAGATCGAGTACATTGCCAAAATATAGGACACGACCCCTTGGTTATGTAAAGCCCCTTGGCAGAACACCTTGGTGACGTAAAACTTGTACTTTTCCCTTGGCTATTTCCTATAAAAGCCTGTGAAAAGTGTGGGCTAATTGCCGAATCTCCTCTGCGAGTTTCGACCCCAGATATCTGGTATATGTGCTTTTTATGTTCTTTCTTGTCATTGCTTTATTAAATCTTACTCTCTATACATCTTAAGTTCGGTCTCAGTGTCTTCTTGGGTGCGCGGCTGACCCGAGGCTTGAGTAAGTGCCTCCCTTTGGGAGTTTTTGAGTCTTTCATTTGGTGCATTGGCCGGGAATCAGCGCGACTACCCAGAAGTCCTGGACCCACTCAGAAGTAGGATTTACTGTTCTGCTTTGGTCTGGTGTCTGTGTTCTGTTAATTTCTGAGAGGCCAGGAAGGCCATTCTGTATGAGCGATCGCTGTTCTGGTTTTGCGTGACGCTCTGTGCTCAGTAGGAGCACCAGAGATCGCACTCCGGGAGGGAATGCGAAGTGGGTAAGGAGCAGACGTGCCCAGGTGCCCACCGTCCGATCTGCCCCTGGGAGACGTCCCAGGTGAGATAGGGGAGGACTAAGGACGCTTAGTGGACCCCTCTGTGCGAGATCGTGGGTTAGAGTCCCACCTCGTGCTTCAGGTCGCGAGATCGTGGGTTCGAGTCCCACCTCGTGCTTTGGTTTTTTCTTTTTGTCTCAGTCTCGTGTCTGCTTTTGTCGTGTCCACTCTTGTTGTGTCTGCTATTATTCTAGAAATGGGACAATCTGCTGGGTGTGTAGGTGTGGAACTGCTGCATTTGTGTATTCTGAGATTGTGGGTTTATTCTGACAGTGGCTGTGAGAGGACGACTGTCTATGGCCTCACGGTCCGCACCCCAAAAGAGATGTTCCAAGGGAGACCCTGGAAGGAGTGCCCAGGGTACAGAACAGTCAAAAAGACCTGGCTGTTGCCTGGCAGAGTGAAAGAGAGAGAATGTTCTCTCTGCCAGAGCGGGAGTGGATGTAGAATCCCACCCCTATCAGGAAAAAGAGTCAATGTGAAATCCGACCCCGTCAAAAAAAGTGTTTGGCTGGTTGTGTAAGTCCAGGCGTGGACGAGTGTGCTTGTTTGTGGCCACATGACAAGACTGTGTGTGTGTGTGTTAACCCTTTGTCGACTGTAGACTTGGACTGACGTCAGGACAGAATTAGTCAGCAATGGTTTTAAAAGGAAAAAAAAAAAAAGAGAAAAAGAACCATCAGGCCGGTCTTGCCCACCGCGCTCTCGGCGAGGCAGTGCCAGCGGCTCGCAGCGGGCGGGCAGCGCCGGCCAGCCTGGCTGCGGGGCCATCGTGGGGCAAGACCAGCTGCCACCGGCCGACAGGGGCAGCACACGGTCCGCACTCGGCTGGGGAGCCCCAGGCAGTTCAAAAGAGAACCTAGATGCAGAGCCGGCTTTGGCGGCGCAGTTATGCTGGTGGTGAGTGCGGCCGCCTGCCGGTCCCGGAGTGGCCGTGAAGCCTGCCCCAGCTGGGGAGGGGCCGACTACAGCCGCCGTCCCTCCTTTGGCCCCCCCAGAGTCTACCCGCACTCCCTTGTGCCTGCCTGACTGCGTGCTCCCTCCCCAAAGACAGTGCAGAGAGCACAGGGCGTCTATCAGGTAGTTAAATAGTTAAATTGCTGCCTCTGCCTGCCTGCCAGCGTTTGTTTGCCACTCCCAGGAGTTTACACCGCATTCCGGCGCGCAGCGGAGACTCCGCTCTGGGCTCTTCGCATCAAAGGGTTTGTTTTCAGCCTTTGCCTGCCTCTTGGGTGGGAGAAAGGCTCATTCTCCTGCCCCCTGTATCCTGTCTCTTGTAAACAGAAAAAATTGTGTTCATTTTGAAATATCAGTGGTCTGATGTGAAAACTGCACTCCCTTCTCTGCCCCATGTGTTTTCTCTTCTCAGGCACTGCCCTGAGCTGTGTGAGTTTGTTCTAAGCTCCGGTGAGGGAGACATACAAGGTAGGGAGCACCTGACTGCCAGGCTCTGTTGAGGGTCTCATGTCTGTGGGACTAGAAAATGTCCCATCAATCTGACCTAGGTTATGAAAAGTTACAAAAGTTAAGAGAAAGATAGAGGTCTGCAAAGAAGAATTGAGAGCAAAGCTTCAGCAGACTCAAAAGAAATAGGTTAACAGTAAAAAGAGGTAAACTATGAAAAAGTTAAGTGACAGAATATAGATGTAATAATTAGATCCATTGCAGTTAAGAAACAGGAGCAAAAAGAGATAAATGACAAAGATTAGAACTTAGCACAGTGATACTTGCTAATAATACTAGCACTTAGAGATGATCTGTAAGAAATAGGGAGCCAGAAAATTTTCAAAAAAGATAAGAGAAATAAAATGCTGGTCACAAGAGTTAGGGAAGCAAGAAAACTTAGTACCTGGCAACAAAAAAGAAAGCTTTTGGCCAAGGATCAGAGTGTTTGCTGTTGAAAAAGAAGAACACTGGGTGAGAGACTGTCCTAACAAAAAGAAGAGGAGCCCCCCCCTCCTCAAGACAAAACCCTTCACCTGTTCGTGGCTAAAAATAAAGAGATAGAAGAAGGGGTGCTAACACAGAAGCTGAGTCCTTAAAAGAGACCGGTGGTCTACCTGTTAAAAGCAGCTAAAAAGAGACTGTGTTTTCATATTCCTCCACTAACCAATGCAAAGCAAGTTTAAAAGGTTCCTGGACGCTACAGGTCTTTGCGAACTGTGGATTCCAGGTTTTGCTGCATTAAAAAGATAAACAGCCCCTCGTATAAGAAATAAAGAACAACCTTGGATGGCCTTGGATGCTATTGAGACTGCCCTAATGTTGTCCCCAACTTTGGGACTCCTAAATGTGACTGAGAACAAAAGTATTGCCAAAGAGGTTCTTACTCAGAAATTGGGACCCTAAAAGACCAGTGGCACTTGAAAAATTAGACCTGGTGACTGAGGGATGGCCTGCTTGTCTGCATATAGTGGCTTCTGGTCAGGGACACATGATTCAATTGTTTCCCTGGCTGATGGACACATTATTAGAGCTTTTTTTGACAGAACAAGTGACTTTTGCTTCCCCTGCTAACCTGCTGAGTCTTCACCTACTCATCGAAGGAACTTTGGCTCAGAAGGCTGAACTCCTGGCGCTAACCCAAGCCCTGCGGTTGGCTGAAGGCAGAGACATCAAAGACAAAGAAGAAATTCTGGCCCTCCTAGAAGCTCCTGAATGAGCCGGGTGAGTTGGGGTACCGGGTATCGGCTAAGAAAGCTCAGCTATGTCGCACCGAGGTGACCTACCTAGGGTACACCCTCCGGGAAGGAAAGCGGTGGCTCACCGAAGCCAAGAAAAAGACTGTGATGCTGATCCCAACCCCCACCACCCCGCGCCAAGTACGTGAGTTTCTGGGAACGGTGGGCTTTTACAGACTCTGGACTAAAGAAAAAGTCCCATTCACCTGGACTGAGGAACACCAAAAAGCCTTTGACAGCATAAAGGCAGCCTTGCTTGCAGCCCCCGCTCTGGCTTTGCCAGATCTGACTAAGCCTTTTACCCTACACGGATGACAGTAGCCTCATGGTTAAAGGTAAGCGGAAGGCGGGGACAGCAGTGCAGCAGTGGACAAAAAGCAGGTGATCTAGGCCAGCAGCCTCCCTAAAGAGACTTCAGCCCAAAAAGCTGAACTTGTGGTTTTGATACAAGCTTTATAAATGACACTGACAGCGGGTATGCTTTTGCCACTGTATGGAACAATATGCAGACAAAGAAAGCTGTTGACATCTGCAGAAAAAGACGTTCTCAATATGGATAAATGATACTGCTCACATAGTCATCAAGAAGACTATTAAAGAAAATTTTTTTCCAAGGTTCAGAGTGCCAAAAGCAATAGTTGCCCAGGTAAGTCAGGGTGTGGCCAAGCATTTAGAGGTCAAATAAAAATTACATTGTGTGTATAGACCTCAGAGCTCAGGATAGATAAAAATTAGTTTAAAACTCTAAGACGGACCTTGACAAAATTAATCGTGGAGACTGGCATGGACTTGGTGTTCCTTCCCTATGTCCTATCTCTTGATTCAGTTTTACTCTGTTTAAGATCCTTTATGAAACTCCTATGCCCATCATAGTCTCAAATGATGTGTTTAAACCTATGTTGTTAATAATGCTCTGTATGCTAAGTTAAAAGGGCTTGCAGGTGATACAGAAAAAAGTCTGGTCACAACTGGTTACAGTGAACGAGCTGGATATCCCAAGGACATCTCACCAGTTCCAGCCAGAGATCTGATCTACGTGCACCTGCGTCATGCCCCGACCCTAACTAAATTAGTTATTGAGACTGGCGGTAAAGACTGGGTGACCCTCCTTCCCTTTGTGCTTCTCAGAGTCCGAAACACACCTGGACGTTTTACTTCTTTGACTGAGTCTAGCAGGATATTGGATCCCTGTGTTGACTCTTTCTCACCCTCTGCTCTGTTTACCCATTTAAAGGCCTTGGAGGTTGTCAGAACACAGATCTGGGACCAGATCAAAGAAGCTCATGCACCTGAGACTACAGCAGTTCGGTCCTTGTCAGATGACATCGCACCGGCACTCTTGAGCCTCGGTGGAAAGGACCATATCTGATACTGTTAACAACTCCACGCCTCCCACGTCAAGAAGGCTCCTAGCCAGGGTAGAGGCAACCATGAAGACAACTGGACGGTGGCAACTACTGACAATCCTCTTAAACTTCGCTTGTGTCGTGGGGGCCACCCTAAGCCTAGGGAACGACAACCCTCTTGCCCCGATTCAACAGTCATGGGAAGTGCTTAATGGGGAGGGAAACATTGTATGGGCAATCACTGCAGCACACCCCCCTTGGACTTGGTGGCCTGATCTCACACCTGACATTTGTAAGTTAGTAGCAGGATCTCCCAATTGGGACCTCCCTGACCATACTGATCTTAGTAACCCACCCCCTGAACAGCGGTGTGTTTCAGGTGGAATAGG
This sequence comes from Mus caroli, assembly GCF_978045245.1. Classification (NCBI taxonomy): domain Eukaryota; kingdom Metazoa; phylum Chordata; class Mammalia; order Rodentia; family Muridae; genus Mus; species Mus caroli. The sequence goes on along the minus strand of NW_028227261.1, from coordinate 142,859,885 downwards.
GAACATGTATGGGTGTTCAGGGCAGTTCTACCGAGCTAATCTTAGAGCTGCACAGTTTTATGTTTGCCCTGGTCAGGGTCAAAACAAAGAGCTTCAACAAAAATGTGGGGGGGCATCAGATTACTTCTGTGGCAAATGGACATGTGAAACGACAGGGGATGCCTACTGGAAGCCTTCCTCTGACTGGGATCTAATCACGGTAAAACGAGGTAGTGGTTATGATAAGCCATATCAAGGAGAAAGAGATCCCCATAAATATCCAAACTATGGCAACCTCCATCCAAATGAGGCCGCCATAGGAGCTTATGGGTGTGCTACTGAAACAGCCCCCCAGGACCATGCAAAGGTAAATACTGCAACCCCCTACTTATAAAATTCACTGAAAAAGGAAAACAAAATCGTTTAAGTTGGCTTAAAGGAAATAAGTGGGGTTGGCGTGTATCCAGTCCACCGAGAGACCCTGGGTTCATTTTTACAATCAGGCTGACTGTGACAGAACAGGGTCCCCCAATAGTACCAGCTCCCCCACAAGTCCCGGCTGTACCAGCTCCACCAACTCCACAGCCCAGAACAGTGAGACCTTCCCTATCGACCTTAGTTTCCCCACCGCCCCTAGATACAAAAAGCCGTCTGGTCAGTCTAGTTCAAGGAGCTTTTTTGGTGTTGAATAGGACTAATCCTAATATGACTCAATCATGTTGGTTATGCTATGACTCTAGGCCCCCTTATTATGAAGGAATTGCTCAGATCAGGACTTATAATACTACTTCAGATCATTCTCAATGCCTTTGGGGAGAAAACAGAAAGCTGACTCTGGAAGCAGTTTCAGGAAGTGGACTCTGTTTAGGCCAGGCACCTCAGGATAAACGGCACCTTTGTAATCAGACCCAGAACATCCAGCCTAGCAAAAGTGGTCAGTATCTGGTGCCTCCCATAGACACAGTATGGGCTTGCAATACCGGTCTCACTCCTTGTGTATCTCTATCTGTTTTTAATAGTTCCAAAGACTTCTGCATTTTAGTTCAGCTTATTCCTAGACTCCTGTATCATGATGATAACTCCTTTTTAAATAAGTTTGATCATCGGGTCCGTTGGAGAAGAGAGCCCATTACCTTAACCCTGGCAGTACTTTTGGGATTGGGAGTAGCAGCAGGAGTAGGTACAGGGACCGCTGCCTTAATTCAGACCCCCCAATACTATGAAGAATTACGTACAGCTATGGACATTGATATTAGAACTATAGAACAGTCTATAACTAAATTAGAAGAATCTTTAACTTCCCTGTCTGAAGTAGTGCTGCAAAATAGGAGGGGACTAGACTTATTGTTCCTTAAAGAAGGAGGACTTTGTGCTGCCCTAAAAGAAGAATGTTGTTTTTATGTTGATCATTCAGGAGTAATCAAAGACTCTATGGCCAGACTTAGAGAACGCCTAGATATGCGTAAGAGAGAGAGAGAAAGCCAACAAGGATGGTTCGAAAGCTGGTTTAATAAGTCCCCTTGGCTTACCACTCTCCTCTCCTCCATAGCAGGACCCTTAATTATACTTATGCTTTTGCTCACTCTCGGCCCCTGCATTCTTAATAAGTTAGTGGCTTTTATCAGAGAAAGAATAAATGCAGTGCAGGTTATGATATTAAGGCAACAATATCGGGTCCTTCAGGAAGCCGGTACCCAGCTCTAAGATTAGAGCTTGTCCCTAAAAGAAGGGGGGAATGAAAGAGTTAATGAAAGAGTTAATTACTGGACACCTGAACTCTCCATGAACTCTTCAGCTCAGAGTTCTCTTACCCCTCCCATCCAGAGATAGTTCCCGGAGCACTCCTGAACTTTTTACCCCAAGGTACCCCCTCCCAATTGGAAACTGCTCCAGGAACATTTTTTAGATAAGGGGTCTCCTGGAAAAAACCTAGTCCTACCCCTCCCAACTGAAGACTATGCCAAGAACATTTTTGAGATAGGGGCCTCCTGGTAATGTTCCAATAGATCGAGTACATTGCCAAAATATAGGACACGACCCCTTGGTTATGTAAAGCCCCTTGGCAGAACACCTTGGTGACGTAAAACTTGTACTTTTCCCTTGGCTATTTCCTATAAAAGCCTGTGAAAAGTGTGGGCTAATTGCCGAATCTCCTCTGCGAGTTTCGACCCCAGATATCTGGTATATGTGCTTTTTATGTTCTTTCTTGTCATTGCTTTATTAAATCTTACTCTCTATACATCTTAAGTTCGGTCTCAGTGTCTTCTTGGGTGCGCGGCTGACCCGAGGCTTGAGTAAGTGCCTCCCTTTGGGAGTTTTTGAGTCTTTCAGAATAAAGAAACGAGGAGAAATAGAGATACTCCAAATCTTCACTCTACATGTGAATGATTTAGAAGGAATTAGCTTGAAGTGCCAAGATTGGCTTTTCTACCATAGGCTAGGAATAAAGTTCTGCTTGAGAAGTAAACAAGCTTCAACATGGAAAAATAAAGATGCTTGGAAGCACTAGAATATGACTGTACTCAGCTACTTAGAAACACAAAGAACTCCAGGCCAGAGCATGACCAGGTAGGCAGGCAGACTCCCACGGTGGTCAGTGTTTGAACCTCATGGCTTTCCCCATGAAGTCTGTCCCAGCTTCAAGTCACACAGCACTCCAATCACACCACTGATGTGTAACTGGATTTGAGAAAGGCACATTTGAAGTGTAAATATTTAGTGGGAGTTATAGGATCATTTCTAAGCCTATGTTTGTGCCCACCTTACACCTACATGTATCTCTCATATGTGTAGACATTACCGTTTGATAGCCCAGGAACAGAAGTAATGGAGTGTGAGCATACGTGGTCTAGTGTTTCAAACCCAAGTCTTTGCACAGATTCTTACTGTTCTGAAGGTAAGGCTTCATCTAGCATTCAGCACTGTGCCTGAGAGGATTACTGTGAATTAATTAATTACTTAATGACTATCTGCCATTTCCTCCTGCTTCACTTATAGACTCATCTCATCATTGTCCCATAGCAATTATCATGCTGCCTTGTAATTATCTGTAGAACTGTTGTGTCTCGTGAATTGGAGAACAGAGACTGCTGTCTTCTGGGTGCTCATGGCTCCAAATACAGGCAAATAGAAAACATGTGAAGTGAATTTTGAATTGTCAATCCCTGCATACTAAGCAGCTGTAGAAGCTTGAGGAAGTGAAGCAGCTGACTGTTTTCTGCCTACCACAACATGCTACATGTCCCCAGGACCATGTCAGTGGCCTGCCTAAACTACCGGGCATCCCCCAGTGGGATACCTGAAGTATTGGACTGAATGCTTACAGCCATTTTTAAGTATTTGAATGTTTTCATTCTCTCTCAACTTTTTTTCTCAAAATTTTGGTTGATGGGGCTGGGAATTTAGATCAGTGGGTAGTACACTTGCCTAGCATGCAGGAAGTCCTAGGCTTGAACCTCAGAATCCCATAAACTGGGTGTGGTGGTGCATGAATAGAGTCTCAGAACAGAAGAAGCAGAAGCAAGAGGACCAGGGTTCGAAGTCCTCTTCAGCTGCATAGGAAGCAAAAGAGCAGCCTGAAAAATTGAGACCCTGTCTCAAACCAGCAGCAGGGGCATCACCACCACCACCACCAACAACAACATATTTTAGGTTGGTGATTAACACTGAACTTTACATTAGAAGATGCACAGTTCACATAAAGTGGTTGAGGGGGAAAATGGTCTGCCTTCTTACCAGGAAGCAGAAGGGACTTTCTCACCTGACAGAGATCAATATAGACTTTATATAAGCTAGGGCATTCCCCACATCACAGAGAGGTCTTGGTTACACCCAGAACATTCAAACAGAAGCAGTAGCAAAGTGGCAGTGAAAACAACAAGAACTCAACCCTCTGTTAAGCGCTTTTGTTGAGGGCAGTCATCGAGAGGACCTAATTCCAACATCTGAGAAGCATTTCCAGGAACTACAATGGTTAGCAGCAGAACCAGACAGTAGACTGATGGCCTGCCAGTTCAGTTTTTCTGCTGAGGTTGTTACAAATGACTGTAACTTTAATGGCTTAAAACAAGATGTATTTATTGTGTCACAGTTCAAGGAGTCAGGAGTCCTAAAATCAAGCTGGCAGCCCCATCATTCCTCCAGGAGGCTCTAATGGAGATGCTTCATCCGTACCTTTTGCAGCTTCTAGGAGCTGCTCACATTTCTTGGCTTGGAGGCCATTCCTGCTTCACTCTTATCTCTCCGTTTCTTTGATATGATGTATGTCTCCTGCCTTCATCTTACGAGGATCCTTACAATCATATTGGGACAAGCTGAATGATCGAGAATACCCTTCTATCACTAACATACTCACAACAGGAAGTCTCCTTTGTCTTATATGGTAGTATATCCACAGCTCCCGGGGATTGGAGGCAGACATCTTTGAATGCTCATTATTTAGTCTGACCCTGGGTGAGAAATTCGAGGTCTGGATCAAGTAGAAAACGGGCAACCACAGCACTTTCCTTTCCCTTGTCCTCGTACACCTTGCTCTACGTAAAGTGAGAGGATGTCAAAACATAACTAAGAAAGGACATGCAGGGGTATATCATAGGCTAGGAAATGTGCTAGGCTAACCAGAAAAATTCTAGAGAAATGCATGCTGGGAGCTGTCATCTGTTCCAGCTGACTCTCTCAGTGTATCAGAGAGCAAGCAGTAGAGGTAGAGATTCAACCTGCCTTAGCCCAGGAGAGCTGCTCTAGGTAAATGCTGGTTGTGATGGTTTGTATATGCTCAGTCCAGGGAGTGGCACTATTAGAAGGTGTGGTCCTGTTGACGTAGGTGTGTCCTTGTTGGAGTACATGTGTCACTGTGAGTGTGGGCTTTACGACCTTCATCCTAGCTCCCTGGAAGTCAGTCTTCCACTAGCAGCCTTCAGATGAAGATGTAGACCTCTCAGCTCCTCCTGCACCATGCCTGCCTAGATGCTGCCATGTTTCCACCTTGATGATAACTGGACTGAACCTCTGAACCTGTAAGCCAGCCCCAATTAAATGTTGTCCTTTGTAAGTCTTGCCTTAGTCATGGTATCTCTTCACAGCAGTAAAACCCTAAGACAATGATAATGCAAGCCACTGTACATGACCCCTTTGGCACTGGAGGAACTAAAAGGAGTTCTGATGTCTCTTTTTAGTTTGGCCTCCTGAAGCCTATAAGTCCATATACATAACTTAGAGGGGTCTTTGTGTAGTGTATTTACATTATACATACTCCTAACAGTCTAATCAGTTTGAAGGGGTCATAGTTATCAAATTGGCTATCATAATATCACATGCTTATGTTCAATTAAAGCTTATTTTATTTAATAATGGCCCCAAAGTACAATATGATATAAAAGAGTCACCAGTGTCTAAGACAAGGACAAATAGACTGTCTCTGACACTGTAGGATAGACTGGAAAGACGTTGTAGTTTGGCACTACCTCAGATATTCAGCTTGCACTCTGAGTCACGGAGTATTCTCTGAGGACAAAGAAGGAGTGTCACATGGCTGCACCTGGTGAAAATAAACAAGGTATAAAGGTGATCTGGCTATGATAGCTGTCATCCCATTAGGCAGGTGATGTAGCTAATCTGACTGGCTAGGCATATGTTCCCTTCTTCCATGTTCCCAGATCATGTGTGTGTTTCCTGACAGGCTGTACATGTGCTTGCAGAGAACAACCTTTCTCAATAGAAGATCCATCTTGGGTCAAGGATCTATGAGAGGCTCAATCCCTTGCTAGAACCTCCAAACAAATTTTGGAAGTCCATTTGTAGGAGAATGCGGTCAAGTTTTCAGGATTCTTGATACGTCTAAATCACTGGCTACATTCAGCAGTCTGTCTTTCTTTGAGAAAGTAAAATAAATACTCAAAATGTTCTAAGCATGACCATGTTCCTGCCCCAGTCTTCGTATTATTTCTAAAAACTACTTTTCATATGAACAATAACCAGACACAGTCAGGAACCACATACAAAGAGCAATTACCAGGGCAAGGCATCACTACTGAAACGCTCATGTGCAAACTATACACCTGTGCTTACTGTGTAACATAAATGAAACATAGGCTTAATAGTTTAGCAGAGATCTGGGATCTGTATATTAAAAGGTAACAGCAGAATTGAAACAGAGATAAATCAGAATCCTACTATTTGAAAAAATGCAACAATCCCAGCACTTGGGAGGCTGGCATAACCTTGAACCATGAGCTCAAGGCCATCCTGGCCTGTGAAACCCCGTCTCAAAATATTGTAACAGCCAGGCTGTGGGTATAGTCATAGTATAGCTATAGTATGCCTTTTGTATGCTTAGCAGGCTTGAGATGATGAGTTTAATCCTTACATCTTTCAAAAGTTAATAGCTAAGCCTAAGATTTTAATACTAAGTTACACATGACTGAAGGGAAGATTGGAAAACCAAAAGATGAGAGACAACAAACTATTAGAATGTAACACAGAAAAACAGCAATAATGGAAAATACAAAGAAAATTAAGAGATTCAGATGGACCGAAGGAGAAGATCTAAAAGATCGGTTGAAATATCAAAAGAAAGGGAGTCTGGGGCAGAAGCAATAGCCAAGGAGACAGTGGCATATGATCCAGTCTCCATCTGAGTCACCCTCAGTTCTGGTCAATCTCAGTTCTGGTCTCAGGTCATTTCAGGAGTCAGCCAGCCAGAGCACCTAGAGGTCCTCTAGGGGGCAATGTTGCCTAGTCCAGGTGCAATCAGAGCTTGGCAGAGCTGAAAATGTCCAAATGCTCTTTGTGGATGAAAGACAAGGCAGTTAGCCTTGGAGGAAATGACCAAGTTCCAACCTGACAGTAAGAGAGGAAGAGATACGGAGATCTAGAATGACTCCTAAGCACAGAAACAGGCTCCCCTGTGTCTGGAGCACAGAGGCCAAGGTGATCACAAGACTGCAAGAAGCAGCCACTAGGATATCAAGAACCTCTGAGCCACGGGGACATTAAAGCCTCGATCTTGGGGCTGTGGAGGCCATTATTAAGTTATAAGGAGAGTGGGGGATATGATTGGACATATATTTTGGAAGAACTGCAGGGGTAGAGCTGGAGAACTGACTGAAGAGGGGAGTGTTGTGACCAATCATGCTGTGGAGCCGTTATAAGCCACTTTGATGGAAGCTGAAGATAACCTGTGCTAAGTAAGCCAGGTACAGACCAAACAGCAATGCTTGATATGGGCACTCTCAAAGGTATTCTTATGTTTGACTCATTGGTTCAAATTGGGAAGCATAGTGTTTATGGTTATTAGAAACAGTATGTTTTTGTATTTTTTCAATTTCTTTTTAAATGTGTTTATCTTTTAAACTTAGCAATAATTAACATAGATAGCTTTAGGAATAAGGGAAAATCAATTAAAATATTTCAACTTAGACAAAAATCTCAAAAGAGCATCAGGAATGTAAATTATTCAATTCGCATGCTCTACCCACTATAAAATATAGTTTAAAAGTAATATGGACTGTTTAACTCTTTGGCACAGGAAAGACACATTTTAAATTCATTAGAACGGATTTGAATATTCAAATTGCAGAGTGCTCATACGGACCTTTATCCTGAGACTCTGCCTCATTTCCAGTGGGTCCTTCACGAGCACAAAATCAATTCATTTAAGGCAGATCAAAAAGGGAAAGTGGAAGACTTTGGTCTGCAAGCAGAGAAGGGTCTTGTTTCTGCCCGTGGTTTCTGGCTTTGCCCGTCACTCCTCACCATATAAGGCATTTGTGTTGTCTCTCTTGCACTGATGATCCCTGGTGTCCTGATCTGTTGGCCCAACAGCATAGCTCCTTCCATGGAGAACAGCACTGAAGCAAGTCCTCCATGAGAGGCTCGCTCCCCATTGCTTCTGCCCAACTCTTGATGCCCAGAGCTGTCACTTAGAGCTGCCTTTCTCCTGCCACTTTGGGGATGTTGTGCAAAAGAGGGATTCATCATCCTGTCTTCTTAAGACCAGTCTTTATCCCGGGCCTGTCAACCACGCCAAGGTTGAGGTACTGTCCTTTTCGCCCACCAGGAAAGCCTTCTACACTGTCTTTCCAAGTGGAAAGGGCATATCACATCTGCTTTTCCCAATAGGCCTGGGTTGTCTGTCACAGATCTTCAGACTTTGGAGAAACCAAAGCCTGTCAAAGACACTGACACAAACACCTTAGTGGGTGAGGTGGAGAGATCAGGTCCACTCTTTCCTGATGAGCTCCCGACCCTCAGATCCACCAGAGGCTCTGCTAAAAATGGGAGGGTAGCATAAAAGATAAGAGATTATCTGAAAAAAATCCGGGACAATTAGGAAAAAAGATATTCTCCTACATAACTCAGGAGCAAAATAGTTTATAGGCAGTAAAACACTCAGGTACTAAATCTGTGACACCACAGAAAAATAAATGGGGCAAAGTGCTTTTGTTTTTAAACATGAAGAGGCTCAAAGAAGTGAAATATTTAGCTCAAATAGAACTCTGCCATGACAACTAAAGGAAAGATCAGTTAACAAGTTAAAAGCAAAAGCACAAATTGGCTCAGACATGTTTCTTTGCTGTAAAAAGGATAGGATGACCGCAAGCAACAACAGATGTGTGAGCGTACAGGCATGGATAACTGCAACCCAGAAGTGAGGAGGACACTCAGTGGTTACCCTGAGGGACATTTAATGTAGGCCCCTAGAACTGAGTATGCTTACACTGCCGGGTGTTCATTCCTAGTACTTAGGAAACCCGCACATTGACTCTAAAATCAGCAAGGGCCAAGAACAGCCAAGGCAGTGTGAATGAGAACAACAACAAGAGCTGAAGTTGCCTAACACCAAGTCCTAAGAGGCTGTAGTAGCTAAGATATGTGGTATTTCTACAGGGTTGAAGGTATAAGAGAGGGTGTACCTTAGTGTTCGTAGAGGACACACCAGACACTAAGTTCGAAGCACAAAGAAGATGTCTTACCTCAGAAGGGTAAGTGGGGCTTGGGGGTGGAGAGAGGCTGCCTCTGGATTGCAGATAGCAAGCAGCAGGTGGTGTTTTTGTTTTTGTTTTTGTTTTTCCAGTAGTGGGTTTTTAAAGAGAAAACTGGGGAGTCTGCGCTAGGGTGAGATGCTAAGTCCTAATTGGACAAGTTAGGTGTTGTGGCCAAATAATGAATTTTGATTTAGTCTCAGGAATAAGTCAGCAGTCAAATAAGAGGAACAGACCTTGGGGATAGCTTTAGAAATATAACCGGATGGTTTTTAATAAGGGAGAGAGAAGAAGAAAGGGCAAAGCCTGTCGGGGCCATGTTTGTCATCCTTGGGCCTATTTGTGCCCTTCAAAAGCAATGAACCACTGCGGAAGGATGAGGTTCAGAGACAGACCCACACACAAACAGGCTCAAGATGCAAAACTATTCTACACTTTGCAGAGGATAAAGGAGAATCTTTGATAAGTAGTTCTGGGCCAACTGGATATCTCCTGGTAAGAAATGTGCCTGGAGCCTTATCTCGCATCAGCAGCAGCTATGAGTTCCAGATGCATGGCAGATCTACATGCATCAAAGAGCAGAGCTTGGAAAGATGGCATGGATGCTTTCATGGGATCAGCAACTGCCCCACCAAAGAGAGTCAAAGGTTATTTGCCATAAAAGAAAACGTAGAAAATGCATACTTGTCTAAAGCAAGTACTGTTGTTCACCAAAAGCTACGATTAACAGATGAAAGGGCAGAGAAGACTCACATCTAAGTTCAAAAAGAATCCTGCAGAGTACACAGAGCTCAGATGAGCAGATGAACACAGGAGGAAAAGATTTAAGATGCTTCTCCAAAGAGAACACCTGAATGCTTGACAAATATGCAGGAAGGCACTCACTTTGTAAGCCTGAGAGTTAAATAACCAATTCAAGGTCAGGGGGAGAGTATATGGTGGAGCCCAGACTAGAACCAGTGTGTGTCTTAAGGGTATGTTAGTCCAATAACATTAGTAATTTCATGCCCTCTGTCTTCCTCCTGTCTTACCTGGCCTGTCTTTATCTTTCTGCATTACCAGGAACAGTCCTACCAGGTTTCAAAGGCCAGATCAGTTTGCATCACTGTGAAGTCTGTCTGCTCTAAAACTTGGGTGGGCCTCTTTCCAGTGTCCAGGGCTTCCAATAAGGATCCCAAACTGAGCCTGCCTATACTGACACAGCAGATTCTGTAAATGATGGAGATAGCAAAGAGTGGGGGAGCACACATGGGGCAAGTGTGGTCTACAGGATAGAGTAACTTGCCAGATTCACCTGATCTACAACTGATATAATATCAAGAAGAAAAAATATGACTTCTGTGCGGAGTCTTTTTTGAAATGGTGGTTTGCTGTTGTTGTTTTAAATTTGAGGGAAAGTGTGGTGGTTTGACTATGCTTGGCCCAGAAAGTGGCACAATTAGGAGATGTGGCCTTATTGGAAGAAGTGTGTCACTGCGGGTGTGGCCATTAAGGCCCTTGACCTAGCTTGCTGGAAGCCAGTCTTCCAGTGGCCTTCAGATAAAGATGTAGAACTCTTAGCTCTTCCTGTACCATGCCTGCCTGGATGCTGCCATGTTCCTGCCTTGATGATAATGGACTGAACCTCTGATCCTGTAAGCCAGCCCCAATTAAATGTTCTTGTAAGAGTTGCCTTGGTCATGGTGTCTCTTCACAGCAGTAAAATCCTACGTAAGACAGAAAGTAAATGAAAATAGAAAATGTAACAGACAGAATATCTGAGCACCAGACTGGGTCAGGCAGACTCAAAGCCCACATTAAAAACTGACCAACCTCTTGGGATGAGGGGTTGCCTCTCTTTTCGAGAGGTATTTCCAGACATGCTGGGAAAGGGCCGCTTAATAAAGTTTCAAGCTTACATTCTTACCTCCAGTGTCCCTAAGACCTGGAAGGAAGAGAGAGAAGATGTAAGACAGTTCTCCCAACCCCCAACCCTCAAGGCTCTGCAATGTACTAGGAAACCACTTCTCTGAGGAAATGAGGTAGAGGGGCATTGACATAAATCCATGTCTGCCACACCGGGGCAGTGTAACTACACCCTGCCATCTCTCTGCCAGCCACGGAGGCTTCTACAACCCCATCCCCAAATCCCTGGAGAGAAGCCCTGCTTGATGAACAGAACCAGCAGATGGGCAGGCTTGTAAAGGGCCAAGCATCTATTGGGGACACTGTGTTCTCTTGTCTAGGACAAAAATTGAAGTTGAAAATAGCTCAATCCATGTGGTGAGAAGGGCTCAGAAGGGGGATTAGGCAGGGGAGTACATTATCAAGGATAATATTGGTGGTGTTCCTCCAGGGAGTCCCAAATAGGCAGCTCTTCTTTATAAGCGAGCCGGGGAAACATCTTGTCTGTCTCTGACTCTGCTTTGGTTCAGAAACAATCTAAGTGGAATCTTCTTTTATTAGCAACAAAAATCCAATTTCTTTTTTCCATTCAATTCATGAGAGAACTGAGTGAATAGACCAGAGCTGACAAAAAGCCATTTCCAAAAGAGTGTTGTTGACTGATCGGATGGGTGTTGGGATGCATTTCACAGGGCACTAAAGCAATGCTGAGAGCTGGGTTCTCATAACCAGGTCAGAAGACCCTGTTAGGCCACTGTAAAACAGTGGTAAACTTGGAACAAGCTTGCTTTGTTGATAAACTTATTATGAAAAGGAAGAGAAAGTAGCACTCACCTGAGAAAGAGTATCTACTAACAAGTCGTGAGTAAGTGAGCTGAATGGTCAGTACTCTTGTTGCTGTTTACTAATCATGATGTGGTCAAGCTTGAATTTTAAGTTGAGATCAGCCTGTGAGGGCAAGATTCACATGAGACGAACAAAGACTGAAGAGGGAGGTAAAGAAAGAAGCAGGGGGAGGCTGAGGAGCCAAGTGGCTGCTCTCCCCAGCCTTTAGTGGGGAGAAAGGAGACAGGAGCCTTGACAGAAGAAGGAGGTGCTGGAGAGAGAGATTTTGGCTACTGGATCTCCTGTGGACGTTTGTAAGGTACTAGCAAGAAGGGGCAATAGGGAGAGGCTAAAGGGACTAACAGCTGCTCTGTGGCATGACTGGTCACTCTCTGCCACCTGGCCTCTGCTTCCTTTCCTTATAGCGTGAGAACCCTGATTGTACTATGACTATCCACACTCATTGGCTGCGTTCCCAGCCATTCCTTCAGGTAGACATGGGTGCCTTGTACCCAGAAGTAGAAATTTCAAGTGGTTTACTGAGGGAAACTCTTGACTCTCATAGGAGAAAGTCATTTGGCCTTCTTTATTTGAAAACAGTAAATTGTAAAAAACAACAACAAAAAAAAAACAAAACAAAAACAAAAAAACAACAACTTTCCACACATTATCTGAGCATACAATTATCTTACTAATGAAGGAGCCAGTAAGATGGCAAAGCTGGTCCAGCTAAAAAGAGGCTGGGTGTGGCAGTATACCCCTGTGATCCTACCATCTGGAAGGTTGAGGCCTAGGAATAACTGTGAGTTCATGGCCATTCTGGGCTACAGTGAGTATCAGGCTAGACATGGATGCATAGCATGTATCTGTCTTAAAAACAAAACAAATAAAGTAAAACACACAAAAGCAAAAATCACAAAACCAATGCAGAAGCCACAACAAAACAAAGCCTGGAGCAGTAATGCCCAGTTATATACAAAAGTGGCTCCTGCCCTTCAAGGCAACAAAATCGTGTCTTCCTGGGAAGATGTACCATGCCATACCGGTTTCCCAAGTTAACATGTGACTTTGGAGCTGAGTCTAGATCAACAGTAACTGAACACCAAATCGTTTCAAGAGCAGGTTGATCCTGGTGGAGTCTGGTAAGGCTGTTCTCTGCATCCTACACTTGCTCTTTCCCTAAGCTTTGCTTGTTTTCCTTGAATCTACCTTTCTTCTTCTAGGGTGATGGGAATAAGATGCATCGGTTAGAGCTGCGGCCACTATGAGGATGGAATCTCTGAACAAGGATGGCAGAAAGGAAGAAGGAACCGGGTCTAACGATTACATAGCCACAAAAACAGCCCTGTGCCACCCACTTCTCAGCTCTCCCTATGAAATACACGGGGAAGCAAGTGTCTCTAGCTTAAGCCGCTGACATTTTGGACTTCTGTAGTGTGAAGTCACATTTAATTTTCTGAAGAGGCAGGAGAAAAGAAAAATATTTAAATAATGCAGGAAATTGTGTGTTTACAGAGACTTGGTCAGGAAAGCCTTAATAAGACCTATTAAGGAAAACATGGTTAACCTGGTTTCTATGTCTCAGACAAGTGAGGCCTTTCCTCCATACTAGTTGGTAGTTACAGTTTCACTACAGGCTTGAAAAAGAAGATACCACAGAACCAGTCAGACCGCAGACAAACTGATAAAATAACCTCAGAAACTAGGATGATGGCCCCAGGTGAGAAAATGGAATATTTATTAATTTATTTACATATTCCATAAAGCCTGCTATTTTCTCAGTATAATTCTGTGTATACATAGTATACACCTGATGCCGTATGTACTTGTGTTTGACTTAACATAATTTTTCTCCTAAAAAGATTTTGGACAGCTATGAAATAATCTATCATGCATATTTGACATATCACCCAGCGTTTGAACAGACACCGAATTTCATTCTAAAACCAGTTCCCCCAATTAAATGAGCTGTTTCACTAAAGCTGTCTCCTGAGAGTCTGTTCTTGAGGTCTGCTTCTGGTTGTAATCCTGGGAGATCATGATGCTGGGGGTGGGGGTGGGGGGAGGAGGGAAAGGATCCTGAACAGCATTCTCCAATGGAGTATCTATCACTATATATATATATATATATATATATATATATATATATATATATATATATATATGTGCATGTGTGTGTGTGTGTGTATACCGCATGTAAAGGTGGGATCCATACCCAGCAGTAGAGGGCCATAAGACTGGTCCCAATGTGCTCCATATTTGAAGGCTTAATCATCAGGGAAGTGGTACTACTTGAAAAGGATTAGAAAGATTATGAAGCCTTGTCAGAGGAAGTGTGTCACTGGGGGTGGGCCACGCCTGTTTGTTTTCTAAAGAGAGAGAAAGAAAGGATGTAAAGTTGATGGGTGGGGGTGTGGGGAGAATCTGGAAAGAGTTAGGGGAGGGGAAACTGTGATCAGAATATATTGTATGAAATTTAAAAACATAAAATGATCGTGGATGAGCTGGACCATGCACTGAGAGGGTGAACAATGGGAACACAAAACTCACAGGGTGCTGTCCCCGGAAAGGGACTTAGGGAACCAACCGACTGGAGCCTTGTATTATGATAAAGGAGACAGTATGCTTATACAGCATGAACCTCCCAGCTCGGAACTGCCTCATCTTCCTTCTTCTCTTCTCCCTTTCCCAGTCTTTGCCAGGAGACGTGGGAGACAAAGGGCCAGAAGCTCAAGCCTTACCTAGTCAATCCTGCCCTCTTAGTAAATAAGGTTCAGCTGTGAATAGGACTGCCTGCCAAAGCATGCAATTGCATTATAGGTCTGTAAGCTGGCGTGTGACTCTTGTTCTAAACTTAGTTTAGAATTAAACTCTATTCCTTGTCCATGTTGAGTCCAACAGAAGCTATTGTTTAGAATTTAAAAATCATGTTAAGAAATGAGCCCAAAGGAGGTAGGAGTGAGGTGGGGTGTGAGCTTATAAAAGGAATGCATATACCCATGCCCCAGCTTTAGTCTGGGCTCTCAATTGGTCCCCTTTTCTCTTCTCTGAGGGCAGAACTTCCTCTTTCTTAACTTAAAAAAAAAATCAGATTGAACCAGGGAAAGTTATAAGAGAAAAAGGATTGAGCATGGATGTTATAATCTTATATAACAGGTATTTTTATAACACAATTTAAACCTAATACGGCTTTCCTTTAGTTGCTATATTTATTTTTGAGAGCACAGTGCTTTGGGATCACACAGTGGGCAGGATTGTTCCCGACTGCTCAGTCTACCCTGGGGCTTTCTCTCCACTTAGAGGCTGGCTATGTCTGTGTTTTTGCAGTCAGTGCTAATAAAGCAACCATGTCTTTTTTGGGTATACAGTGGGAAGCACCCTTTGTCTCCTTTTGAATTTGAGGCCACAGTCAAATAGAAAAAAAAAAAAAAAAAGGCCCGAGGCATATCTACCCGCAACCTACTTCACCCACTGTTTCATTAAGGCAGGCGAGTGATCTTGGTAGAGAAGAGAAATCAATCTTAACTGGTGGTAAGAGGAAGAAAATAAAATTCAGAAAATAAAATTCTCTGGTATCTAAAAGAAGCTAATTAGGTCAGCAAGGAGAAGACTTGTTCTTCAGGGCATGGACAAAGGAGACCCAGAAGCAAGACTCTCCTGGATTGGGACAGAGATGGCAGACCCAATGGACATGATCTGGATTTAACAGGCACTGTACCCCAGCTTGTGTGATTCAGGCAACTTTTGCTTCTGTCACTTGATAAAACAGCCTGCCTCCATCGTGGGCTTGAAAGCTATCTGATAGTAAAGTCAAATTAGGTTCATTTCTGCATACGATTAAATCTCAGTTTTTCAAGGATTTGGCTATGTCCCTCTTGCAACCTTAACTACAAATGATTCTGTATGCCTGCACAACCATATATTTGTTTCAAAAAGTTGTTATGATCACCTTGCAAAACTGTCTTTGTTTCAGAAGATTGTTGTAACCAACTTATCATGTTCTTCTGTAATCATGCCTATTTGCCTGGCAAATCCCTCATTTAGAAACCCCTTACTCCTGAACTATAAAAACCCTTATCTTACCCATTTCAAATTCTGACCTCTTGATCCCTGCCTTCAGAGAGAGAGAGAGAGAGAGAGAGAGAGAGAGAGAGACAGGCCATGTACACGAATCAAAAAAGGTCGCTTTAATTAATTTGGCCATGATGATTTGGGTGGGTGGTTTTCCTCCTCACATAAATGGGATTAAAACACTCTCCTGCCTTTGTCTAGAGCTGTTGAGATGATAGAGAAGAAGCCATTATCTTGCCCTTAAGCTATAAATGTTCATAGTCCAGCCATCCTCAGAGTATTCATAGAATTTTTCATACTCAGAGACAAGCAAATAAAGGACTCCCCTAGTAACATCCAAGAGGCCCTGGCCTCTGATCAGCTACAAGACTGGAAACCAAACTTCCACGACAGCCCATCTACCCTGAGAATGGCCAAGCTAAGAACTGGGAGTGGAGGTGATGGGTTACCCTACCTCCTCAGCAGGGGAAGTGGCTTAAATGAAAGTGATAGAGAAAAATCAGAATGCAACAACAATCAACCATGAACAGAACAGGCCCTGCCCACAAACATCACTTGTTAGATGACAATAACACCTTTAAAAGAATTCTTCTACAGCCAGGCGTGGTGGCACATGCCTTTAATCCCAGCACTTGGGAGGCAGAGGCAGGTGGATTTCTGAGTTCGAGGCCAGCATGGTCTACAGAGTGAGTTCCAGGACAGCCAGGGCTATACAGAGAAACCCTGTCTCGAAAAACCAAAAAAAAAAAAAAAAAAAGAATTCTTCTACAAATTCTACTTTGTGTATGTGCACTTGTACAACTGTGTGAAGAGGCCAGAGGCTGGCGTCAGGTGTCTTCCTCAATCACTCTTCACCCTATTTTTCTATTTTAATGTGGTATGTAAGTGTTTGCATGTTTCTAAGCACATATGTAGACGCAAGGCACACGTATACACATTCATGTGGAGGCTCCAGTTTGCAAATATTGTTGGGAATTTTCCTTCATTGCTCTTCTGCCTTATTCAGGCAAACCCAGGGCTCACTCACATGGCTAGTCTCTCTAACAAACTTACTTTGGAGATGCACTGTCTCTGCCTTCCACTCTGGAACTACAGGTCTACTACCGAGCCCACCAGGCATCTATATATGTTCTGAGGATATTAATGTCAGTCCTCATGCTTGAGCAGCACACATGTTAACCACTGAGCCATGTCCCTAGTCCCTCCACCTGGTATTTTGAGACAGGTTTTTTACTGAACCTGTAGCTTGACAATTTGGCTATAGTGCCTGGTCAACAAGGACCAGGAATCTGCCTCCCAAGTGCAGAGATTACAGGTGCATGCTACTGTACCTGGATTTTTACATGGGTTCTAGAGGATCAAACCCAGGGTTTATATTTGCTTTAGAAAGCACTTCACTGACTGAGATATCTCTTGTGCCCCACAAACCCTAATTTTGAACATGCATAGTCACCACTAAGATAAACCCCAAAACTTCAGAAGTTTAACATGACTGAAAAACACTGTAAAGAAAAAAAGGCATTTGGGAGTTGTCATCTGCTCTTCCTTTGCCTACATTGCAAACTGTGCAGAGGTGGAGGGGGAAGGAAGGAGCAAGAGTGTTGATCAGACTCACCGGAGAGGGAGGGCATGGCCAAAAGCAGGGACGTGGGTGAACAGGGAGGAGGGTGTGAGGGCCCTGGCATTTACAGAGTGTAGAGGAGTTGAAAAAGAAGTTGGAACATTCATTACCCATGAATTATGACTTCTATCTTTTCAAAATTGTAGAAGCTTGAGTAAAACTGAAATCCCGGTTCATCCGGGAGTCATTCTAACACTGGACTATGCCTGTGTGAGTCTATCAGTGTGGCGGTTTGGATGAGGAGGATTCAAAGATTTGAATGCTTGGCCCTCAATGGGCAGAGCTGTTTGAAAAGGATTAGGAGGTGTGGGACCATTGGAGGACGTGTGTCATGGGGGTGGGGGGAGGGAACTCTGAGATTTCAAAAGCCCACATCTTTCCCAGTTAGCTGTCTCTGCCTCCTACCTACCTACTTATGGATCAGCTGTAAGCTCTTAGCCACTGTTCCAGGACGAGGGCTGTCTGCCTGTGACCGTGTCCCTTGCTATGATGGTCATGGACTCAATCTCTGAAACTGCAAGCCCCAATAAACCTTTTCTTCCATAAGTCATCTTCACCATGGTATCTCTTCACAGCAATTGAAAATTAAAGATATGGTGTGACATAAATGAGGTAACAAGGCCTCCTATCTGTGAACAGGTTAAATTATAGAAAATTCCGTCACTCTGATTATTTCAAACCCTTTCTTTGTGACCCAAGGCCAATGATGTGCCAAGTTCTTCATAATCTATGTCTTACAAAATAATATCTCCTATCTTTATTATCCATTTGCAATTAACCACATTTATGCAAGGCAATTATTCAAAAATATAATTGAGGGTTTGAGAGGTGGCTCAGCTGTTAAAATCCGGGCTCACAACCAAAAAGAATATAATTGAGAATATAAAACTGTACTGTAAGGGATTCGCTGCAAAACATTTTTTAAAGGTACACAGTCCAATATACTGCAAATGTGCAAATGGACCAGACCTGCACATGTATACACATGCAGCATCTTCAAATGGCTACAGTTGATAAGCACATGTAATCACCACTTTCAGTGTGTAAAAACAACCTTCTGGCCTATCTTCAGGACACCGTATTAGCTAGATTTCTCCTTGTGTGGCACCATATAAAGAGGAAAGAGCTGTTCAGTTTACATAGGTTTTAGTCTATTGTGGCCCAATGTGTACTAGAGCATTTACACGTTGGTGGACAGGACACAGAGAAGGAAGAAGAGATGCTGGACCAGACATAAAGTCACAGCCTGGCATTCATTTCCTCCAGCCAGGCCATATCTCCCCAAATAGTGTTGCAAGCTTGTATAATATACTTGCAAGCCAAGTATAATATACAAGGCTGCTGAGGATACTTCACTTCACCTTCAAACCCTAACACTACTCAGAGCAGCACAGAATTCATGAAATGGTTCCATGGGGCACACATTTTCAAGCATGTCAAGTGGGAGTGTAAATAAACTTGTCCCCATGTGTTTCCTATTGAATCAGCAGCACTGGGGGAAAGATATAATTCATAAGGTAGATACTGGGAAAGACACTATCTATGCAAAAGAAATGAAAGTTTTATTTTATAGATATTTCAAAATGAATAGTGTTAGCATTCTGTCTAAACTCCACCCCACAGTTACCTGGCAACAGCCAGGTATGCTCCTCCTCACAGTTACCTGGCAACAGCCAGGTATGCTCCTCCTCACAGTTACCTGGCAACAGCCAGGTATGCTCCTCCTCACAGTTACCTGGCAACAGCCAGGTATGCTCCTCCTCACAGTTACCTGGCAACAACAGCCAGGTATGCTCCTCCTCACAGTTACCTGGCAACAGCCAGGTATGCTCCTCCTCACAGTTACCTGGCAACAGCCAGGTATGCTCCTCCCCACAGTTACCTGGCAACACTCAGGTAGGCCTGACCCACTATAAAAGGGACTGCTTCCCCCACACACACACACACACTTTGCTCTCTTGCCTCTCTCTCTTGTCTCTTCTTCTTGCTCCCCCTCTCTCCCCATCCCTTCCGACATCTCTCCTCGTGGTCATGTCCTGCCTCTACTTCTCTACTCTCTCCCTCTCTGCCTTTCTCTGCCTTACTACCCTCTTAACTTCCTCCCCATGCCCTGAACAAACTCTATTCTATAACTCTATACTGTTCTGTGTCTGGTCCCTCAGGGGGAGGGATGCTTTGGCATGGAACGAACCACTGAGACATCCCCTTCCCCTATACCTCACCACACCCCCATAGAACATATTCTTATAACTCTTTATCTTTTATAAATATATCAAATAGTACATAGATAAGCTGTATGGAAAATACAATATTTCAACCCAAGAAAAATTTAATTAGGGGGGAATGGGTGAATGTAATTATAGTAGAACTCAGGCAACATGGTGGGGAGAGGGGATTGTTGGGATTAAAGGCTTAAATTGGGATAGAATTGGGATAGGAAACAGTACAGGGTGAGTTAGCCAAAAAACTAAGAATACATAAAGTATCCTTGTAGAAATCCACTAATATCAATAACTGGCTGCTCCACTGTAAGAGACTGCAGGTGGGGAGCAGGGCTGTGAAAAGTGGACTCTGGGCATGGCATGGCTGTTACACAAAGCAAATCACAGCAGCTGTGGTCACCTATATGGTCAAGCCAGCCAAAATTCCAGCATGGGTGTGGGAGTGGCCCCAAAGCCCCAGGCTTTCAAGATAAGCTGCTATCAGCAGTTGAGGCAGGCAAGGAGAGTTATTTTTCTTTGAGAGTGTAGTAGGTTGCCCATGCCCCCTGGCCCCACAATCATGTGCATACCTAGACAAAGGGACTGTAAAGTTGGGAGGGATACTGGGTGGGGGAGTTGAAAGGAAGTAATGGGAGATGGGTGCAATCTGAATACAGTGTAGGAATGGGTGAAACTTTCAAAGAGTAAGTAAAACCTTTTATTAAAATATTCCAGCCGGGCGGTGGTGGCGCACACCTTTAATCCCAGCACTTGGGAGACAGAGGCAGGCGGATTTCTGAGTTCGAGGCCAGCCTGGTCTACAGAGTGAGTTCCAGGACAGCCAGGGCTATACAGAGAAACCCTGTCTCGAAAAACAAAAAACAAAAACAAAACAAGATAATAAAGTTGTCTAAATGTTAAATAAATAAATAAATAAATAAATAAAATATTCCAGTATCTACCTGGATTGTCAGGAGTTGAACCAGGTGATCTGAGGACAGAAGGTCAGGGGAGGCTAGTACATTTCCACTCTGTGTCTTTTCATTTCTAGATGGCATCCGTTATCGCTTGTTTTTCTACAGGGCTGGCATTTTAAAGAATGTGTAGATATGATTAGATGATTAGAGAGAGAGAACATTCATCTAAAGTGTACTATGTGATTAATTTTTTAGTATATTCAGAGCTGTGCAAAACATCAATTTTAAAGATTTTCAAAATCCTTTTTCTCCAAAGCAAAAAGAAGCAAAACAAAACAAATCCAAACAAAACAAAACAAAACAAAAAACAAAGAGAACAAAATCCATTGGCAGTTATGCCTCTGATCTCCAAGTTCTCTTTCCAGATTCAAGCAGCTGTTTAGCTACATTCAGTCTCAGTAGAGATGCCCCCTTTGAGTATTCACAGGATAATATAAAATGTAACTTTTGTCTTCAACTTTGTTCTTTTACTTAGCATAATGTTTTCAAGACTTAACATATCCTAAATATTCTATTCCTTTGAAACAAGGTCATATTTCATTTTATGGACATGCCATATTTCATCTATCCCTGTGTCAGCTAGTGGGCATTTGAGTTGTTTCTACTTTTGGATAAGAATAATGCTTTGGATATAATAATAATGCTTTATATATAAGGAGTGCTTTAATGAATGTTTGTGAATAAGATTTGGGGGAAAGGATGTTAGTTGTGACTATCGAGTGTCTGCTACCCAAGCTCAAGGCATAAGTTTTGATCCCCATGATGTAAACAGACAGCTAAGGCTTGTGACTCATCACTTGGGATTGGAGACAGAGACAAGTAGATACAAGACAATCTAGCGAATTGATGAGACCCAGGCTCAATGAGAGTCCCTGTCTCAAAAAATAAGTTGGGGAGAGATAAAGTAAAATACCTGATATCTACGTCTGGCCTCCACAGGCACATGCATGGGCATGCAGACAAACTAAAGATTTCGTGTTGAAGCCGGGCGTGGTGGCGCACGCCTTTAGTCCCAGCACTCGGGAGGCAGAGGCAGGCGGATTTCTGAGTTCGAGGCCAGCCTGGTCTACAAAGTGAGTGCCAGGACAGCCAGGGCTACACAGAGAAACCCTGTCTCGAAAAACCAAAAAAAAAAAAAAAAAAAAAGATTTCGTGTTGAAAAGGGCACATTTTAATCTCACATTATATACTTAGAAATGATTTACTGAATCATATGGAAACTATATACTGAAGCTTCTCAGAAACTGCTAGTTTTCCAATGTGCTACTAAGTTTTCATTCCCAGTTACAAGGTATGAGCATTCCAATTTACTATTCTTGCTATCATTTTCTACTTTATTATAGCTCACTGGGTTGGATAAATGAAACATTATGGCTAACTTTGGTTTTTAGTTGCAATTATCTAATGATTAATATTGCCTATATTTTTATGTGTTTTATTGCTATAGCACCTATACACATTTCTTTCACAGGATGTCTATTCAAAATCATTGACTATGTTTAAAAGAGGTATTTTATTACTAGGTGGTAGGAATTCTCTATATAACCTAAACAGATGGAGGACATTTATCAGCCATATTCTCTCTCTGTCTCTGTCTGCCTCTCTCGGCCTCTATATGTATGTCTGTCCATTCCACAAGCTATATTATTTGCAATACTTTATTTCATTGAGTGAAAATAGGTGAGAACAGTGCCCACTAGGAGGCAAAACGACAAGAACTGATTACACCAAATCACTTTCCTATAACTTGTCCTTTCGGCGTCACATCTAATAAGGCTTAGCTTGATAAAGGTCAGAAAGATGTGTGGTTTTCTCTTACGGTGTTCTTATTGTCCATGGTTTGAACTATTCATTTGGATCTTTAATTCATACTGATTCAACCTTGTATATAAGGGAGGAAAGGCAACCATTCTTGTAGGATGGTATGTGGCTATCACTGCTACTAACACTTTGGTGAAGAAACTATTCATTCCATATTACAAACCTTCTTGCTGCCTCTCTCAGAAATCAGGCCACACTCTCTGAAGCTGACAGGTTCCTGTGGTGAAGGTTGGAACACAGACCAGAGCTAGGGGCTACAGGATAAATCTGTGATCCTATTCTATACCTGGTTCCTTAGCAAACTGACAAGACCAGACTAAATTACATAATAGGGAACTTCCTGCCATCCCCTGAAAACCTGGAAAGGTTATCCCTTTGTAGGGTGGTTTGATTAGAAACTGCTCCCATAGACTCCTGGGTTCATAGGGAGTGGCACTATTAGGAGCTGTGGCCTTGCTAGAGGAAGTGTGTCACTCTGGAGGCAAGCCTTAAGAACTCATTTGCGCTCAAGCTAGGACTAGTAGGGCAGACTCTCCTCAATGCCTCCATAACAAGATGTAGAACTATCAGCTACTTCTCTAGCACCATGTCTGCCTGCATGCTGCCTCTGTTTCCTGCCATGATGATAACGGACTAAACCTCTGAACCATAAATGAGCCCCTTTTCCTTTATAAGGATTGCCAAGGTCATGGAGCCTCTTCACAGCAATAAAACCCAAATTAAGACAGGGAGATTTTCCTCAAGGTTCTCTCTCCTTCCTCTTTGTCCTTCAGCCTCTCCTCATCCCCATCATGTCCACGATGACCATTTCTCTTACTCTTCCACTTAAGAGTGATTTCTCCTAATGAAGATCCTGCCTGTGTTTTTGAAGGGAAGCCATTCTCTCTCCTTGCAAGGCTGTCATGCTGTGTTTGGGATATATTCATATGAATTCTCATTCATCCTCTCTTTCCCTCTGCTTTCCTACTTTAAGGCTTGATCATGCCCACCCCACTATGGTCATAAAGCTTGCTCTCTCCTAAGAAAACTCATTCTAAAGAGTAATTATGTTAGCTTCATTCTCTGCAAACCTACTCTTGCCTATAATTTTAACTTCCCCACTGAATTGTCTTGTCAACCTCCAGTAAACCAATAGACCATGAATGAGAACATTGCTTTCTGTAACATTAGAGTCATCAGTCTGTTGGTCTATGTGGACTCTTCACATGCTTGACCACTGCAGCTTTAATGCAGCAGGCTTAAAAACCAACGCTGAATGCTTCAGATTTATTTCCTGCCCCCCACTCCAAGATTTTGTCCTCATTTGGAAAGTGTTTAGACGCTATTTCTTCAAATGTGATTTTTCTGCTTTTTTTTTTTTTTTTGCCTCATCTAATTCTGTATTCCAATCACAAATCCGTTGGTATATTTAATGACATACACCCCACATTTCCCAGAGACTGTTTTCATCTTTGTTCACCTTTCTCTGTTCTTGAGATAGCAAGAGCTTATTGATCTGCCTTCATGTTTGCAGATACTCCTTTAATTTGAAACCTGCTACTGTTGAGACCTTTTAGTGAGATTTTCATTTTGGCCATTACAATTTGCAACTCCAGATATTACTTTATAAACGTACATACACACATATATGAGTGTAAATGTGTAAAAATTTGTTACAATACTTTCCATTATTATTGTTATTGCTGTTGTGTATGTGTGTATGGTTTTTTTTGTTTGTTTGTTTGTTTGCTTGTTTGTTTTTTTTGAGACAGGGTTTCTCTGTGTAACCCTGACTTGGTAATTCCTGTCCTAAAGCTTACTTTGTAAACCAGGTTGGCCTTGAACTCAGAGATTTGCCTGCCTCTGCCTCCTGAATGCTGGGATTAAAGGCATGCACCACCACCACCACCATCCTGCTTTTCTTTTCAATGCATGCTTTCTAGCTGGGCACAGTAATGCACACCTACTCCAAGCATTTGGGCCAAGACAAGATCATTGTAACATAAGGTCGCCATGGTTCTATATAATGAATGCCAGGCTGGTTAAATCTGCAAAGCAAACCTTACCTTGAAAAAAATAGTATGGTTTCTTTCAACTCTTTGAACATATTTATGAGCATATTATGAACATATTTGATCTTTGCTAAGTCTGACATTTAGGTTTTCACAGGCAGTAACTGTTACATGCCTCTAAAACATGTGCATGGGCCACACTTTCTTGTTTCTTTTTTGCCTTTTTATGGAAAATTAGACTTCTACTAATATATTTAGTGATGTACATAATTCCAGCCCATCCCTGGGGTTGCTTATTGTTTCTTTGTTTATTTAGTGACTTGGCTAGACTATCTCAGGAAAGTCTTTGTTCCAGTGGTAAGCTTTAAAGTGACCCTTCAGAGGACCTTCTCAGTAACACCAATGTTGTATCTTCCACCCCAGTGTTGGGGGTGGAGAGAGACAGGGAGCAAGTCAGACCCCAAGTATCACACTCTCACTACCTGAGAGTTGACATTCTTGACTTGACTACTTTTTTTTTTTTCTGTATGTCTTCTATGTCCTCTCCAGTCTCCAGCATTTTCAAGTGTTTTTTTTTTTTCCTTTTAAAATAATTTTCCCGTTAATGATCATTCACCAGGAAACAGGTTGAAGGAATTTCTTTACAACCATTCCAGAATTGGACCTCTGGAATTTGTATTTGGTGATTTAGCATAGAAGAAGGCACAGTCCAAGCCAGTTGGCAGCCAGAGAAAAGAAATAACTTGGAAGCGAAAAGAACCCACTGGTCATGGTTACTTACCTCCAAGGGATTTTGTGGTCCAGCGCACTCTGGAGTTCGACCATTTCTTGGCTGAACCAGCAATGGCAAAGCTGTGAGCAGTGATGGGTGACAGCTGAGTACCACTGTGACAAGAGACATCAGAGCCACTTTGTTCTGACCACAGAGAGATTGCAAAAGCAGGTTGGGGTAGTAACCAAAGACAAAAAACGTGGACTCCAGAAGGAATGTACAACTATGTTCATCAGGGCAGTGACCAGAGACAGGGAATGAAGGATGCCAGTGGGGTGTCGTGGTGACGAGACAAGAAGTGGGCTCCAGAGAGAAGGCAAAAAGGAGGTGGGGTAGGGGTCTCACCAGGTTTACAAGTTGAGTAGTGGGGGGTGGACTGGGAATGTCTTGGGCTGGCATTTTGTGAAATATTCACCTGCCTACTCTAAAACTCTGTAAAGCAGTAGTATCAGATAGCCATATTCTATAATCCCCATAAGAAGATGTCTGTCACTAAATCAAAGGCGAACGTAAAAAGCATGAAAAACAGTCAAACTCTAATCACTTGCTTTTTGTTGTATTATATGCATGTAGTATGTATGTATGTATGTATGTATGTATGTATGTATGTGTTCAGTTGCTATTTATCTATCTATCTATCTATCTATCTATCTATCTATCTATCTATCTATCTATTTATTTATTTATTGGTTTCTCCAGACCCAGTTTCTCTGTGTAGCCTTGGCTGTCCCAGAACTAGTTCTGTAGACTAGGCTAGCCTTGAACACACAGAGATCTATCTGCCTCTGCCTTCTGGGTGCTTGGATTAAAGGTATGTATTACCACGACTCAGCACTGCTTTCTAAATAGGGAAGCTAATTCTGTAAAAGAAACCTAACAACAAATATTTGCTTAGGTTAATTATTTTAAAAAGTAGAAAAAAATTAAGATGTTGTTTAAACCTATTTGGGTATATTTAAATGCTGTTACACTTATGGATGGTAGCATGTTACAGATGTACTCGCACAGTACAACTGAGTTATTTTAAATGTGGAAACACACAGCAGAGGATCTGGAAAAACAAACAGCAAAGCACCTGCCAGAGCATTTTACAGTTGACAATCACACAGTATAAATTATTCCAAGCAATGTTCACCAAAAGTCTACAAAGAAAGTAGCATTTGTATATTCATTTTCAAATAAGGAATCTGAGACAAGAAGTAAAATCATTTCTGGGAAGGGTCAACTTAAGACAGAAGTCTAGATGAGCTTTTCTGGGTAAGGTAGTTTATGACAGTGTCCTTCTTCCTGATAAATGGAAAATGGCTAACTACTGGCATCACTAAACGGTGAGACTTCCTTTAATAATCTGTTGTTTGCTTTTCTGTGGTTTTACTTTTCTAAAATGACTGATTTTGGGTCTTTGTGGATGAGTGTTTGCCTGCATGCATATATGTATGTATGTATGTATGTATGTATGTACGTGTACTGTACACATGTCTGGTATCTACAGAGACCAGAAGGTGTCAGATCCCCTGGAACTGGAACTACATGTGGTTGTGAGCCATCATGTGGGTGGTGGGAAAGAAGCCTCTGTCTTCTGCAAAAACAAGTACTCCAGGCAACAGATGATGCTCTCACATTCCACCTTCCCTGCCCCATCTACAGGGACAGGACTTGCCATGGAAACCATCAAGGAAGACTTAAGTGTCTCTGAATGTTACGGAACCCAAGAAAAAGAAGGAAAGGGTGACCTGTAGGAAGAGACTGGTGTGAGGGTACCAGTCTTAATGAACACTTACTATGTGATAAATTCAAATTTATTTTTAAACAGCCTTAGAATAATGCATTCCACATGGAAATACATATATTCAAATTTGTATCTCACTTATAATTTTAAAAAATGGACATGGTGGCATATATCTATAATGCCAGAATTTGGGGAGCTCAGTCAGGAGGAAGGGTGTGAGTGTGGGGTCAGCCCTTGCCACACAGTGTGTCTCAGGCCAGTCTGAGTTAAACAGTGAGACCTACCTCACAAAGAGAGAAGAAAGAAAAGGAACAGGAGGGAAGAAAGGAGGAAAGAAAAAGGAAGACATAGATTTATGTCTTTTAACATAAAAATCTCAGTGTAAAACAATTGTTTACAATGTAGGCTTGTCATGTGCTTGTTTTGTGAAAAAAAAAAACTGAACTACACACTTGATAGCAAAAGTATAGAAAAATCAAATGATTCCTAGGTTATGCTTTAAAAAAATGCAGGGTAAGAGAAAACATCCAGACCTAAAGGAAAGTTAAGAAGTTTATTCCAGTAGGCATTTTCTGTAACAGGATTGGAAGCAAGCACTGGGAGAAAGTGCCAAAGGATACAATGTGTATGGAGGAGACCTGGCGCTTGAGTGCATGGCACTTCTTGCTTTCTGCATATCATCTGCTGACTACAGTATGTTGAATCAGCATCCTGACTGAAAGTGGTAGGCAGCCATTAATTGAATTACTGGTTTTTTCTTATCATGGAAAACTTCCTTTTAGTTGTGATCTTTGAAGTCTGATCAATTTCCATTTTACTGAGATATAAATCATCCTAGGTGACTTTTTAGTTTTAGATAGAATCTTCCTGGCATGGATTTTTAATTTGACTTTCAAAAAAAGGGGGGAGGGAATGAATGAACTGATCATATGTGGGCGAACAAACAAATGAGCGCAGGGGCAGCAATGGCAGGTAATCTAGGAAATAGAGAAGGGACAATGGGGAAGCTGGAAGTGCTTGCAGGTTCAGTACACACTGCAGTGTTCTCTGTTTTCCCTTGTTACCAAGGAGATGGTATGGACTGCAGTAACCAGGCAACAGATGATGCTCTCACATTCCACCTTCCCTGCCCCATCTACAGGGACAGGACTTGCAATGGAAACCATCAAGGAAGACTTAAGCGTCTCTGAATGTTACGGAACCCAAGAAAAAGAAGGCAAGGGTGACTTGCAGGAAGAGACTGGTGTGAGGGTACCAGTGCCTTCCAGTTATTTCTACACATGGTGTATGTATGTACAGAAATAACTGAAAAATACCTTACACAGCATGACAACCCTCACTATGATTTTATAAGGGTTCAGATGATCACATTTCAACTCATGAGAAAAGTTGTCTGACACCTATAGTTGTCACAAGATACCATCTTATACTCCCCCAAATTCTAAGATAAAAGCCACTTATACCAGCATGTTAGAAAAGATGTAGTATAGCGCAATGGGAACCCTAAAATTCCTTACATAAACTTGGGAGACTATTTTATCGTTCCTTAAAAATTCAGTAGACTTCTATCTCATGACTCCATTCTTTCTTGAGCAGTAGCAAGAGAAATAAAAAGACTACATCCATTACAAGACTTAACTAGGATATTTATAGGACCCTTATTCATAAGGACCAATGACTGGAAAAATTGAAACATTCACCAAGGCGGGTGAATAAACAAGTTGTAGTCCAGTCTAACAATAAACTATTATACAATAAAAACAGATCAAATAGCCAATACACATATGTAAATCTAAAATATATACTGATGTGTAAGTCCACATCCTAGTTTCTATGGTGACAGACATCAGTGTGCAGTTATGGTCAGAGAACCCTGATGTGTTAGCGTGTTCACATTAGGCCATATATTTACTAACCATACTGCTAACTTCTGTTTCTCTAAAACTAACTTTGAACAACATTAAGTAGTTCTCTTATAAGTACACTTATTTGTAAATGTTGAATGCTAAGGTTTAAATAAGTCTTGGAGTCTCGAGGGTTAACAATGACAGTTTATTGAAAAGGGACAACTGTAAAGGTGCTTTGGTGGCCTCTCACTAGACCATCCCTGCTCCTGCATGGGTAAAATTCTCTCTCACTGACAACCCTGGGAAGCTGGAGCTATCCCCATTTTAAAACAAGAAAAAAAGGAGAAATAAAAGGATTTCTGGGTAAGATAACAGATTAGAACTGTCTCTGTTTGACTTGGTAAAGGAAAAGCCAGAATAAGGAAAAAAAACCCAAACAAACAAACAAACAAAACCAAACAAACCATTGTTGTAGAAAGAAAGAGAAGAGCAAATGAGGTTCAGCGTGGGGAAAGAGGAACATTATGCATTACTGGCAGGAGTATAAACTTTGCAGCCATTATGAAAACCACTGTGAAGGGTCCGAAAAAACCACACTATGCTGCTTCTGGACATATGTACTGGAAGGAAGGAGTCAGCATAACCCACGGAGACTATCACAGCCTTAACTACTGCCACGCTGTTCACAAAGGCCAGGAAATGGAACCGTCCTAAAGGACTACGAATAGATAATTTTTAAAAATATGAAACATTTAAAAACAATGGATAGCATTGGAAATGTAATTGAGGAAAATATGTAATAAAAATATTAAAAATTAAAAAAAAATAAAATAAAAACAATGGAAACTATTTATCAATAAAGCAAAAATGAACTGGGTATGGTGGTGCATGCCTATAACCCCAACAGTTAGAGGATCAGTAATTGATAATTGCCCTTAACTATATAACAAGGTTGAGGCCAGCCTGAGCAATGTGAGGACATATCTCACCAAGAAAAATGAAATCATCATACTTGCAAGAAAACTGATAGAACTGGAAATCATTTTGTTAACAATATAAGCCAGACTTAGACAAATATGGTATTTTCTTTCATGTTCAGAATCCAGACTTAAATGTGTATACATGATGTTGTGAGAGTAGAAGGAGGACCATGACAGGGGAGAAAGACATCTTAAGGGAGGTAGGAGGGAGAAAGAAAGGGCAGTGGAATATGACAGCAAGAGGGACAAAAGGGACAGAGGTCAGTGGGTAAGGACAGATTAGAAATATATATATATATATATATATATATATATAATATTAACATAGAATGCAATATATAATGTTATACATTATATAACAATATAATATATTATATTAATGATACGTTAATATGATATATAATATATAATTATAATTATATAATAAAACCCTTGAAGGTTAACTTTAAAATTAATTTTAAAAAGCCCCAGAAAAGAACATACCAATTATTTGTCCAGTGCTAAAAAGTCTGCCCTGAAAACATACAGACAAACATACAGACTGAACAATTCATATTTAGGATCACGTATTTTGTATACATATATGCTGCAATAACAATTAGTAAAAAAGGGTCATGAATTTGAAGGAGTGTGAGAAGGGGTATATGGTAGGACTTGAAGAGAGCAAAGAGAAGGGAGAAATATTATAATCTCAAAATAAAAAATAAATAAGAAAAACCATCAATCGAGACATTTCTCAGAAAAAATATGCCAAGTGAAAGAAAACACAAAACTAACATTTATTTCCTATTCTGTATGTTCTAGAAGTCTTTTCATAAACATATAAATACATCTACATGTATTTATTTTTAATGAATGTGATATTTAAATGTAGGGCCTAAAGGCTAGGCAGATAGCATGGTGATGACTCACTTGTCTAGTATGTGCTTGTATGAGGCCTTTGGGCATGTGCTTCCTTCTTCCTGGGATGATATTTCTGGGTCCTTTTCTGTTTGACAAACCTCTTTTCATCTTTCAAATCTCTGTTCAAGCATCAATCTAATGAAATTACTTTTAAAGGCCTTCTCTGACCCTGCAGCATACCAGAAAAAAGTATTTTCTTGATTATGGCTAGAACTTGTACTTGTTTCAATTTCAATAATTACAAAAAGTAATTATTCTTTAACATAATTTTCCTCCCAAATACATTAAGTTCCCTGAAAGTAGATCTTCTATCTTTGTCACCTTTATCCTTAACTGCTATCCTTAGTGCCAAGACTATAGCTTATTGTCTATATACATTTCACAAATGAAATGGAGAACAGGCAGCAGAATACTTGGACACTACCCGATATATTATCGGGTGACAGACACCTCTGGTTACAACCTATACAGCTGCAATCTGGTGTATATTCTCAGGCACACTCCACCTATTTGTGGGTGGCACCATTCCCTAGGCACTGTACTAACTGCTGAGCTACCTCAGGTTTTGTATCTTCCTATGTGGATTTTTGCACTTGCTTCCCAAGAACTCACTTGACAGTCATTCCTTGGACCTTCTTGATAGTGAGGAAATCATTCTGGATGCAGGGAAAGGTTTGACAATTTGGTGATAAAATATGTAGGCTTTGATTTATACATATGTTCGTTTGGTGTGTGATGCTCAATGAGTTACTTAGCCTTATGTGCATATAGGGAATATAGTACCTAGGTTCATCTTAAAGGCACAAAATCAACTTTAAATGGTTCAAATGGGTTACTTACAGAGGTTTGAGTAAGAGTGTGCGGGGGGGGGGGGTGGGGGGGGGGGTAGGTTGGTGGGGCACCCAGAAACTAACAGAACTAGGGAATTCTATGCCTCCCCTCAGCGTGAAGGGACAAAGGGAATTGTGTTGCATGATTCCTGAATCATAGGACTTCAGTGAGTCCAGGAATCCTAGAAGGGGATATAGCTAAGGCTGGGACTGCAGCTCCCAGTTGGAAAGGAAAGAGGAAGAAATATCCCCTCATCACCCCACTCTAACTAGATGCTGGTATTATCTATCGATTGAACCAAAAATGGCATTGGGCCACAAGTGAGACCTGAAAGTGTACCCTACAGAGTTGGATTCCCTGGAAAACAGAGCAGGCAGAGACAATGAGAGAGTTAGTTGCGGGGCCACAGAATAGCAGGCTCCAGGATTAAATACAAACACATAACCAGCACTTGTCAGAACCTGCCACATAGCAAGTGCTCAAGAAACAGCTGTCATTTCTGCTATGACAACTGCCAGGCCAAGGAAGGCACTTCCTAGTTCTGTCTGATGTCATCTGAGCATCCTTGATCAGCAGACGCCTAGACATGATGCAGACAGCATGGCCTGCATTCTCTGGTCTGCTTAGTCTCATAGCTGTTTTTCTTCACATCAAGGCCTTAATTATCCTGTCTCTGCTCTTCTCAAGCTAAATTAGGCTGTCTAACCTATTCCCATGTATGCTGGGAGAAAAATAACTTCTGAGCAAAGTTCTTTTGGGAAAACTGTCCATCTGGGCATCCACTCACTTTCCATATGGCCAGCTTCAGACACTTTGCTTCTTCCTTCTTATCCAACAGACCAAGGCAAAATGACCATGCTAACAACTGTTTTAACTGCTGATGCTGTAGCATAAAACAGAGAAGCCTCTTATGAGGGCTTAAAAATGTGTTTTAAAATCCTTTTTCTTGGGCCAAGCAGAGTGATAGACACCTTTAATCCTAGCACTCAGGAGGCAGAGGCAGTCTGATCTTTGAGTTCCAGGCCAGCTGGATCTACAAAGGAGTCCAGGCCAGCCAGGGCTCTGTTACAGAGAAACTCTGTTTCTAAAATCCAACCAACCAAATAAATAAAACAAATCCTTTTCTCCCCACTGTTGGGCTGCGGCTGCTTTCTTTCTTCTGCTTGGTAGTCACTGCTGTCTCAAATTCAAGGTATCAGAGGATCTGATGTGATTACAGCTGAGCTGATTACAGCAGCTAATCACTACTTCAACATTCTCTTCCTCTTCTCGCTTTCTCTTTAGATCTCCTGTCATATTTCCTATTCTTCAGCACCCTTGCCACAAGGCTGGGCTCTCCAACACTGCCAGCAAATCACACTGTTCTTGTTCTTCAGGAAGATAATTTGATTAATCACTGCAAACGAGTTAAAAATCTCACTATTTGAGTCACTGGCATCTGGTTTGTTGAGTGCCTAGGGTTTGAGGTTTCTGAGGGCTGAATATATTCACTAACTTCCCAGCATGGTAGTGGATTAGATGACATTTGGTGGAATATAAGAACTACAGATAAAGTCAGTGACATGGGTAAGGCTTAGAAGAGAAAGATCAAGCACTACCCTTTAGGTAATAGTATGAACTTTAAGTGAACTAAATGGGAGCTAGGTGTCAGATGCTTCCAAAAAGTAGCGATAGTGATTTTTTTGGGGGTAGGGTGGGGGGTTCCATCCTAACTCCTCTTAAAAGGTATGCAGAGGGTACCCCTGGTCCAGGGCTGGGTGAAGGCCCGTGGTGATGCTCTACTAGAGTGGGTATGTGAAAAGAGGTTTTGGGCTCAATGGACTCATTTATACAGCTGAATCTTTTAGGTCTCTCCCCAGTTTAGGAATGGGAAAAGGGGTGGGGGCTACAAAAGGATTAATTTTTTATGTTTTTTTTTTCTTTTAAACCGTTTTTTTTTTTTTTTTTTTTTTTTGCAGTAAGCAAGTCTTTTAGTTCATGATTTAGAAATCTTGGTTGTTAACTGCAAAATGAAATTACTGTTACAAGAATAAACTAATTCTCCTGCATCTGAATGCAGTGTCTTCTAATGAAGGAAAGCAAGAAATATTCTTGACGTTCACATAGGCTTTTTGGTTATACAATTTCTAATATAAAATAAAATGAACAAATTTTATTCAACATTGTGCTGACTCAGAGAAGAAAGATAACCCATAGATGCTGCCTGAGAAGAACTGGAAGTCTCTATGAACAAAGTTCAAAAATTATTGCAACATGTTATGAACCTATATATTGGCTAAATAATCCCACATCAATCATGCCCTTATTAAAATGTGTGCACTGAATGATCAGCAATGGCTAATACATAGACTATTACATGAACATCATTCTATCATTTTGAAGATTTGTAATGTGTTTAGAAAACAATGTTATGTGTTGTTGAAATTTCACGCAAGGTAAGTTATATTAAGAACTGGACAAGTAGAGCTTAGTGGGATTAAGTTTGGCTTTCAAAGTAAATTAATTCTATACACCAAGGAAATGACCTTCATATTACAGCGAGTCAATACCATTGTCATTGTCTTCAGTCACTTAGCTCTTCAAGGAAGTGGTTATGGCACATCAATTTAACAAGATTCAACTTGCAAATCTGAAAAAATTCCAGAGTATCAAATGTTACTCTATGAAAAATGATCGTTAAGTATTCAACTTACAAAATACAAGATTTTCTTTCTATACTCAAGGACAAAGCCAACAATAAATCAAATTCAGAAATGTGTTTGCCTAGTCAACAGGGAACGTCCACTCAAGCAATGTTCACTGTGTTTACTAAAACAGACCTGGGCCCGGTAGGAGAGGCCTGTTAACTCCAGCTACTGGGAAGGCTAGGGTAGACTTGGAAGTTCAAGAGCTGCCTAGACAACTTAGGAAGACCCCATGTCAAAATCAATGTGTATGCAAAAATAGCAAAATAAACACTAATCAAAAAAAGCAAAAGGAAGGCTAGGGGTATGGCTCAGTGACAGAGCACCTGCCTAACATATCCAGGGGCCTACATTGAGTCCCCAGTACTGCAATAAATGCAGAAAATACCAAATTAGTCACCCAATACTTGCTGTGATAGTTAGCACTTCACTATTTTCTTCATTCCTAGCAACAATGATTGGTATAACTTTTCTTGTGTTCTTAGGATAGTCATTTAATGAGTTAATGAACATAAATTTATCAGTAGAGTCTATAGCCAAAGACTCTCCAAACTTTTCACCATGAAAATTTTGCAGCTTTTATTTTTAGGGTTAAGGCATTAAAACAGACTCCTCCCCATTAAGGTTATTACAGTCTATAAAACTCCCCTGTATTTGTACTTGTAAAGGTGAAGCTTCGCCTAACCAAATAGTATTCCTAAGAAACCATCCATCTAAAAACCAGCTTAAAAGGAGACTTGATGTGAACCAAAAATGTTTAACAGAGAATGGACAAAGTTCAAAAATTACTTCAACGATTTCATGGTCTATCCATACAATGGGATAGCTACTCATCAAATAAGTAAGGAACAGCCCATGAAAACATTCAACATAAAATAATCTTTTTTAAAAACAACATAAAAGAGTATGTTCTAAAAAAAAAAAAAGTAGCAGTGCTCTGTTTATGTGTGGAAGGGTTAACTAGAATGGAACATGAAGTCACTTTCTGGTCCACAGTGAAAGACAGCCTTTCATGGATATTGACAGCCAGATTTCACATTATAGATGTAAAGCCTTTTAATTTTATTGAAATTATAACTTGACTTAAATAAATAAAATGCTACTCATTTATTGGCTCCTAAAGTTAAACACAACCTCCCATAGAAGGCATACAGTGAATGCTACTATTTTTAAAAACCCACACAGGCATCTCAGAAAGCAGGTATAAAGCTTTAATTCACCGTGGGCGTTTCTCTA
Organism: Mus caroli; assembly: GCF_978045245.1. Classification (NCBI taxonomy): domain Eukaryota; kingdom Metazoa; phylum Chordata; class Mammalia; order Rodentia; family Muridae; genus Mus; species Mus caroli. The sequence goes on along the minus strand of NW_028227261.1, from coordinate 142,824,552 downwards.
ACTATAGACAGCATTCAAACCAAGTATCATACCACCATTCCTTTTTAACTAGCTCAGGACATATTACATGTAACATGAAGTACTGACTAAATATAAATACAGAAATTGAATACATGTAAGAAAGTTTAAATAAAACAAGATTAAGAAAGACTAAATTTCATAAAAATTTACATAAGCTGACTTTACTTCTAAACATTGTCATATGACAAATCACAATAAAATCACAACTGCTTTTAAATAACAGTATCTAAAAACTTGTGAATATCCAGCTATTTTGATCTTTTCTACATTTCATTTTCATTTCTATACACGTAGGCTGGCTTCCAGACTGTAGATAAAACTTCTTGGGTAATGTGGATTACTGTCTTTTCACAAGTATAGGAAGCAAAATATATATTCTCTGTATTACACTGCAATGAGACATTAGTCAGCACATAACACAGAACTCTCCTATGGTGGTATGTTTGGTATGGTGGTGAGATTCCAAACAGTACTAAAAATGGGGTTTCATACTCTAGTGTCTCTGAAGACATTTAGAAGCAAGTGGTATTTTAAAAGTTGACTTAAAAAAAAAAAACACCAAAAAGTACAAATTCTATCCTGTTCTGAGCTGCAATCTTCCTGAGTCTACTTTCATTTGGACCTAATTTTGCAGCCAATACTTCTATATATTGATTTAGGATTCACAATCCAAAGTCCTTGAACACACAGTTCAGATTCTACAGAATTCCAAATGGACCCCTATATTGTCAACTAATTATATAACAGGAACTAATCATGTTTTATATAAAAATCTATGTGAATTTTAAACAAAGTCAAAGCTTTTTCTTAGAATTGATGAAAATATATGCATAGCTATACACAGATCAGCATTAAATGTAAAAACAAAATTATCATTTGATGCATATCAAATAAACTCCTAAAAAGCCTACATGAATATACTTATTTTCATTTACTTTAAGACAGTATTAGAAAGGACTGCATATAATTATAGACACAGCTGCAAACACTTGATGCTACTAAGTGTTCTGTATTAGGCATGCACAGGTTACGATTTAAAGTTTCTCATGTATATATATTAACGTATGTATTATAAGCTAGAGTATGTTTAAAGCATTTAATAATATAGATCCAATTGTTTTAATTGGCCTAACTGGGGACAAACAAAAAATTTCCTCAAACTGTCATAATACAATATTAAAATCTTACTACTCAAATTGATACTTAAACTTATTACATGTTGTTCTTAAAACTCCAAAATTCATAAAACTTCCTATCACAAATAAATAAGTATAATTTCTCAGCAGCAGTTTGCTTACTCACCACACATACAGCTTGCCAAGATTTTGGGTACTACAGAACAGTGACATGCTGATAACTATAGATGATAAGAATTAAACATAGCAGTCTCTTTTCATTCTGCGTATATCTTTATTTCAAACTAAATAGAGTTTTTCATGAATACAAACCAGAAAAACACATTTCCCTTTATTTAACATTCACTAGGAAACATTAAACCTAAGACCCTTTATTGTCTTTTAGGTGTAGCAAAACAAAATATTACTGTTACACTGAGGAAATCATGGGTGAGGAAGGAAGAACAGTTTAGAATTTTTCCTTTTAGGAAGCATATTTTATCACACAATCACAAAAACTTACAAATCCAGATTTCTTTGTTCATGGTCATTTATGGCTTAAAGTACTAGACCTGCACTTTAGGTTAAAATAAATGTATGTGATTACCTGAACTGTTTATCTTTTTTAAAAAATGCAGTAAGTAAATATTCTTGTGTATACTAGAAGCCTTATCATGGCAGAAGTCTGCAAATGGACATGGTAATGGGTTGGTTTTTTTTGTTTGTTTTTTGTTTTTTGCCTTTACTAATACCCCCAGGAAGATCCTTGTTTTTGACCTATTCAAGATCATATCTGCCTATCTTCATACTCTTAAGTTGGTGAGTCACTGTCACAAGACACCTGGGTAAGTAAACAAGCTGTCTCAAGTGCGGGTACCATGAGGTCCAACAGGACAGAACAGACACTCATGAAGCTATCATCTGCTGCATAGTAAGTATGAATACTGGGCTAGCTAGAGTATCAAACATGAAGTGTTTAGAATGAACCATTGGAAAATTAACTATATTAGTTTCTTTCAAACATCAATCTGCCCTTCAAACTGAAGAACTGCCAGGGTAATTTCACTTACTGTTCCTGGTTTTGATATGCCCCTACAACATGAGAATTGAACTGAACTACAATGATTGTAATGTCATCTCTATACATCCGAGCAAGCTCTTCAGGAAGACTAAGCATTTTAGAGAGTCGTTCATGATCAACAGCTCCAAATTCATTATTGCCTACAGCATGGCGAATGAGATGGGTTGCTGCATTCTGATCCTCAAACACTGATGACATCTTTGCTCTCCTTTCTGTTAAAAGGCCATGCATCTGTCCCAGAGTCACCTTGTACCCTCCAACAGCTATTGGCTGTTGGTGATGCATACCAGTTAAGTATTCACCCACAATCCTAACCACATCCTGTCTATGCATAGTCTCCCACAACCCATCAGTTGCTAACACTAGGAATTTATCCTGTGGCCTTAATCTGTGATAAGTTACCTCTGGCTCAGCAGTAAGATAAGGAGGTGTATGATAGTTAGGAGGGATAAACTTGGTGTATTCATTGTCATTCAACTGGTCTGGGCCAGACTCTATCACTCTCTTTTGAAGGTCAATGCTCCATTTGAACTTTACATCTCCAAAAGCCCTAAAGGGCATCAGCAAGCCAAGCAGCCGGTCCTGCTTTACCACGCTCTTGGCCTCATTTTTTGGGTGTTCCAGTTTCAGACGCTCTAGTTCTCTTTCATTCTGAGCATTGTGGTCATTAGAGAGTGTGACTGCTGACCAAGAGCCATCTTCTTCTTGCACACCTAGCATGGCTCTACTATCACCAGTGTTAGCCACATGGAGGTCAACACCATCTACATGGGCCACACAAGCGGTAGCCCCAGAAAATGCTACCCGAAGCACCAGGTAATTTAGAAAAGAATTAGGATCACCAACTTGAGCCTCCAATGAAATGTCATTATCAAGTCTCTTGAAAGCATTAATTAAAGCCTCCTTAACATCAATATCAGCTGATTCTCCAGTATTGAGGTCTATGAGTTCTTGCCAGTAAGTCCTCAAGCTGTTGAAATACAATTTGGACGCCTCCTTACTGAAGTAATCATTGGGGTGCTTGTGCCATTGAAGGATAGGTAGCAGTGCTCGACCACTCTCCACTGCATTTTCAATCTCTAGCAAAGTCTCATGGGGCAACAAGGAAACAGCAATATAATAGAAGAGTCTTTCACTGACTGCCTGGGAACAAGCACAGCCTGCATGACCATCAAAAACCCCCAAGAGCATCCCTCTGGTTTGCAAGCAGGTTGCTGCACTTCTCCGGTCCTCTATGGGTGCATTTGCAGGCAGCTGATTGCTGTCAAATCCAAGAATGGAACTGACATTTTTGCCATCAAATTCTGGTACTTTGAAGCTGTATTCATTAGCTTTAAGGATGCTGTTGACTTGTGGAGGTGTGAGGTAAAATTTCTGCGGTGTAGAAGCGTATCTCCTTCCTTGAGTATACTGCCACCAGTTCTCCCTTGGCCTACAAAAGGTAGCATATGCAGGATGGGGTGTGTACCTCAGACGATTCTGAGGAATGTACGGTGGTGAACAGCAGAGATGTTTGTGGTGGCAGTAACATGCAGTGCCATAGATTCTGCTCAGTTCACAGTTACGGACGAGAGGAAAAAACAGTTGAGTTGGTGCTGGCATGGCATCAGAGAACAGTGGCAGACTGGACGTTCTGACTGGGATTCCTAGAGAGCAAATTAAGACAGACACACACAAAGAAAAGTTATACTCTGCATTATCTGACAAGCTGTGCTTTATAGAAAACATTTTCTAAGGCAATTTGCATAAAATCCCTATGCTAGGTTAATTTCTACAGGGTGTTTTATGGTAATTAAATTTTTCAACCATTCATGAAGTCAGGAATGATCTACAGTTAAATTTCTGTTTTCTCTTTCTTTTGTATTTCTATGTGCAGTACAAACTGTTCAGCATACACATCTATCTGGCTGGAGAACACAGATCAGGAAGTTATGTAACACTGTTCCGCAGCAGTCTACCTGCCCCATCACCATTCTCCCTCTCCATGCTTTTTGAAAGGGGCCTTAGATCTCCCATTTGCAAAGTTACTTCTACCATTTACGAAGATCTGTTCCTTGACCTGTGGTCAATTGTTGACATTTGATTACACATGGTATCACCAAAAGCACTGATATATCCTCAACAAAGCCATGTTTATATATTACTGGTAAATTATATAAATATACCACTGTATTAATGCAAAGTTTATTTTAACTTCTATAGAACATTTTCCACATAGTAAAACTGAAACAGAAATTCCCGCATTTCTGAACCTCAGTGGATGGATGTTCTTGTAAAGCTTCCTTCTCTATACCACTGTGCCAGCTTAGCAAGTTAAAGAAGGAAAGGTCTGCTCTTCGCCAAATGATCCTGGGAAAACACAATTCACCTCTCTGGGACATTCCCCACTAAACTTAAGTGAACACATGCAAGCAGACTAACTCTAACGCCTCTTTAGAATTCATGCTTTTAATGTTTGAGATACTGAGGCTTTGAAATCAAATATAGGGTTTACTGATTCACTGCTGAATTTTGCTGCGCCATTTGTGATTGAAAAAAAAAATCAAGTATTCTTATAGCTATAAACCTGATTTTTGGAAACAAATGATTCCTGTTTCATAAAGCAAGCTACAGAAATATTATTTTATCTACTAGAGATCTCTATTCATTCCTTGGGAAATGTTTTCTCTTTTGGTTAAAAATAGATACCTACTTGTTATAGGAAAACAACAAAGAACCATAAATTAAGCGTGAGGTCTAGATTATAACAGAATAGCATTATAAGTATCCTCAAAACAGTATTTTACAATAGGCATTTATCTAGAAAATTTAGATGAGTACGTATCTCTACTGCAAATAATGTATACAAGGAAAAAGAATCTTCAGCAACACATTTTCTCTGAATTCCTAAGATACTGTCTCATGCATTCATTCAAATTACAAGAAACAGACCTTAGTACTGTTTCAAATAAACAAAAAAAGGAAAATGAAACAAATCTTATGAACTATTTTTTTCAAAAGCAGAATCTACTAAGGATAGAATTCTAAGTATCTCAGTGTTAGTTTTATATTAAACAATTTTCTCGTACTTTTTGGTAGGTCATTCAGAAAGTAAAAAGAAAAAATGAGGGAAGAGAGAAAATCAAACACTGGAAATTCACAGATTTGTGTCTGCTTTTATAGAGCCACAAATATACAAGCTAGACAGAATGTCTTTTGTAAGTAGTAAAGTATTAGACTACCCAAGAAGAGATTTGTTTCTAAAGACAAAAGTACAAAATAGCAAGAACTAGAAATTTTGGAATTAGAGTCTATAAATAAGGCTTCTGAAATGAAAAAAGAAATTCTAACAACAAAAAATTTACCAGGACTAACCACCTAAATAACAGTTCAAGCTGAATACCTGAATGTCATCCAAAGGTTAAGGGTACACGTCTGAGCCAGGAGATGTGTACAAATATGCCAATCACACTAGCTTGTGGGTATAAAACCATACCCTTTTCATGCATGTATGCACAAAAAGCTGATTTTATGCTGCAAATGTTATCATTAGAAATTAAAATATAAGTGCAATTTTAATGGAAACACATTTTTTTCAGACATCTGTAAGTTTGTATTACTTTAAAACAATGTGAGTGTGGGGGTGATGGCAAAGGCCCAACCATTTAAAAAACATCTACTGAAGGCATAAGAAGCCTAGAACACCTTCCCTTTCCTTAAGTTCCCGTGTTTTGATAGATTTTCTGCTTTTAAAGTCGATTAAGAATGAGTGAAATCTGGTGACAAAGAGCTTCATGCAGCAGGTGCTCTGAATATTTAAATTCAAACACTCTACATCTTTTTTCTTCACAGCAAAAGTATTTGAGATTAAAAGTCAAAATAACAGAGTGCGCATGATTTTTTTCAATTATTTTCTTTTCAGTTATTCAGAGCTTAGCATATGAATTGCATTCCAATTCTCCAGCTCTTAACATGCTTTCAAAAGGCATATTCCTAGGGAAGCTGAGTTCATGGAAACCTGCTCTATAACTAATAAGCATTCTACCTGGTCAGTACCAATTATATAGTATTTCCATCCGACCAGAGACAACTACAAGTCAATACACTATTAAATGCTTCTGACATGATGTATAAGGAAGATGAAAATTCTTAATATCCTTCTAAACATCCTGTAATTCAACAACAACAAAAAAACCTCTGTGCTGATAAACTTGCTAAATTAACAAAATAGAAGCCTCCTGATTAGGCAATAAGAATTTCAAAGTAGCTGTTGGTTAACTTGAGCAATCTCGCTTTCTTTTTATTTATTTATTTTTTAAAGTTCATACACCATCATGGCCCACACTTGGCAACATTGTACGTATCAGTCTTGGATAGATTTGGCTGATGCTGCCAATGACTAATAAAAAGATGCGCCGGAACCAGAAACAGAAAGAGCCCCATCCATTCTTTCTGGTGTGCTGGGCAAAGCCTGTGTCAAGATTTTATTCCACTTAATCAATACACCCATGGTCCAAATCGATTAGAAAAATGCTACTGGTGCGCCTACTCTGGAGCTTCTCGGTCTTACAAAGATTCTAACGCAAATGAAAAGAAATACTACACTTTTCATTACACGTATCAGAACCTCCGTTTATGTAATCTGATTGCATTAAACGCCCTGCATTAAGATTTGTAATTTTTCAGCATTTTCTGGAAACGCCTAGCCATTTCACAGCTCAAGCTCAGTGTCTACAAGAATGAAGAAACCATTATCCTTAAAGCACAAAGAACCAAACCAGCACTTGTTTGATCAGTTTCGTGTATCTCAGAATATCGCACTTAAGCTAAGATATCAATCAATCAATAAATAAATAAATAAATAAAAATCTGGTCCAGAGCGCCTTTGTCTCCTTTTCCTTATCTCACCCTTTAATTCCATGAGGACCCCTAAAGCATCCATTCATACACAAAATCAGTCACCATCCTTCCCTGGGTACCCAACACAGGTAGTTATGTGAATACCTACCAATTCGTCTGGGCCCGGGACACACACACATTCTCCTGTCATCACAACACGGAGCCGACAACATCCACAACCCGCGCGGACAGCAGCAGCGACAGCAGCAGCGGCCCATTGAAAGCAAAGCAGAGATGCTCATTAGAGGAGGAGGCGGCGGCGGGGAGGCGGGAGCGGAGGAGGGGCGAGGTCTCGCAGCAGCCCAGTGAATGGGCTGGGAGGGGAGGAGAGAATGGAGGGGGGAGAAAGGGGAGGGGAGAAGAAGAAACCAAACAAACCCACCCTGCCGGCGAGGCGGCATCACAGCCCCCGGCGGGCAACTCCAGGAGCCCGGACAGGCGCACCGCCGCCGCTCCATGCAGCCAGCGCACCGAGCCCACAAGCACTCAGCATCTTCAGGCCCGCCCGGCCCCACGCCGCGCCCGCTTCCGCAGAGCTCTAGGCACAGCCCGCCGCGGGCAGCCGGCTCGGCCACACGGGGCCACGCGTGTCAGCGGGGAGCCGAGGCAGACACGCCCGGGCCACAGCGGGCGCCGAGCGCGCTGACAGCCGGGTGCCGCCCGGGACCGGCGGCAGCTCCTCGCGACCGAGGCTCCGCGCGCACCCGGCCCTCCACCCGCGGCCGCTCCCCACGCGCGCCCTCCACTTCACCGCCCTGACGCCCCCTCACGACTCGGCAGCGGTGGACGAGGATACGAACCAGGCACAGTCGAGCACCCGCTGCGGTCTGCCCCGGGTGGCGGCCGCACCCCTCCGTGCGCGTCCTTCCCTCAGCGGCACGCAGCACCCCGGCGCGCGGCAGCTCGGCCCAGGCCGGCCCACTCCGCGCCCCTGCCTCGCCCGGCCTCCACCCTGCCCCGCCCCCACGGTCGCTCGTGAGCTTTTCGCCTTCCGATTGGCTGCGCAATGGCGGGTGGGCGGGACCCGGAGGGCCAGAGGGGCGGGGGGCGGAAGAGGGCGCGCTCTCCGCCAGTTTTGTGACGCCACCGAGGTCAGACAATCCCTTCCATTTGGCGCGGCTAGCCTATTGGTTCCACGCGTGCGCGCGCCCCGTGGCCACGCCCTGTTGCTGGTGAAGGTGGGTTTGCGCGCGCTGCGAGGTGGACAGCCTTGGTTGGGTTGCATTTGGACTCCCAGATGAGGAAGCGCCTGGGCGGGATCCAGCATCCCTGAGCGCGTGGCGCTTTGGTAGCCAGTTGCTTCCCGGCGGGCGGGCTTTCGCGAATGCCTGGCACCTCTGCTGGGCCCCGCGTGCTGCGCTGGGCTGTCCTGAGGGCCAAGCCTCCTCTGCCCCGGGCTGCCCGGGGTAGACCGAGGGAACAACACAATTGAGGCGTGTCAGAGCGTCTCGGTGGTGTCTCGCTTCATTCATTCAAGACCAAGTTGCTGATTTTAGGGTTATTAGGTCGGATTAATAGTCAATTATTTTTATGTCCCCGAGCTAGGAAGCTGTAAACAAAAGCAAAAGGAAGTTTGATGAAGGAATTCTTATCTTTGTGGATAAGAATAACACGTGTGCTCTTGTACTTGGAAGGACTTTGAAATCAGCATTCCCTCCTTGGTCCCTGACTCATTCAGAGTTATGAATTTTAAAATGCAGCCAGTGAAAGTGGGAAGAGCACTGAACTTGGAGTCAGAAGAGCCTTTCAAGTTATTCCCAGTGACAAAAATCCATCTTCCTCCCATGAGACTCAGTTTGCCTATCTGTGGAGTGAGGTTAGGCTTAAGATGTGCTAAACAACACACTAAGGGTTCTTGCTGCCATCTGCGATTGTCTCTTTATGGGATAGTGCCTTCTTCACTTACCTACATCCACATAGATGCCATCTTCATGACATGAAACTTTCTTGGGAGAAGCTGTGCTTCTGCCCAGTGTTAATGAGTTTACGTTGATTTATTCCACACCTTAACTAATAAAGTTTACAAAGTAATGGGACTAGATAGATGAACTCCCAAGTTTACTGTGAAATTTTATTAATCCTGAAGTATTTAAAATTTTATGTAATAAAGGAAAAGCCTTATATAACCAAACCTGCAATTCATAATTCCCCAAATCTTTCACGCTGCCTCTATTTCTAAACTGGAGAATTTGCTCATCCCCAGAAGAGGCTTATGGGCAGAGATGATTGGTGAGGGGGAAAATATAGGTACCTTTCCCCAACTAAGCACAAGCCAAGATCCCCATCAATCCCCTGCCTCCCCTCTTGGAGAAGGAGATACGTTTATCCTCCTAACAACAATCAAGACTAGCCATTACTACTTAGATATATTCCCAATATATCCTGATCCAAGGGTTTAGTTTGGTGTGAACTTGTTTTGGTGTATACACAGGCAAGACTGTATCCTCAGCGTTTTAGGGAGAATGCCATATTCCCCAACTTTGCCTATGCATAGTTGACTGTGCATCTAATTAGAGTCAGGTACACTACAGACAGGAACCTACACAGATGAAAACAATGAATGCAGGCCCTAATCTACCAGGCAAAAGAAAAGGTCTCATATTACAACCCTTATCAACCAAATTTTCTTGAACTCTAGGAAAGGAAATCCCGAACAATAATTTCATCCCTTCAGTACTCTTCATGTAGCCTACTGTCAACCTATATCTTTTTCTAGTCTGTTATTGCTTCATTTCAATTAAGTTATCGTGTGATTTTTGCAAATCTGTGTGAGGCCTTATTTTCAGTTCTCTGGATTAAGAGACCAAGGACCTAGAAACGCCTGACTGCTGACTTATTTACAATAAGAATTGTAAATAATGGGATTCCAAAATTCATGCCTCAACAGCAGATGACCTTGAAGGCTGTTACAGTAGTCAAGCTTGCTCATAACACAATACTATCCGAGTCGCATAAAGTTCTCTTTTCAAACTGATTTTTTTATCTGCATGAGAATTTCCAACTTATTTTACTATGTCCAACCTTTTAGTTTTCTACCTGGATAGTATTGATTTCCCCATCTTAGTCTGGCTTTTGGATGACCTGTCTATATTTGAAAATAATGCTGATTCTCAGAAAGAAAAAAAAAAGTAACTTGCCACGACTAAATATAGTCAAAATAATTTGTCATCAAGATTGAATGCCAAGATATTTCTGGAATTGGGATAAAGCCTCCTCAGAGTGATGACTTTGAAATAGTCTCAGAGGTGTAAGTTCTATTCTCTAGTTACATGACTGAGTGACATGCATATTGTGAAATGCCAGCCCACAGCAATTCCAACTCCTGTGTCCTGGATGAAGTTCATTCACTGCCTTGACTCTCTTCTGTCTTGGCCTTCCTCTCTTTCTTGGGTGGATTCCACCCAACTGGACTTACTTCAGTGGTGCTGTTATTATGTGGCCAGGGCCAGGACAGATCTGTGGGGTTTCCGCTGTAACTTGACTGTTTGAGCTACCAGAATACCTGTTGGTATTTCAACCTTGAAAGGTATTGAGAAGTAACATGAAAACAACCTAGGATTATCATAGAGTCAGAACAGGCAGAGAGAAAGCAGGGTCTTTGAAAAATTAACTATGTCTATCCTACATAAATGCCTTTGAGATACTAACACAGAGATAAGTGACCAGTAACATTTAAGTTGTTCTCTTGGCACACAGCAGATGATCCAGTAGCCTCAGAGGTCCCAGCCAAGAAGCTTAAAATAGACCTACATAGGAGTGTAACATGTCAGCCTGATGGTTACTGTTTGCCTTTGGCCAAAATCAGTTAGAAGGAAGAGAGGCTGGTTCTCCATATTCCTCCTGATTCTCTACAGGTCTTCTGGGAAATCAGCAAGTAATTAGTAACTAATCAATCAATGCTTGCTTTCTTGGTGTTAAGGTGAGTCTTGAAATTAATGGTACTTGGAGTATGTCTTAATCACTGTTCTATCCCTCTGAAGAGACACCATGACTAAAGCAGCTTACATAAAAGAAAGCATTTGACTGGGGGCTTGCTTACAGTTTCGGAGGGTTAGTCCATTGCGTGGTGGCATACAGGCAGGCATGATGCTGGAGAAACTACATCCTGATCCCAGGCAGCAGGCACAGAGACTGGGTGGGCCTGACTTGGGTTTCTGTAACCTCAAAGCCCACCCTAGTGTACACACCTCCTTTAACAAGGTCGGCATACCTCCTACTCCTTCAAAGCAGCTCACTAACTGGAGACTAAGCGTGTAAATACATGAGCCTATGGGGGGGGGCCTTCTCATTCAAAGTACCACATCCCTGCACCCCATAGGCTTGTTAGCCATATCATAATGCAAGATGCATTTAGTCCAACTTCAGAGGACCCCATAGTCTTTAAGTATCAACACTGTTTCAAAGTCTAAAATTTCTTCTGTAACTTAAGACAATCTCTTAACTGTAACCCTGTATAAAATAAATAATAAAAAAAAGCAGATCACATACTTCTAACATACAATGGCACAGAATATACGTTACCATCCCAAAGGGAGGAAAGGGCACATAGTGAGGAAATACTGGACCAAAGCAAGACTTAAATAAAACCTAGCAGGGAAAACTCCAAACTCTGTGTCTCCATGTCAGAGTCTCCTCAGATCTACAACTCCCTTCAGCTTTGTTGACTGAAACACACGTCTCTCTTTGGGTTCCACACCCTGTTAGCAGCTCTTCTTGACAGTTATCCTACAACACTGGCATTTCCAGCATCTTGGGGTCTTCACAATTAAGGCTTCACCTTCACAGCTTCCCACAATGGCCTCTCTGTACCTTCATGCAGGGACTGCCTTGCCAAATTCCTGGCCCGTTTGGCTTTCCTTAACCTCAGATGAAGATTCAGCAACCCCTTTTACCCTGTATCCTGGACTCTTACTCCAGAACCAACTGGCTGAAGTGCCATGGTTTTCTGCTTGCTACTTGAAATGTGTCTTAGTCACTAGGGCTAGGGCTAGAACCAGTGCCCCTAATTTTATTACGTTTTCAGTTCTTGGTGATCTTCTTTTCTAACTAAGCTTTCCTTTAATGCCCTTTTTGTAAGTTGGGAGCCTAGCTGGGTGGAGTCTTGCCCTGAGGTCACTGCTCCTTATTGCACTTAGTGTCAGGCTTTCCTTTAAACATTTTATCTTCATGAGCACAAGACTTGACTTCAACATCACCTTTCCTGCTGTTCTTTTTCGACTTGGCCCACTTGCTCCTTTTTGTTGTAGATCTGCACAAGAGTGATTACTAATAACCACGTGACACAGTCAGTAATAGGCTGCCATTCGAAATCTCCTCTGCCAATAACTGTTAATCCAAAACTCTTCAATTTAACCTCTGGCATAGATTTTTGGGTAAAGGCAAAAAGCAGCCATATTCTTTATGAAAATATCACAAGAATGGTCTCTAGGCCACTTAACTAATATTCTTCTCCTTTAAAACCTCTTGAGCTGGGCCCATGTTGCTCTTAGTACTACTTCCAAGCTACTAGTAGGATGGCCCAGTAAGCCCTCCTTAAAATATTCAATGACTTTTCTTGTCTAATGTCCCAATGTTTTTCTGTTTCTTCAACAAATAGCATGTTGAGCCCTGGCACAGCAATGCACCACTCCCTGGTACCAATTTCTTCCTTAGTCAAGAGCTTAACGTCCTGATCCATGGGCGATAGATAGGCACAGAGAGATACTGGGCAAGATGTGTTCTTTCCAAGCTGTACACCAACTGGAGACCAAAAGTGCAAATAGATGAGCCTCTGAGGACCATTTCTATTCAAACCACCAGAAAGTGATACAGTGAGATTAACAAATCATGTTCTGGACAGGAACAAGAACAGAGACCGTGGCTTATCTCACCCAGGCTATTCTGGGTTCTTTTGTGTTTTCTCATTTCATGTTTGAAAACTGAATCTGTTCTCATCAGATTTCAAAAGGCAATGCAGTGATGGAAGAGAAAAATAAAGTGGGGGCAGAGGTCTCCTGACTCGTGGGAAGGCAGTTTCTTGGCACTCACTGGATTTGCTGAGCTGTAATCGAACTGTAAGTCAAGAAGCATCTCTATGAGGTAGCCTGGGGCCTGCAGATAAGCAGTCATTTTTCAAGAAGTACCTGAGCAGTCACCAGCTTTTCCTTATTATTGTGTTCAGTGAACGTAACCAGGCAGGAGACCTTTGTCCTGACTTTTAAGAGAAGCTTTTCTTTTCAAACATCAAAAATGTATGAAGTCTGGCCCGTTTGGCTTTCCTTAACCTCAGATGAAGATTCAGCAACCCCTTTTACCCTGTATCCTGGACTCTTACTCCAGAACCAACTGGCTGAAGTGCCATGGTTTTCTGCTTGCTACTTGAAATGTGTCTTAGTCACTAGGGCTAGGGCCTAGTGACTAAGTGACTAAAAATGTATGAAGTCTCCACTGGGGCTGGAGAATATCCATCGAGCTTGCTTACATGGGTCTGGGCAGAACATTTCTGTTCCTTATCTATTGGCCTCTCTATTGAGCTGTGTACAGCATGGCAGCTGGCTTCCCCCAGAGTGAGTGATCTAAGAAAAAGACCCAAACAGAAGGCTCAGCGTGGACCTGCAATCTTAGAAGTGACATATAACCATCAGGGCAATAGTCTGTTCATTTCACAAACCAACCTTGGTAAAGCTTTGGGAGAAATTCCATAAAGATGTGGATTCTAGCCCCAGAGACCACCCAGGGCCTTCTTGGGGGCCACTAACATTCGTGAAGGATTCCTGAGGGGCATCTTGTGCCAGGTTGCCTTCACTCCTTCCAATCGCCAGAGCTGCCATAATTTCACCCATAAAACAGTGTACCTCACAACTTTAATCTCGAAGTGAATGCAAACCTCACCTCTAAGCCAGAACTAAACCTTTCAACATGCCACTAAGGAGTTAAAGTAACAAACAAAACACAATATGTTGCCTTCTCTTCCTTAGAAACAATTGATTATAATTTTAGTTCCTAACACTTTTAATGTGATAGATAATGTGCAAGGAATTAAAAGATTTTAATGGTGCTACTCCTTATAAGAGGAAGTTATCAGTGTACTGAGAATCCCAGAAGTACATTTTTGTGGAATGTATTTCTTCTGCATTGCTGAATGGCAGCCAGATTTTTGTCAGAAAAATAAATTAGAAAATGTTGTTTTCCTGGTTTCAGGGAACTTCTGGGCTCAGTGTTCAGTTTTCAGACCGCAAATCCATGATTCATCAAAAAATGACCAGGATTAATGAGCACAGAGTGTTTCATTTGCTGCTGGCTGTCACCCTACCTTTTGATGGTTCCTACTCTATACTGTGTCTGCAAATTCCATTCTCACTGGAACACATATAAATCAGAACCATCAACAATGTTGAAACACAGCTCCAAGCCAGTCTCTTAGCTGAGGTTGTTCTTCAGGGCAAGGTGTTTTCTACTTACTTCGACTTCAGTTTAAAGCCACAAAGCCATGGCTGTGTGCTTGTGGAGCATGGATGTATTTGTAGCTTACTGTTCATCTCTAGGACATCTGTGGTCTGCTGTGGCGTGCCAGGTGGCAAACGGTGATCAGTTTGGTATATGGAAAGAATCTTTTCTTTACATCTGACTTTGCAAGTATATTTGATAAATAATTTTAGAACGCTTTATGTATTCTGGGCCTCATGTTCTGAAAAGGGAGAAAGAGTCACACAATTGTTGTCATCTGGGTGGCTGTGGAGATGGCTCTGCAGGTAAAATCACTGGTCACCAAGCCTAAGGATTTGAGCTTGATCCCTGGGACCCACAGGATGGAATGTGAGAAAGACTCCTACAGTTTGTTCTCGGATTACCACCACGGTGCACGGGTGCATGCAGGCACCCATTCTAAATAAATTCAGAAAAAAAAATTGTTTGTGGTGTAGCTGTTGGATAAGCTTGACAGGAATAGTTATGTAACAATGTGCTATAACAAAAGTTATTCACAAAATGTTCAAGAAAGAAGAAAGATTGTTTCTCCATGACGGGGAAGGAGAGAAATCAGCAAGACCGTTCCCTGCATCCCTCCCTCCATTGAGTTTCAGGGAAACAATAGAATTCACACAAACTTGTGTCAGAATGCTTTTTTAAAATGGTGAACAATGATTCTCAAACCCCAAAGTTCCATCAGGTCATAAGGTAATTGATTTTAAAACTTATTTAGCTAAAGTTATGTTCATTCCATAAGTTTTCTTTTTTTTTTTTTTTTTTTTATTTTTTAAAGATTTATTTATTTATTATATGTAAGTACACTGTAGCTGTCTTCAGACATTCCAGGAGAGGGCGCCAGATCTCGTTGCGGATGGTTGTGAGCCACCATGTAGTTGCTGGGATTTGAACTCTGGACCTTTGGAAGAGCAGTCGGGTGCTCTTACCCACTGAGCCATCTCACCAGCCCTCCATAAGTTTTCTATTTTGTTTTTTTTTTTTTTTCCTTCTTCTGAAGTCATGATAATAACATCTGTGACTAGCTTCTCTGATTACAAAATGAAACTTGACGACTCATTCCAATGCACTTTTAGGGGGTATTTTTTCATTATTATTATTGATTGGTCCTTCAAATCCAAAGATTAGAGCCTTGTTAATGACTCCACCTGAGCTGGAGTCGGAAGAGAGTTGCACTTGTTTGGAAAGGAACATCTGCTTATTGGCCTAATCACATCTGCATTAAGGGAAAAGTAATTTGCAAGAAAGGAAAAGAGATATATACTTGTTTACAGCTAGTTTTAAATGTTTTTTTTTTTTTTAATTTGTCTGGTGAGTATTAGTAGAGAAGAAAAGTCCTGCAGAAGTAGAGAATGGGAACTGTGGAATACAGTTGCCAACATAGAAACAGATATGGGAAGTCTCCCCATTCCAATCTTACACCATTAAATAAAATCTGAGGAATATATGCCTTCCACTTACTTCTATATTTTAGACTTAAGCAGAACCTTTGTATATACTATCTGCCCCTGCTCCCAGATTTTTTGCAAGGAGAAGGGGGAGAGAATGAGCCATTGAATCTGCATGTCTAAGCAGGTCATCAATATCAGAATCCTTGGCTGAGCCATGCTGAAGGCTGTCTGTGCCCAGTGGCCCTTATTCAACTCTTTTGCTGCAGCAAAGCCTTCCATACAGTCAAGCATGGACTGCTCTAGAACTGAACTGCATCCATGATTTCAGTGAATGTGTCATCTTTGATGAGGGATTGAAGGGGAAACAGACTATTGAAAGAGTCAGTAATATCAAAAGATGCTTAGAACATTGTAGCATTCCTGTGCCTGAACTCTGAGGGCAGTGACCTAACAGGAACTTATCTGTCCTGAGTGCCTCCAAACACAAGCGCTTTCAGACACCATCAAAGATTTCCTTGAAGACTTGCCAGACAACAATTGTAAATAACAGGTTTTATTTCTACCCTGCACTTGGATTCAGTCCCTGTGGAGACTCGAGCAAGAGGGCTCTGAGGTCAGACATGCTTCATTCAAGTCCTTGTCCCACCTCATTATACTGTGAAGGCACAGCCTAGGCGAAGCCTGTTTCCTACACTCCACAACAAAGCTCAATAGCCCTTCATGGGCCTTTGTAGACCCATATGGAATATGTATGCAGTGACTGCAGGCTGGTACTCTTAAGTTTTAATTTCTAATATTACTGTTTTCTGGAAAGAATGCCATTTTCTGTTGTCTGTTGGCCCCCATACATGAATCTGGAGGGTCTTGATTGAAGGCTAATTGTTTTTTCCGGGGCCCCTTGGCACTAAAATGTTTATACACAAACAAAAAGTACACTATTATTTCTAGGGCATATCATTTCTTTTGATTTAACTATTATTTATTTAATAAAATGAACCAAAATTTCTAGCAATAGATCTAAACAAAGTAGAGAAATACTAAGTAGTTATGCAAATGACATAGCCTATTCACTGTGCTCAGATCTCTCTCTCCCCGTGACCTTTAGCAATGAAACTTTCAGAAGGAGGTTACTCAGCAGTGAGGATGAGCGAGTTTTTCCTGGTTCCTGTTGTGTTAAAGTAAAGAAAGAATGCCGGTAGAACCATCTGTGGCCTCAGGAGGGGCAGTAAGAGCCTGATCTGGCACACAGAGCTGAGTCTCTACACTTGTTTGCCCTGAAGTGACCAGCTGGGCTGTTGGAGGGGAGAGGAACTAAGAGGCCCTCTTGACTCCCTTTCCTACACGCTAGAGAAACATATTTTATAATTAAAAGGAGGCAGAGGAGTCAAAAATGTTACAGGTCTCCTTTGGGAAGCCTGTGTAAAGCTGAGTTGAACTAACCTGAAAGAATATGACTTTTTGTCATTAATTCATCCAACCTATAATTATGGGACACCTGCTGTGTGCTTGACATTATTCTGGACACTAAAGTTAAAACAGGACAATGACCCTGTTCCTGTGGGACCTGCAGCCTGGCGGGGAAGAGCCCTACAGAATGAGCTTCACAGGAATCCTCCAGTGAGCCTATCCTCTTAGGGCACTGGGATGCCATGAGGCTTGGTCTGGTGCCTTATGCACCCTGAGACCCAGGTTTAATATTCCCCCAGAGACTTTCAGGATGTGTTTGTGGTCCACTGAGTGCCAAAGCAATAACTTCCAGCTAAAGCAGAGAGTATTTTGACCTCTCAGAAATTATTGTCATGGCTGTGAGGATCTATTTTTGTCCTGCTTTCTCAAGTTCATGTTCTCTGTGGTGGCCAGCAATGAAACACCACCACCACCACCCCCTGCTGAAGTGTAATAGAATAAGCTCTGTGTTATCCATGGCACTGCAGCCTTGGCATGCTGAGAAGCAGACTTTGATTTGCCTAAAGTCATTTTGTGCTTTAAGCCTTGGGGCTGCCTTCCTATGGTATGGCTCTTTAATATGTTTAACTTTTAGTATGCCTTCTTATGTTTCAGTGTAGTTTGGGGGTACAGGGGGACAGGGGATTGAAACTAGGTCAGTGCAGCAATGCAAATTTTAATAGAGGTTAGAAGGCTTAGATGAGCCCCAAACCTGAATGATGTTGGTAAAGCTGTGAGCATGCCTTTAGATTGCTGTAGGCTGGCTAGTAGTTTGTAAAGGAGGAAAGCTAGTTTTAACCTTAACCTCACCTTTACCCTTGTAAACACGTGAGACTCAAGCTGAGCATGTCAGGTATTGCATTTCAGCTGTGGAATGGTGTGTCGTGTGAATATTTGCTTTTATATCCAGATCATGTTGAGGCATTGGAAACAGGAGCTCCCTCCAGTATGCAGATGACTCAGTATCCTGAGAAGGCACCTTTATTTACATGGGAAGATCCTGCAGATACCTGCCTAACAAAACTCTGCTACCCTTAGTGCAGACTGAAAGGTACTTGATGCTGAGATGCAGTGGGAATGCCCAGCAAAGAAGGAGTCCATTTCCAACCAAAGAATGTCTGTAGATCTAACCTGAATCACAAAACAAGTAGACAAAGTCACCTTTCGGGACACTTCCTAGAGCAGGTTGCTCAGACCTATTCAATCTGTTTGTTGTGAAAGTCAAAGGAATAAAAAGGTAAAAGTGAGATGTTGGGAAGCTCCAAATTAAAAGATATCAAAGAGACATGATAGGCCGGTGACTGGGGCCTGCATCCATTCATAAAGGAAGGGAGAAAACAGGGTAAGAGGAAAAAGGAAGAAAGAAATTGTCTAGTGAGAACAATTAGGGGACAACGGAAAATCGGAGCATAGTCATTTTATTACACGGTAGTTTTGTATTGGCTTGAATTCCATGACCATTCATTATGAAGGGAAATGAATGTGTCTGTTCTTTGGAGACACCCAATTGAAATATTTTGGATGGGAAATGCCATGAAGTCAGAAACTTTCAACTGAAAGGAAAAGGTAAGGAAATATTGAGAGAAAAACAAAATAAACATGAGATGTTGGTAAATTTAGATGCAACCATATGGCTCATTTTTTACAATTTAATTTAGCTTTTTTTTTTTTTTTTTTTTTTTTTTTTTTTGGTTTTTCGAGACAGGGTTTCTCTGTGTAGCCTTGGCTGTCCTGGAACTCACTTTGTAGACCAGGCTGGCCTCGAACTCAGAAATCCGCCTGCCTCTGCCTCCCGAGTGCTGGGACTAAAGGCGTGCGCCACCACGCCCGGCTAATTTAGCTTTTTGCTTATTCACTCTATGTCCTACTCACTGCCCTCCTCCCAGTCACCCCATCCCACAATCCTTCCCCATCCCCTCTCCTCCAGTAGGGGGCCCCCTGGGTACTCCCCACCCCCACCACTTCAAGTCTCTTTGAGGCTAGGTGCAAACTCTCCCACTGAGGCCATAAAAGGCAGCCTAGCTAGTAGACTATATCTCATGTAAAGGCAACAGCTTTTGGGATAACCCTGTTCCAGTTGTGCAGGACCCACATGAAGACCAAGCTGCACTTCTGCTACATATGTGTGGAGAGGCCTAGGTCCAGCCCCTGAATGTACTTTGGTTGGTGCTTCAGTCTCTGAGAGCCCCCAAGGGTCCAGGTTAGTTGGCTCTGTTGGTCTTCCTGTAGAGTTCCTATCCCCTTCCAGGCCTGCAATCCTTCCTCCTATTCTTTCCCAAGCTCCATCCACTGTTTGGCTATGGGTATCTTCATCTGTCTGAGTCAGCTGCTTGGTGGAGTCTCTCAAAGAACAACATGCTCCTGTCTGGCCTTTTCCCTTGCCACTTTTAATATTTTCTTTGTTCTGTAGATTTTGTGTTTTAAATTATCATATGCCAGGAGGGTTTTCTTTTCTGGTCCAGTCTAGTTAGTGTTCTATAAGCTTCTTGTATGCTTATAGGCATCTCTTTTTTAGGTTGGGAAAGTTTTCTTCTATGAGTTTGTTGAGAATGTTTTCTGGGCCTTGGAGCTGGGACTCTTCACCTTCTTCTATTCCTATTATTCCTAGGTTAGGTCTTGTCATGGTATTCCAGATTTCCTGGATGTTTTGTGTCAGAAATTTTTTACCTTTCACATTTTCTTTGCTTGCTGTAGTGGGGTTTGGAGGTATCATATTGTCCTGGCTCTTGTTGATCTTTTAGCTATCTGGATGGTTTTGGTTCCTGGATGTTCTTGTTGTAGTCCATTGGAAGGGGGGTAAACCTTGAAGGTCCCAATGTGGCAGGTCTCTGATGAATATCCTTGGGCTATATGGTTCTGAACCTGCAATTCTATAAGGTTCAGGAGGCTCAGGTCTGATGAAGGTGAGCATAGAGGTTGCAGGAGAATGGAGGTCCTCCTGGGATGGCAGGCTGCTCAGGGCAGCTCAGCTTGGCCCAGAGGGCTCAGAGAGCAGAGAAGATGGGTGGGGGAGGGGAGCTTACCTGTATGGTTCAGGAGTCTCGTGGAGGTGGAAGAGGGGCATCAGGAGAGTGGAGGTCCTCCCAGAATGGCAGGCTGCTCAGGGTAGTTTGGCTTGGCCCTGAGGGCTCACTCAATTTCTTTTAAATGATGGAAAGAGATTAGAAAAATCCACTTGAAGGAAAGCATTGTAGACTCCAGAATAGTTACCAAAAAACTGTGAGAAAACCCAGACAGTTTATGGGTAAGCCTCAGAACAGTGACACTCAGGAGGACAGACAGGACAGACAGGACTCTGGAAAGGGAATCCTTGGGGCACATTCTCCTGCTTCTTAGGCCATCACCAGCTGTGGGAAAGTGGGCTGTTTGCCTCAACCCCCTTGATTCATCCCTTTGGGCTGCCTAACAATGTAGCACAAACAGTGTGGCTTAAAAGAGGAATGTATTGTCTCACAGCTCTGGAAGCTGGATATTAAAATGGAAGTGCCATGTGGTCCCTCTAAAGCCTGGGTAAGAGGCAGGGGATTCTTCGCCTCCTCCTAGCTTCTGCCAGCTGTCAGCCACTGAGAACTTCTGGTTTAAAGCTCTGGTGCCTCCATCTCTGTCTGTCTTGCATAATGTTCTCCCTCATGCAGCTGTAGGACAGTGTCTCTTCTGTGATAAGCACACCAGGCAGACTGACTTGGGGCCCCACCTGATGACCTCATCTTAAGTTCAATGCATGCAAAGACCCTGCTTCCAAGGAAGATCACATTCATAAGCTTGGGTATCAGGATTTAAGCTTATCTTTTGGATGGACATAACTTAGCCCATAAAAATCTCCCTAGTCGTTTTCTCCACTCTCAGATAGGCATGGGAGAAGTAAGGGGAGCTGTTGACTCTGTCAACACTGAGTTCCCTCAGCTCTGAGTCTCAGGTCAAGCATGGCTCAACTTTGGGCAATGAAGCCATCCAAGACGCTTAAGGAGGAGCAGGTCCCAGGACTCCATGAATCACACACAGTTTGATCATTTGCAGATGTTAACACAGGTAAGCAGTCACATATTGCTCACAATGGTTTATTTGTTTGGATGATTGTTGATCAAACATTTTCCTTTTTTTTTTTTCCCTTTTTGACTTGATAGAATGTTTATTGCAGATAGCACGCCAGGTATCCCAGGCTGGCCTCAAACTTGCCGTACAGTGGAAAGTAACATTGAGCTTGCAATGTTCTGGCTTCACCTCCTTAAGAGCTAGGATTACAAACGTGCACCATGCCTTGTTCAATGTGCTGAGGACTGAACCTAAGGCTTCATGCATGCACTCTACCAACAACTACGTCTCAAACCTCAAGCCGTCTCTGTGCTGAGTTCTCATCCTACTGCCCCATAAAACTATAAAGATGGGATTTTAACATTTGGAGAAAAAAAAAAAGTTTTAAACACTGGAGGCTGGGGATGTGTCTGTAAGCCCAGCACTTTGGAAGCCAAGGCAAGTTCAAGGCCAGTCTGAGTTACATAGTGAGGCCTTCTTTCAAATTTTTTTTTAAAAAAATCATGTGATTTTTTAAAATGTTGTGTAGGCCATCAGCTTGAACAAAACTCCCCTCCCTATCTCTGTCCTTCAAGCTAAAAAGAAAGAAAAAAGCAAGACAAGAGAGGACACTCTGTACCTAATGCAGTGTCCTTTCCAACAGGGCCTCCATCCCTCCCCATCCAGAGGAGAGAGACTTTGAAGTCCTCAGGGGACTTGCAAGCAGAAGTGGGGGAAAGGGTACCACAAATGGAGATGAAAATCTGTCTTCACTTTCCTGATGTTCCCGAGCTTCAAAGCCAGAGCCATAAGCCATGGAAAGGCAGAGTTGGAAAGGACACCATTTCTGATGTGACATTCTATGCTCAAAAATGCCTTTGCCTGGCCTCTTTGTGTGACTTCAGTTGGATACCAGGTTTGTAACCAAAGCCAGGGGTTGTGTGTGTTCCATGTGACACATGTGACTTGGGAACGGTAAGCAGAAGCCACAGCAAGGTAGAATCATCTCCAAAATTCCTAAGTGCTGTTTCGCCAACGTTCAGGAAGGATTTAGATAAATGGTGGTTTTCTTAAAACGTCCTTGGGGCTGGAAAGATAGCTCAGTAGTTAAGAGTACCTGCTATGCAAACATGAAGGCTGGAGCTTGGATACCAGCTCCCATGTAACAGGCTGGGTGCCATACACATACCTGAAAATCTGTCTGTCAGCAGGGCTGAGGGAGAATTGCTAGGGACTTCTGGTTCATGAGAAACTGTGACCTCCAGATTTAGAGATAGACCCTAACTCAAAAGTAATAGGTAGAAGATTATAAAAGAGAACAGCTGATGTCCTCTTAAGATTTCTGTGCACCTATCTATGTGTACTACACACACACACACACACACACACACACACATATCTTTTCTAATGTTGAAGGATTGCCCTATGGAAAAACTGTTATTTGCCACCAACACCAGGCAAAAATGCTAGGACCTCATGCTGCTGCTGCTATTTCTTTGCCATTCTCTCAGCAGTAGGATTTATGGGTCTGCGGGCCTTTCTGTGATTGCTTCTCACTCACAGGGCCTCTCTGTCTTAGCTGATGGAAATTGCATTGTGCTGGATAGTAGTCTGAAAGCAATTTTCTTTAGCATTATAGCAGCTGCACTTTTTTTATGGCTGCCTGTGAGTTTGCAAGTGATTTCAACAGATAATCCATACATAACAACAGTTGCATATAGCTCTTCCTCAAAATGGGATAGAAAGCATGCAAAGGAAACACACATAGTTTCCTCAAGCACTCAGCCACCATGATGGTAACAGCATACTGCATGGCAAAGAACCAATGTGAGGAGGGCCTGCAACAATCGATCATAGTTCCCTCTGATCATGTGCAAAAGTCAGTCATAGCTCCCTCTCATCATATGTTATGTGTCTCTGGGATTCTGTGTGTGAAAGAATGGGTAAGAAGATGTGGTCTTCAACTGTGATTTATTTGGATTACATGTTGTTGCTGGCATTGGAATCTTCTCATCAAGTTACACAACTACAATACTGAAAGAGGACCTTCAGCTTTACCATACCCTTCCATTACAGATACTTGTTCCATCGATTTCACATCTGTTGTGTAACAACATAAAATGGAGTGATTTAAATCAGCATTCACTGAGAAACTCCTGATTCTGGCTATCAGTTGTTAGTTCTGAGCTCCGCTTGGTGATTCTGCTGTGGGTCAGACCTGGGCTCAGTTGGGTAGCTTCAGGCAGCAGGTGGGTCAGCGAGAAGCAGGTTGATCTTGGACAGCTTCATCCACATGCCTGGTAGTTTGGCCTACAGTGCAGAGAAAGTATCTGCATCATCTGTAGATGCTGTCAGGCTTTTCACTGGCTGCTGGGTTCTAGAAACAGAAAATATGGCAACTCCCAATGTGCACACTTTTACAAGGCCACTTTTGTGTCATGTTTGCTAAAGCAAAGCATATGAAGAAACTCACATGCCAGGAGATAGAGTGCCATGATCGTCTCTTGGTGAGAGGAATGGCAATGTATTAATGCAGTGAAGCATACACATCCTTCTTGTTCACTGTAGCCTGCGATGGCTCTGACCTGGTTCTCCTACCTCAGTCTCTCAAGTGCTGGGATTAGAGGCATGTGTCATTAACATTTTTGAAACTTAGGAATGAGGCTCCCATTCTACTAGCTTCATCTAGGAGCTCCCTAGCACCGAGTCTTGCCTGAAAAGGAAGAGATAGGAATAGGTTATGTGCAAGGAAGCTGTATATAAAGAACCAAAAGCCTCCTTTGGGAAGTGAGGATTTACCCTAAGAATGGAGAGTCAGCAGATTGCCCAAGGATGCAGTCAGTGATAAGTGTAGCACGTATCTCTCAGTGTAGCACTTCCCTGTCCACAAAGAGTCCAACCCAAGAAGAGGCTACAATCCGAAGAGCATGATGGGCTTTCAGTAAAGTATCTAGGGAGGATAGATTTAGAAGGTAAAGGGAGTGTTCATTATGCGTGTGCATAAATTTAAGGCATAATTCAAACTAGGAGTGAAACATTTTGTATTTATTTATTTATTTAATTTATATATATTCTTGTTTTGCCTGTGTGTGTCTATACACCACTAGCACGAATGATTCCTGCAGAGGACAGAAGCTCCCCAGGAACTAGAGTTACAGACAGTTGTGAGCCATCATGTGGGTGCTGGTAATTGAACCAGGGTCCTCTGCAAGAACAGCCAGTGCCCTTAACTGCTAAGGCATCTCTCTAGCCCCTGAAAGTGTCTCATAGGTGTTTTTCCTTCATTGCTGTGTTTGCAGTTTAACATACTTGAGAACGATTAAATGTTAATGTTTGTCTGTCCACATGAAAGAAGCCAGTGTGTCCTGTGGGTAAATTGGGTCCTTTAGAGCACTTTGCCTCTGATTTGAAATAAATTCTGTTAATTCATCCTGGCTTAGTGAAAGAATAGACTTTATTGGGGGAAAAGAAAACTGTATTGGGAAGATCACACAGGAAGGGAATAGGTTATTACTTCCTGTGGTCCCATAAATAGACCAAGGTGATTTTGCAGGATGCATAGCATGGGTCCATATTCCAGTACAAGACTGGGATCCCTTCTTGTCTACATCCCCAGAGAAAGTAGAATGGAGCAGCTGTCTTAGCAACGGAGTGTATTCAGGGATCGTAGTCCAGAAAGCCTGGGTTGGAGGCCCACTTGTTTACAGATGTTGCTGGAACCTGGATGCTTAACTTCTGCAGGCCTTGGCGACTGTAGTATGGTGTGATCTCCCTGCAGCAGGGGATCCTGGACTTGGGTGTAGTTTTTTCTGCGGAGAAGTTTCTAGTTCCGTTTGCTCATTTCCTTGGTGGACTCTTAGGGTCATTTTCAGACTGTGTATCACATTGTACCGAGCTACAGTTGAGAATCATGAGACTTGATATGTGACGTTAGAAGAGTTGCATCTTCTCCCTGGCCCTAGTGCCAGGTTCTATTCCTTCCTCCACAAGTTCTTAGGGAGCCAAGTGGTCACGGCCAATAGCCAAGCAATTAAATTTGGAGGCAGTGTGGCCAACAGTGCTTTCAGCAGTCCACTTTTCCTGTTAAAAGGTACATCACAGCCAATGAATGTTGGTGATTTGCCCAAACTGTACCAACCAAACTACACCTTCATAATCAAGATAAATTCAGGCATTCTTTTAAACCTTTGGATCCTAGAATAATGAAAAATTAATGTTTGTGATCCTATCCAGTAAGGTGGAATTTTATTTAAAAAGAGAGAGAGAAAAAGAGAGGGGGAGAGAGAGAGAGGGAGGGAGGGAGGGAGGGAGGGAGGGAGGGAGGGAGGGAGGGAGGGAGAGAGAGAGAGAGAGAGAGAGAGAGAGAGAGAGAGAGAGAGAGAGAGAGAGAGAGATATTCTAGGAAAAAAAATGAACAGAGAACAAAAAGCAGGGGATGGGGTGGGGTGCTTCCGGGAATGGTTTCCTTAGCAAAATAGGATGACTTGAGAAATGTGCCACTTCAGACAGGCTGCATGAAGAGGTGATCCCTAGCTGGTGGCCCCTTCTTGCAACCTAGAAAGTGTCTATTGATAAAAACCAACCTTTCAATGAAGTCATAGTAACAATTTGTATCCTTGATGTCTATCACAGAAACACTAAACCCTAAGACCTTGAGTCCCCAGGCTTGGTGCTATGTGAAGCAATTATTATTGCTTAAATCAGTTCAGTCAGGGTTTCTCTGACTTAAAACCAATACATTACTAAGATCTGCACTAGTTAAAATCTGTTTTCTTATGTTTTTAACCAGAAAGGGGGGGGAGGGGGGGTTAGAGACCCTACTCTAGTTAAATAAAGGCTTTGTTGTACGTTTTAAATACAACTTTTAGTAATATATGGTTAAACTACTACAAATTGGTGAGCAACAGTAAAACACCAAACACAAATTTCTTTGGAACATTTTGCTGGAATCTAAATTCTGTTCTAGAATTTCTCAGCTGCACACAGTCAGAAATTCCTTAGGCATTCTATATGATGGGAACAATGTACCCAACAGCAATCCGAAAACATAGATAGGAAGCCCAAAATAATCTATGCTGCATTTAATTTACATTTTGAGTTTCTAAGAATAGCTTGGAAATCCTTGTATATAGTTTACCACAAGCTCTGAGGTGGAAAAACTAAGACCATGATAGCAGAATTGTAACTCTTCTGCAAAGGAGATAATGCGTAAAAGCATGAGCCATAAAAGGGGCATGAAACATGTTTGGGTACAGTTATAATCTGAATCTGAAATGTCCCCATGGGCTCATGTTTCGAATGCTTGTGCCCCAGCTTGGTGGCCTCATTTTGGGAAGCTTTGAAGCTAAGGTTGGTCCTAGAAAAGATAAGTAGGTCACTTGGAAGTTGTAGGTTGGCCCCTAATTTCTGCCCCATGCTCTGCTCCTTGCTTTGCCTTGATGCAAAGGGCCTCTATCACGTTTCCACTGCTGTAAGCTCTACCATGTCTTCCTTGCTGTGACAAACTAAAACCCCCCGAAACTGAGTCACAATGGCCATGGTAGTCCATGCCTGTAATCCTGGCACTTAAGAGGCAGATGCAAGTATATTAGCACAAGTTCTAGGCCAGTCTGGCTCATTTAGCAAGTTTCAGGCCAACCAGGGTTACATGGTAAAATCTTGACTCAAAAAACAAAACAAAAACAAAAACAAAACCAGGCTCCAGAGATGGCTCAGTGGGTAGATTGCTTGCTGTGTAAGCATGCAAATCTGAATTCAGATCATCAACACTCACATAACAAACCTGGTATGGCTGTTTACATCGGTAACTCCAGAGCTTGCAGTGAGGAATCCCTGGGACTTGCTGGCTTGTCATTCTAGCCAATCTGTTAAGATTCAGGCTTAATAAGAGACATTATTAAAAACAGAGATTATTAGAGAAAAGGACTTCATGTTGACCTTTGTTTTCCACAAGCACACACATGCATACATACACATGCATACACATGTAAACACACACATCAAACAATAAAAAAGTAAATTAAAAAAAAAAACCCTGAAAGTATGAGCCAAAATTAATCTTTCCTCAGGTTGTTTCTATTGGGTCTTGTCTTCATAACTAATCTATTACTATGAAGAGACACCATGACCAAGGCAACGCTTATGAAAGTTTCAGAGGGTTACTCTTTTATTATGGCGGGGAGTGTGGTGGGAACATGGCAGCACACATGGTGCTAGAGCAGTAGCTGAGAGCTATATCCTGATCCATTGGCATCAGAGAGAGAGGGAGTGGGGGGACAGAGGGGAAAGAGGGAGAGGGAGAGAGAGGGGGGAGAGAGAGAATTGGGCCTTTCAATGGGTTTTTGAAATCTCAAAGCCCACACATACACAGTGACACACTTCCTCCAGCAAAGCCACACGTCCTAATCCTTCCCACACAGTACTGCTCCTTGATGACTAAGTATGCAAATATAGACCCTATGGGGGCCATTCCTATTCAAACTGCCACTGGTATTTTGTCATAAGAATGCAAAAGTAACTAATGCGTAACCTTTGAGTAATGCTTCGGTTTCTTAGAGGAGAGGGGTGTGGAAACAATGGAGAAGCCAATCAGAAGTAAATTAGAGGCATAGGGACTTGTGCCCACCTTTGGTTTAGACTTCTGAGAGGTGCCCACCTCCACAGCTAATGGTGCAGATAAGCAGAAGCACAATGCAGCATGCTCCTACAGAGAGGTGAACTGTACAAGGAATGCAGGGTAAGATCCAGGCTTGATAAGAGACCTTATCAAAAATTAGAGGAAGGCACTCCGTATTGACCTGTGCTCTCTACATGCACACAGATGAGGTAGGCTAAGACAGACCCTCTGGTCTTTCTCCTCTCCACCCTCCACATACATGCTGCCACCCAGAAGAACTCTAATATTTATCTGCCCCTTTGATGGCTGCCTTTTGACTTCAGCATCACTTTCTTGGGGCTTCCTGATCTGGTCCCATGCTTACTGATGCTCTTCTATACCACGAAGCCTTTGACCTTTAGCCCAAACGCCTTTGCCCAGGCTAGTCCCACATCTTATATATCTTTTCCTTTCATCTCTATGAGCCTTTTCTAAATGAAACGGTCCCTAATATGGCTGTCTACCATTACATGTTCTTTTTTATCGATCCCCTTGTCCCCATCCTCATCACTCTCTCTGTCCTTCAGTGTGTCCAGGGAGTAGTGCTTGTTTAGCTTAAACTTAGCAGCTCTATGGTAATAGAAAAGTTATGGGCTCTGGAGTATTGTGCCCAGTCCTCCCCCAAAGGCTCTGGCTATCTACTTAAATACTTTGCCCTACTCTTTTGTAATTGC
The DNA here is from genome assembly GCF_978045245.1 of Mus caroli. NCBI lineage: Eukaryota > Metazoa > Chordata > Mammalia > Rodentia > Muridae > Mus > Mus caroli. The sequence goes on along the minus strand of NW_028227261.1, from coordinate 142,795,819 downwards.
CTGTGTAACCGCATATGCCACATTTGGCTGTTCCCACTTTCTGGCCCATGTCTGTGCTGCCCCTAGTAAAGAAAGTGGTCTAGAAGCACCTTCAACTGTTTACTGTGGGAAACAGGGGGAATGCATTCATCCCAGTTGCTTTTCTTCTACATGTTCCGACCTTGGAAAATTACATAACCTATCTATGACTTTGTCTTCTCACAAACTAGGTTGATCACACCTACTTGTAAAGGTTACCCAGGCAATCTCTATTTTGTTAAAAAAAAAAAAAAAGCCTATAAATGGTGTTGTAGGGGGCAGAAAACGAGGGAAGATCTGTGTCATGGCAGTGCTGAGTAACAAGTCACATCATAACAATGATAGTAATAATAGCTAGGACTTTTTCAATAATGGTCATCTGCTAAATGTTGTATACCATTATCTACTTAACTTCTCCCAACACTTTGAGGAAGACATTATTGTAGTTATCATGCAAATAACAAAAGTGAGACTCAGGAAGCTGAGTGCCAACCCAGGCAGTAGCACTGGGAATGAGTGCAAGCCTTAGAGGCTAGGAGTCCTCTGTGTACCCATGACATGACAGCTGCTCTCCTGGTGTCAGCTGTCCTAATTTGACATTCGTTCTTAACAACCTGAAAGACAGCAGGCACAGTATGTCCTGCAAAGATCAGAGGAGGAAACCAAAGGGGACTTCGCAGAGTGCTAGAGAGGAGATGGGATTCTTGTTTGGGAAGTACAAACTGAGCCAGCCGAGGGAGCTAATCCACAGAGAGGTCAGGAGAGGAAGAAAGAGGAGAGTGGGGTGGAGCTGAGGTGTGGCTAGGCAGGTGATGGACAGAGATTGGAATGGGGTACTGTAATTTGATGAAGTGATGAGCAGTCAAGTCTATTCTGGGCAGCACTTGCAGTGGATGTTGACCTGCAAGGAGATCTTGTCCTCTACTTCATGGTCAACAGAGGGGAGGACACCAGAGATACAGTGTGTGTGTGTGTGTTAGTACAAACTTCCCTAGGAATCCTTTCATTTCCTTCCTCTGCAAGTTTCTCTTCTGTGATTTCTAATGTCTCGCAGGCTAGGCAGGGAGGCCACGAATGAGAAACTGCAGTGTGTGCTGGAACACAATGGGGTGATCTCAACTCCAATTACAGTTCTCTCTCTCTCTCTTCAACCCAAAACTTTCCCCTTCTTTGAGTGCCCAGAGTCAGTGGAGCTTGGCAGGAATCTAGGTTTGCATATACTGCCTGGTTTTCTTCTCACACGTTTAGTTATTCGTCTCTATTTGAGCCAACTTACCCAGTTATGAAATGGGAATAGTAAGGACCTGCCTGAGCTGCAGAGACACGCACAAGGACTGCTCCTGGCAACTGCAGTGCTTGCTGAGTGGAGATTATTGCTCCCTTTAGTTTTGTCTGGGACTCTAACCGAAATGTATCACTCACTGTTTGTCTGTAGGCTTCTCTTTTGTATGTTTGTAGATTTTGGTTAACCAGACACTGCACAGTGGGACTGAGAGAAACAATAGGGGGAAAACTCCAGACTGAGGACTTTCTTCTATGCTGGAGTGAAGTGACCCTGATCTTTATAAGAACTTTTGGAGCCACATTCCTCCATATCTTTAGGGCTCTATTAGGCCTGCTCCTGCTAGGAGTATCCTTATATGTGTGTGCCTTCCTAGGCAAAGCTCAGCCTCATTTTGTTGGTTCTAGACCTCACTCCCTGCACATTTCCTGGGGTCTAGTAGAACTGTTTCAATGTAGCTCTCTCTCTCTCTCTCTCTCAGTGTACAGGTTATGGGTTTAGACTGGCACATGACAAAGTGATTTTATTTTGGGAAATATATATATTGAGAGAGGGGACTTAGCACCTGCTGGAAGCAAAAGGAAATTATGGGCATGCTCAGTGGCGGCATCCTGGGAGAAGGAAAAGATATTTCTGGTCTTCGAGATGGGACCCCTGTGGTTATCTAGCCAAACATTGTCTGTCTGCATTTCCTTGTCACTGTGGTAGGTAAGCCTACTCAATGTCTCAAGAGACCTTAGTCAGAACCCTCCACAGGAGGTCCTTTCTTTCCCAACCCAAGCAAGAAACATCATATGACACATTTCCTAACAGCAGAGAGGACTGAATACAATCTATGCCATGAGCCAAAGATGCCCTTTTTTCTGATTCACAGACCTGCATCTCTTGTAGCATTCGTTTAATCAAATAAATGTCTCCATGAAATGTTCTGAGAGGTAGTGCTTTTTAATTGGGCATGACCCTTTCCAGGGACCTTTTTCATAATGGAATGCTTATCATGTAACAACCCCCTTGAGAGTGTTCAGCTGATGAGGGTTATATAGAATCCCTTGATAGAGTCTTCCCTTCCCTCTCCCTTTAGCAAGCAACCCTTCTTGAGAAGTTGCATCTTTTTTTTTTGTAAACTTCTTTTATTTTTATCACATGAAAATGCCAAAATATTTTGCCAGCTTCCAAGGCAACTAATGGAGAAGGCAGAGTCGCTGCTGTTCAGGTATATCAAGGATTGGGAGGTGTGTGGGAGCCTAGGGAGCATGGGAGTCTCACGTCTCTGGTGGAGTGCATAAGATAATAAGTTAGTTTGACCCAAGCAAGAGTCACATGCCCTCTGGAGACCAGCTTTCTTCTTTAAGCAATGGCTGTATTCTGGGACCTGCCCCACCTGCCTGTGCCACAGTTGTGGGAAGACTTGGCAAAATGTCTGACAAAGGCTTTGAAGGGGAACAAGCCATCCAGATACAAGGGGCAGAAATTATACTGTCCTCATCATCTGCCCCTTACCTAAAGCTAGTGTGGGCAGTTTTATTTTTTTCAAGTAAAAGTTTTCTATTTCCAAGTTGAAATGATTAAATTCCATCGGGTTTATGGGACAAAGTTGCCGTCTTTCTCACTGAAAATGAAATAGTATCTCTCGGTACTGACTCAGACAAATGTGAGTTTTTGAGAGAACCAGGTTTTACTAACTAAAAGACTTTTTAGTCAGTCTGTCCCTGGAGTTGGAAAACATTGCAGCAAACATCTTTTGGATTGTGGCTTTGCAAAGCATTTATGCAGCCACACTGAGCCGACCATTTCAGAGCTCTTCTTGCTTCACAGAAGGCCAGACATAAGACCTGCTCTGGCTGAAGACAATGTCAGGAACAATGAAGAAGCCTGGGGCATAGAGCTATGAGCACCCTCCGTGTTGATCACTACGTTCACAGGGTTAAAAGGGCTGAACTTAGAAAGTTGGAAGGAAGTGAAAGTAGGTTAAGTAATAGGTGAGTAAACACAGGTTTACAATGGCATAAGCCAAGTCTTTGCATAAAGACTCTTTGAGCCACTTTGCATACCGGCTCTCTGACTTCTAGCCAACTATCTACCCAACGCATATCATTAATGCTAATAACAGCACACCTTCATTAGCTGCTATTGTGGGAACAAGGAGTATGTGTGAGGCACTGAGCTAGGCAGTTTGCATATATCTCTTCATTTAACTCAGAGGAGAAAAAGAAAAGTCTGTGTTCACTGTTCCCCAAAGTTAAGGTGGTCGTGTTTACTTTAGCCTGCAGAATGGAGAATAAGAATTGGTCTGAAGGTGTTGTGGCTACCCATGTGTACATACAAAATTGCAATTATGTATTTTTTAAAATGAAGGATGAAATCACTTGACCTCAAACCTCAGAGTGTTCCAGTAAAACTGACCCACAAAACTCCTGCTGAAGTCCAGCCTGGCTTTACACTGATGGGTTAACAGAGAGAGGCCACAAGGCTTCAAAGCCCTTCCTCATCCCAAGCGTTTTAATGGGTGAGTCATAGGAGGAATGTGCTGCTTTGAAGGGCCACAGTGGAAAGAACTCATTTCCCCAGTTGCTCAGCAGCAAAACATCAAGGCCAACTGCCTTTACGGTCTAATGGTGTCAAGCACTTTCTTTTCTGGTCTTTGCATTGCTTTTAACATAATGAAACCAACTTTTGTTATCCCCTCTGGAGTTTCATTCTTAAGATCCTATATTTAGGTGTTTTCTCCTCTTGCTTAATAGGAGTTAGGATAAGAAACTCACCAGGCCTAAACTGTCAACTGCCAAAAATAAATCTGTTTTCCCTTTTAATCTTCGCATTATATTTTGCCAAGCTTCATTACAAAACCTGACTAACTACTCTATGGTTTTCACACAGTACGAGCTTCAGAGCTTGACTTTCAGAACCCTGAGTGTGTGTTTAGTCATCATTGAAAAAAAAGAGCAGAGAATATTCTCTTGAACTTCTATCCTGTTTCAAATGTTAATTTCACATTAAACCATGCCATCAATGGATATTGATATCATGGGAATCAATGAACCCAGAAGTACCAGGCAGAATACGCATGTTCTGGAACTTTCCCCAGTATGAAATCACACAAGGCTCTTCAGGCCTTTCAGTGTAACTGTTTCCTCCAGATTGAAACTTCCCTTCCTGGAGGAAATGGGGAGTGGCTCCGAGGACTCCCGAAGGCTTGGAAAGTTACAAGATTTGCAAGGCTCCTTCCCAAGTTGATATTGCTCGGGTCAGGTGAGGGCTGGGTGGAGACAGGTAAGTAGGATTCTTTTTTCAGTGCAGCTGCAGCATGTTGGGCAGGGGGCTGGCAGGAATGCACTCTTCCTGAGTCATCACCCATGCTGGGGTGATCTTTTCAATGCTGTGGCTGCTTGTGTGCCACCCCTACCCCTGTGGATAACTCCAATAAACTGACTGGGTCAACATAGACCTTGGTAAAATCCTTTCTTTGATCACTCATTGGCACCGTATCTGGAATGAATGAACATTGCAGATCTCTCATGAGGAAAAGTCACACAACAAAGCCCAGTTAGAAACTGATAAGAACTTTTACAAAAATAAATTTTATGAAAACAAGGCCACAGTGTATATGGTTGCTAGGGAAGACAACATGTTTATTTAACAAGACATCTCTGCTGCTTAGTTTTCGTTGACTCGACACAACCCAGGGTCATCTGAGAAGAAGGAACCTCAGTTGAGAAAATGCATCCATTACTCTGACTTTAAGGCAGATCTGTGGGACATTGCTTAATGATTGCTGAGGAGTAGCCCAGTAAGGGTGACACCATCCCTGGACAGATGGGCCTCAGCAAGGCCCATTCCTTCATGGCCTCTGCTTCATTTACTTTCTGCTTCTAGGTTCCTGTCCTGACTTCTCTCAGTGATGGACCGTGATACAATAGACACATTCCTTCCCCAAATTGCATTTGGTCATCACATTTTATCATATCAGTAAAACCCTAAGTAGGACAACATCTAAAGAGAAGACTGCCTTGGGGGATGTAGTACAGCTTCAACCTGTTTCCTTTGTGCCTTGCTTCTTTTTACCACACCTTCATGTTCCTACTTATGCTCAGAATTCCAGCACTCAGGGCCTGAATTCCTCTTATTTGCTAGGTCCCTGGGATCCAAAGCTCAAACTGTGAAGCCTTCTATCTAGTGATAGAAATAGGTGCCATGAAAAGATTCATTCCTGTCACAATGGAGAACACTCTTTCATACAGAATGGAGCGTAACTGGGGCTGTATAACTTTGGGGATGGACATGTTGATGAAGTGACACTTAATATGGATTTCAAATGCTTGCTAGCACTTATCCAGCCAGAGAGAGAATGGGGAAGGGCACAGCAGAAAATGGAGATGGTTGGTGCAAGAGGTACAAATGTCTGAGGGATGGGGTGTCTTTAGCATGGTGATAGTGGTACAGAGGGGACTAAGAAAAAGATGAAAGTCAAACCAGATGCTGAATGCAAATTTCGAAGGGTCTTTAGTTCTAAGATAGGGATTGTGGATCACGGGGAAGCAGGGACTAGAAGGGTCTCAAGGGAGTTCCTGGTCTGCCTAGATACTTGTTGGAAAGGCAACTTAGCTAGACAGGAGGAGGCATTAGTTTACTCCAGTGCATGAGGGTTATCACGAAGTACAAGGAGACAGAATGGTAATGTGCTCATGTCTTCTGATGTTGGAGACTGCTGGTCCAGACCCAGGAGACTCAATGGTGCAGCCAAAGGCCAGAGTACCAAGAGAATGGATAGTATAAGTTCAGAACTAAGTCAGAGTCAACAGGCAGAAGAGTTGCACCCAATTTGGAGACAATCAAGTAAAAGGAAAGAATTCTTCTTATTCACTCCTTTTGTTCTATTCAGGTCTCCAACTAGCTGATGGAGGAGAGTCACCTGCACTGGGGTGGGGGACAGCTTGCTTCACCTCTACGGAGTCACATGTTAACCCCACTTGGAAACATTCTTGCAGAGTTGTCCAATTATCTGGACAGCTCACTGGCTGGCCCAGTCAAATTGACACACTAAATTAACTGTCACAGGACCAGTGAGATAGCTCAGTGGGTAAGATTGCTTGCCATGCCAGCAATCTCATGGTGACCTGAGTTTGATCTCCAGAATTCTGGTAAAGGTAATAGGAGAGAACAAACTATGGATTCGTTCTCTCACTTCCAAGCACATGTTATAGCATGCATAACCCTCATTATGTACACATGCACACAGGTGGCGGACAGACAGACAGACAGAAACAGGGAGAGACTAAAAATACAGCCATCAAAGCCAACACCTCCCTTTCGCCATTTTCTGGTTTCTCCTCCACTTTGCCATCTATCTGCTTCCAGAGAGACCTTCCAAGGAAACCAGTCTGAGTCTTCCGCTGTTCTGTGAAGTCCTTCTGAGGCTTCTGCTGTCCCAGGACAGTTCCCCTAAGTACCTTTAGCATAACCTTCCTCTCTTCCTTTCCTTTTAGCTAGTTGCTAATTAAACTTCAAGTCTCATCTTAAGCCTTTCTTCTGTTGCAGGAAACCTTTCCAAACATCGTTTCCCTCTCTGGCCTGAGTTGAAAACAGTGCCCACGGGGTTCCAAAGCACCTTCTTGAGCTCTTTGTGTTACAATAGTAACAGGAAATCCACCCCATTGTTAGACAATGTACTATCCACTTACTTAGCATTATCCTTGTAAGAACTGTCGAGGGAAGATATTATGAAGAACCCTATTGCACTGATAAGGAAACTGGTTCAGAGGAGAGAGGTAAAGTCATTTGCCTCAAGGCCATAAGAAAGTCGAGATTCAAAGCCAAGTAACTGCTCTTCTCATACTAAGCTCTTTTCTGTGCTGTGTTTTATTCCCCAAGACCGTGTGCATTGGGACAATGACAGTGCCCTTCATCTTCTGTAGCCACACCCTTGAGCAGAGTGCCTGCTGTGCAGAAAACAAAGGTTGAAATGCAAATAAGCGGGCAGATGGTGAAGGTGAGGAGCAAGAGGGAGAGGAGGGAGCAGTGCAGCCTCAGATGATTTCGTTATACATTTAGAATGAGCAAAGAAGCACCGGGTGATTGCTGGAGAGATGTGCAAGATTAAAGCCAGTGAGTGTGGGTGCTGTGAGGACACAGATTCCACCAAAAGATCACGCAAGGAGGAAGGCAGCCCTTGAGAACCGCCTGCATAGTCTCGGTTCAAACTTCTATTATATAGGATTTCTCAAGCGTGTACCTCCCTGAGCATTCCTTTTAGAAACGACTCACTAGCTGTTTGTTGATGGCTGCATGAGAGAACAACGAGAGCAATTGCATTGGTCATTTCTGTCTGTTTTACCCACAGTAACAGCTGCTTTCAAGGTCAAGTCTGGAATGTTCCAAGGCACTGGACATGAGACACTCAAGAGCCTGGAGAAGAGACAGATGTTGTCTGTTCAAGGCCAGAGACAAGTAAAGGAGCCATGGCTACAGTTTGTGGACCAGTAGTCTCTGGACCCCCAGTCTTCAGACTCTTAGGCCAGGGCTTGAGTCTCAGATTCTGTTGTTTGGCACAGTGAGTGTGCTGGGCATCGATATGGAGTCAGGTAGACTAGAAAACAGGTCTTACACTGATACATTACCTTGGTAAAGCTGTTGTGAGTGAATACAAGATTAGATGAATCAAGAACCCTTGACAACAATTGATGCTCGAGAAGAAGGTGACTGTCCAAGAATGATGCCACATCAAGTTGGCTCAATAAAGATGTGCTTTATGCATTTGCTTGCTTCAGAACAACAAGTCACCAGGCTCCTTCTACCCCACTCAAATGTTTGCAGAGGGGTGTTTGATCAGTTCAAATGTTAATTTAGAAGTCGCATATTTGGCCACTGTAACTGGAACACTTTCAGTGTTCTTTCTGGAATGCTGTGGTATGAGTTTGCTGATAAATGCCAGTGTTTGCATCCATTATAAGGCTGATGAGGACCAGTAGTTTCCTAGGCACAGTTTGAGATAAACTAAAAAATTAAAAGAACCATTGCCCTGTGCCTAGAATATGTCATCAAGACATCAAGGTCCAAACTATTTCCCTGTCTTCTCCCTACCCAGTGCCCAGCAACAGGTAGAAAGCCATGGAGAGACTAGCTCTGCACTGTTTCCGTGTTCTCTGTGATAGTCTTCCCACAGTGTTTCTGCCACCACTGCAGAGACCTGGTGACTCTGGGCAGCCACAGGGAACCTGCTTGCTCATGAGCAGAGTAGAAATTGGGCCTTCTGTAGCTTTCAGGACTTAGCCATGCATACTTGGAGCCCTAACACTGCATGCTCTATGAGCACTTCCCTTCTTCCGATCACACACACAACCATCTGGTCTTTGTCCCCTTTCTCCCTCCGTGTCCCTAACTAGAGTCACAGAGGTTCAGATCCTTGTGAACACTACTTTCTTGTTTTGTTCAGGTCTAGTTCTAAGGTAACTTTTCCATTCCCTCCAAGTTTCAAACCCCATCTTGTTTGTAACTTCCCAGCCTCAGAAAACTTAAAATCGCCGGGCGTGGTGGCGCACGCCTTTAATCCCAGCACTCGGGAGGCAGAGGCAGGCGGATTTCTGAGTTCGAGGCCAGCCTGGTCTACAAAGTGAGTTCCAGGACAGCCAGGGCTACACAGAGAAACCCTGTCTCGAAAAACCAAAAAAAAAAAAAAAAAAAAAAAAACAACAAAAAAAAAGAAAACTTAAAATCTCTTTGTCTCTCTCTTTCTCTCCCCCACCTCTCCTCTCTCTCTCTCTCTCTCTCTCTCTCTCTCTCTCTCTCTCTCTCTCTCTCTCTCTCTCTCTCCCTCCCTCCCTCCCTCCCTCCCTCCCCCTTTCTTTTGCTCGCTTGCATGTACACACACACACACACACACACACACACACACACACGTTTTTCAGTATTCAGAATTGAGTGGCAGGCAAACTCTTTCCCACAGAGCCACACCTTGAATCATCAGCACACCAGAACCCCCGCTACTTTGACCTGCATCTCCCTAGTCCACATGCACTCCAGCTGCTGGTAAATGTCATCCCACTCCTTACTTCTAGGATTTTGGCCTATTTTTATGATTCTTATTTTAAAGCACAACCACGGGCATGTGTCTCCACTTACTGAAGGTTCCCATGGGTGGCTGGCCCTGAGGGCAGCATCCATGATGACAGGACTGGGCTCTTGACTCCTTTCTCTGCTCACTTCCTTCCTTCCTTCCTTCCTTCCTTCCTTCCTTCCTTCCTTCCTTCCTTCCTTCCTTCCTTCCTTCCTTCCTTCCTTCCTTCCTCTGCATTTACCCTGTGTTCTGTCCACCAGGGACTCCTGGTTGCTTTCTTTGTCTTTTAATTTTTCTTGTTTTTTTTTTTTTCTGACAATTTTACTTATCCTTCTCATTTTTTCCATGCAGAGATAATTGCTTTAGTGACTGTCCTGACTTCACATTTGTGTCTTCAATGTTAGTATAGTTTACAATTTAATACTTATACCTCTGCTGCTAGAACCAGATTGGACGTGCCCCTAATGCAAAGACTTTACCCTCTTTAATGTCTATCTAATGCAGAGACCTTTTCAGTCTAGGCACTTGGTAGGTATGAAGGATCAAGTTGAATCCTTGAGAATGAACATACAAGCAAGATGGCCACTTACAGAATGAATTTGTAAGCCAGACAATCACTATTCTCTTTTTATGAACAAAATTTAATGGAACACAATTGAATAATAAAAAGTATTCCAGCCGGGCGGTAGTGGCGCATGCCTTTAATCCCAGCACTTGTACAAAGTGAGTTCCAGGACAGCCAGGGCTACACAGAGAAACCCTGTCTTGAAAAAACAAAACAAAACAAAAAACAAAACAAACAACAACAACAACAAAAAAGTATTCCATTCCACTGCTGGGTTGTATGTGCCTGTAATTCCTGAAGGTGGATCATTGAGTTCAAGGAGGATCATGAGTTCAAGAACAGCCTGGAATATATTATGAGTTACTATTTTTTTTAATCCAATTCCTTGGGATTTCTAAAATTACAGAGAATTGGCTCAGCAGGTAAGAACACTTGTTGCTCCTCTAGAGGAACTAAGTTTGGTTCCCAGCACCCACACAGTAGCTCCCACCCATCTGTAACTCTAGTCTCAGAGAAGCTAACACTCTGTCTGACCTCCTCAGGCACCAGGCACATTACATGATGCACAGACACACATACAGGTAAAACACTCATATTCATAAAATAATAAATAAATCTAAAATTAAATAACTACATTAGGACTACATCTTTATGTAAAACATTACATGTAATAACAAAGATTTAAGGGTGATTGAAGTTTAGTTCTAGGTCATATAGAGGAGTCAAGAGTCAGGAACTGATAACAAAATCATGTTCACTAAGAAACCAGGCTCTTTGCCCTTTGCTTTTTTGCTCTCCAACATGGTCTCACAGCTTTATTCCATTCTGCATGAAGTAGGAAGAGCCAAACGCAGACATACATGTGCACCCTCAGACCTGATATTTTGGAAGTTTCTAATAACACTTCATTTATATTTTCTTGGCTAGAACTTAGCCACACAAGTTCAGCTGGCTGCAGGACAGGTAGAACATGTAGTCCTCACTTGCAGTTTAGAGAGTAGCAAGCACCAGCATGGTGAGTGTCTGTTAAGGAATAAGAGAGGAAACGGATTGAAGTAGACAACAGTCTTGTCTACTCCTGAATAGACAACAGTCTATTCAGCTCCTGTATTGCCTGGATCTTTCTTATCTAGGCTATTGCTATTGCTCATTGTAGCTGGGTACTATTGTGAAGCTAGTTCACCAAAGCATGGTGACGTTTATACAAGATAATCTGTTAATATATTTGATCCTCTGGAATAAAGGGAATACTGCATAAATAATAAGTAAAGAATAATTGACGTCAATTTGGAACAGTGCACATTTCTGATAAAGCTGAGCATATCTCCAATAAAGTTCATTTTCTCATTCAAAACTTGAAGTGGATACTCATGCAGAGCTAAGATGAAATGCCTAGAGTTGTGTTACTGCTGATGTGCTGTTGTTGCTGGTGTTTGAATCTATCATAGTACTAAACAATAAGGCAGCTCACAAACAAAGTTACTAGATCTGCAGCCTCGGGATGGCTGTGAATTTTAACACACCCAACCCCATCACGTTCTCATCTGTAAATTATAAACAGCACTAGCTTCTTTCCAACAATTTTATGAGGATTAAGAGAAAAATATTTAGCAGCTTTAATATTTCAGTCTATCACTGTTCCAAAGCTGTGGGGTCATAAGCAGAGGCCAAGTCCTTTGATGGGACAGATAAAGCTCAGTAGCAGTTGTGCCAAGGACAGATGTAAAATACAAGGTCTCAGGACTGGAAAGATGGCTCAGCAGTTAAGTGTCCATATCAAAGAGGGCCAGAGTTCAGTTCCTGGCACCGACAGCAGGTGCCTCACAACCTCCTGTAACTCCAGCTCCAGGGCATCTGACTCCCTCTCCTGGCCACTGTAAGGACCTGCACACAATACAAACAAAATTCATTTAAAAATAACCAGGTAGGCCTCTTACATCTTGATCTCAGAGCTAACCAATATTCACAGAGCAGGCTGTGTGGAGTGAAGAAAAAATGCAAGGCAGAGGTGCACCACTGGCCCTAGCACTCTGGGAGCAGGAATGGAGGCAATGTGGTAGATGGTGGTGTTCATGTGCTCCATTAATGGAACATGAGGGCACACCAGCGCCACTTTATAGTCAATTCATGCAGGGATATTCCTTGCTCTGACTCCATATCAATATATTAATTGGTGAGAGACTTCATGACGAAGTACCACACAGCGAGTGGCTCACGTCACAGAGGTTACATGCACTTTGGTTCCTGAGGAGACCATATCCAGGCGTTGCTTATCCCCAGGTTATCTCCCGAAGGCTGTAGAGGAAGGCCTTTCTCCTTGTCTTGAGAAAGGCTGCCTTTGCTTCTTCTCTCTTTACCTCATCTTTCTTCTGTGGGTGTCTGTCTCTATGTCCACATTTCTTCTTATTGAAGAAGACTCCATCCCTGACTTTATTTAACTTGATCACCTTTGTAAAGAATTAATTTCCAGCCGGGCGTGGTGGCGCACGCCTTTAATCCCAGCACTCGGGAGGCAGAGGCAGGCGGATTTCTGAGTTCGAGGCCAGCCTGGTCTACAGAGTGAGTTCCAGGACAGCCAAGGCTACACAGAGAAACCCTGCCTCGAAAAACCAAAAAAAAAAAAAAAAAAAAGAATTAATTTCCAAAAACCTTTATATTTTAAGGTCAGGACTCTGAAGTATCATTTCATGGAGGGGAGGGGGTGTCACAATTACACCTACTTGCCAAAGAATCTTCTAGAGATAACTTAGCTTGCCTGGAGATTCTCCTCTGTGGAGAGCATGTGGGTGTTAGTGGTGGGAGCGCTTCTCACTTGCAGTGGATGCCTCGTGTTGGTGAAATAGAATTAGAAGAAACCCTCCTACACAAGAATCGCTCTTCTCAACAGTCAAGGAGAGAGGAAACAGCTCTGTCATTGAATAAGCACTAAAGCACAGCGCATGAACATCATGAGAAAACTGCTAAAGAGACTGCAAAGACAGAAGGAAGTGTTGCTCTTTATAGACACGTAGAGGCATTTCATCCCACCAGTGTCCTCCAGACCAACAATGCCTGGCTCCCAGATAAGAGGGCTTCCCAGGACACTATGCCAGGTAGCTTATTGCTAATGCACCTGGTTTGGGGTTGATTCATTTCTTTCCTTCCCCGAGATATTTATAAACTGCTTTAAAGGTTACATAAGTCCCTCTGTGGTCTTTCAACCCATGCGTGCCTTTCTCTAGTCTTTGAGAGATAGCGCTCTGAAAAGCAATGGCCAGGGTGTGGGGAGTGTAGCACAGAGGTGGTAAGAATGCTTGCTGGGCAAATGAGAGGACCTGAGTCTGAGTTTCTAGATACTGTGTTCAAGTTGGGTGTGATAGAGCAAACTTCTGCTATTGCAGGGCTCTTATGAGGAAATGAGGTCAGAGACAAGAGCATTCTTAGAAGTTCTTAGGCAAGCTAACCTGACCTACACAGGAAAAAAAAATCAACAAAGGCACCTCATTGAAAAACTAGGTAGAAGGGGAGAGCCAATATTCAAGGTTTTGAACTCTACACATGTGTGTTAGCACACACATGCCTGTATTTACACACACACACACACATGCACACACAAATGCATGAGTACATGCACATTCTCTCTCACACATAAATAACATGTGTAGCATGTTAATAAGCAAACAAACAAATAGGAAGGCAATGAGCAAGAATGACTGAGACCCCATCAATCAGGTAACAAGGAAGAGTGGGGTCTATACTTCATTTATCACGCTCATTTAAAATACATTAGGAGCACTATTCTCTTGTATTTTTGAGAATGCTACACCTTAGTTTCTCCTTTACAGTTTAATTTTTATTTCTTTTATCTCATACTGAAATTTTTATGCTAAACTAAATGAAGTCCGTTTGTCCTAGCCCTTCACAAAGGCGGCCTTGAGAAAGGGTCTGTGCTCCACCTCACCAGCAGGAGATGTCCCCATTTCTTCCAAGTGACTCAAGTAAGTGAGCTGAAGCATCCACCAGTCCGGCCTATGAGCAGTCAGGATTTTCAGGGCGATGTTCTGGGTTAAGCCTGTTCACAGATGTAAACTGACTGGAAGTCTGTTGTCCCAATAACACCCCAGCTGAGACAAACAAACCCATGGTCAGAGTTTATACCAAATGAAAGATAATGATTCAACTGTGTCCTTAGAATCAAGGAACACGTGTATTTTTGTTCACCTTGGATGAACTGATTTTCCAACTTCAGACCAGGGTTTCCAATTCTATAATGAAGTGTGAAGGAGCGCTTATGGCTGACGTAACTAGGAAATCAGATAGGGGATATTTAAAAATACAGAGGGAGAAATAGTATCAAAACTCAGTCGACCACTCATTAAAATGCTGTTTACAGCTTTGTATCTGCCCTGAAAGCCAGGCTTTCCATCAGGCCACCTTCTGCCATACAGTGGGATTGTAAAGATTTTCAATTTTTCTTGGTAAAAACTTGCTCATATACCTCTTCTCAGGCCATTCTACCCTATCTTTCTCAGCTTTCTCTGGTCCTCTCTGTGTTCTCTGGGTCTCAGGTATATCAATGGCTGCCATTTTCAGCACAGACTTCTGAGACCTAGAGTGTGGGGTGTGAAATGGTTGGAGATAGAGTAGGCTTTATTGAAAAGCCAGGAGACTCCAGCATGGCTGTGCAGGAAAACTGAACACCTTCTGACAGGGCTGGGATTTTACTGAGTGGGATTGGATGATCTGACTTAAAACACTCTATAAAAACAAGGCTCTGGTCTCCCTAAGCCATGGTACACACAGACTCAGGACCAAAAGCGACTCTTTATGGAAAGATGATGTTTTAGTTGCTGCTTGTCCAGTGTTTGATAGCTGTGTTTGTTACATTTGAAGAGCTGAATGATTCATTGTAGAAAGACTTGACTGTAATCCCCATGTGTAGACAACTCATGGGAAGCTCGCAACATTTATCTCTGAGATACAGAGTCAAGGCTCATTTCAGGTCTCTGCTATTGTCTGCCACTTGGACCAAAATACTTCCCACAAACAGCTGAGGAGGATCTACTGGTTCATTCTGGCTTTCGGTTTCAGAACATTCAGCCCATGCTTGCCTGAGCCCTGTCCTTGGACAGAACATTGTGTCAATGGAGGTGTGTCATGGAAGCTGTCTGCTGCTTCTTCACAGACAAGCAACAAAGAGTGACAGGAGAGGATCTAGAGGGTATATTATCTCTGTCCCCTCCAACCAGCTCCCACTTCCTAAGTTTCCAAAGCCTTTCGAACTATTACCATAATCTGGAGACCTGCCTTTCAATATATAGGCCTCCTGGAAGGACACTTCATACCCAATTGTAACATTCTTCCCCTCACACCCAAAGCATACAATAAATCAGAATCAGTGATTTTTAATGAAGGGAATATGGACATGATAACTCATCATGTATTGAACGTCTTTCATCCAGCGTTTGCAGGAAAGCGCAGGTTTCTGTAATATGGAGAGCTGACAGACACAGCTTGGCTCTTTGCTGACCTTCTAGAGTTATCTCGATATGCAACGGATTGCTTATCCAGGGGGGGGATCTTATATTGATTTAACTAAAGTAACCCCCTATAAGGATTTCAGATCATAAAGAGACACACAGGAGGACATCAATAAAGAGGCAGAGGTGGACCCTCTCCAGTCCTCAGAATGAGCTCTGTGTCAGCCTGTTAATGAGACAAACATCCTATCTAGCTAGAAGTTGCCCAACACAGTTGGGATAATTGAAAAGACAATTTGAAATGTGCATTTGCATCTGTGGGCATTAGCAATACATGAAGAGAATAGCAGGCCTTGTTAGAATACTGAACTTATGACAGTGTGAAGTTACCATGATAACCCATGCATGGAAAATGAGACTATTAATAACAGCATGATTACAATGAGAGCAAAGAGGTTGGGTAACATTAATAAAATGGATTATTTGAAAAGTAGAATGTATTCCATCTTCATCTCATTGTTTTTATTCTTTTTTGTACATATTTTTAAAGTACTCATAGAGAGCTCCACATCTATGCAAATATGCCTGCCCACTGCCATGTGGCAGATGGCTAAGACTGGTAGGCATCCAGGGCTTCAAAGGATGGAGAGTGGACTGCCCAGCATACCTCTGCATCTACCCACTGATACAATTAAGACCGCAGCTGTACCAGAAGTCATGTAGACAGTGAATCCCTGCTGGTAGAGCTAATCAACCATGGGTTAGATAGGATGATCATTTGATGACGTCATGGGGAGGATGTAAGCCACCCTTGGAGCACTAGACTGTACGATTTTCTTTTCTTTCTTTTTTTTTTTTTTTTTTTTTTTTTTTTTTTTTTTTTTTTGGTTTTTCGAGACAGGGTTTCTCTTTATAGCTCTGGCTGTCCTGGAGCTCACTTTGTAGACCAGGCTGGCCTCGAACTCAGAAATCCACCTGCCTCTGCCTCCCGAGTGCTGGGATTAAAGGCGTGCGCCACCACGCCTGGCTCGATTTTATTTTCTTTCTGAGATAGGATTTTGCTATGTAACCCAGAATGGCTTGGAACTTGTAGTCTTCCAGCCTCAGCCTCCTGAGGGCTGATAGTACAACCATGCGCCACTTCCTCATCCTGGGTGACTTCATTTCTATCCCTGGGTTATGTTTCCATGGACTTCAGGGAGCTTTTCCACAGTGCTTATATCATTTCACCTTTCACCTCATTGGCATGTACACGTGTCTGTCTTCTGGTAGGCTAAAGTCTTTGAGGGTATCCTGTATTTTTATTTTAACTTTAAAAAGTTGTTTGTGTATATGTGCATGTATGTGCAGGTGCATATACTGTGGATATAGACTCATCACATGTGGATACCAGAAGACAACCTCAGACCCCACTGCCTGTACCGCCCAAGCACTGAGATCATAGAGGTAGACTGCCATAACTACTTTGCACAGTGCTGGATTGAAACTATGTCTCCATGCTTGCTGGGTAAGCATCTTACCAACTGTGCTACAAACCCAGTCATCTTGGGTTTTGAAGGCAGGGTTTCTAACTGTAGCCTGGAACTTGCCCAGTAGTATAGGCCAGTTGACTGGTGAACCTTCCATGCCTCTGCTCTCTAAGCACTGGCATTCCAAGCATGGACCATGACGCCTAGCTTTTTAATGTGGATTCTGGGGAATAGAACTCAGGTCCTCGTGCTTGCAAGGATGTCTGCTTGTCCTTGTATTTCTCTTTGTACTCTTAAATCATCTAGACCCATGCTTTACATATTGGTGACATTCAATACATGCTTGTCAATTTAACTTGTGAAGTCTTACTGTTTGCAATAAAGCAAAACCATTCTCTGCCTGCACGAGAATAACATCAAACTGCAAAGAAATGAACTTGGAAGTTGTTGACAGGTACTTCCTCAGATCAGTTTTGATAGAGAGTGTAGACGGACTTCAGTATTGAATATCTACTACGAAAATGTTGTCCTTGCAAAGATGACAGGCTCCATCATCAATAAGTCCCCAAACCTCAAAGGCTTCTTATGGTGATAATCCATGTGTTTTAATTGAGAAGTCGAACTGTGCTGTGCACTGTGAAGATTATAGTGTAGATACCAATGTGGTTTCTGTTCTCAAATCACCTAGAGTTGAATTTAGGGTTAGGAGAAGAAAGCAAAGGATTGTAAAACACCAGGTACTGCATCGAGAGTCAGTGCAAACAGAATTCTCAAGGAGTCCAGGGGAAAGGGGGGTTTCGAAGGCATAGTGTTCTGGAGAATAGTTTTGAACAGGCTTTGAAGGCACTGCCTTCTTTGATAGCTGGTGAAAATGTCTCACTTTAGAGATCACAGTCCTCTGACTCTGATCTTCTTTGTCAGGTTCTGGGTAAAATCCAGGTCATAAATCTGAGAACTTCTTTGTGGTTAGAACAGCCAGCATTAGCCTTTGTGTGCTGCTGTAATAAAACCCCAAACCTAATGCCCCCTGCCCCATCAGTAAATGCAGCACATTTTGGTTAGGATGTCAAAGATCCCTTAGAGTAATAGAAACAAATCTTCAGTTTTACAAGCATAGATAGTTGCTTCAGGGAACTTACCATGCCAGATGGTCTGTTTAGGTAGAGCCTGAAAAAAGAACCCTTGCATTCGAGCTGTGAAGAGGAGAATTTAGCTGGGCAGGGAAGCTGTAAGTCTCTGTCTTCGTGACAAGCCGAGGTGCCAAGTGGCTCAGAAGTGGCCCCATTAAGCTGGTCCTGTAGGTAGGCCCAGGGTGGGTGGTTTTATGGAGGCTGGCTAGCAGGCGTGCCACCACTAATATAGGCCTGCTTGTTGACTACCTCTGCAGCAACTGTAATGCTTTCAAAGCCACCAGGGAAATGGAGTTGGTGCTGTCCTTTGCTCACATCCACCTGTGTTAAAAGTACAGAGTTCAGACTCTTAAGTGAGAGTTGCTGCAGGGACATTTAGTCATGAATGATGGATTGGGAGAGCAGGTTAGTGTGAGTGCTACAGATGTAGGGGGGAATAAGGGCCGGGAGAGAGCTCAGCAGGACAGAAACCTGAGTTCAATTCCCAGAACCCATGGAAAAACAAAACAAAAATGTAAAAAGTCTGGGGTGGTGGTACAAGCTTGTGACCCCAGTTCTGGGGAGGTGGAAGCAGGCAGATAGATTCCCTAGGGTTCACTAGCCAGCCAGCCTCATCTACTTTAGTGAACTCAAGTCCGGTGTAAGACCCTGTCTAAAACAAACAAACAAATAAAAAAATACACAGTGAATTGTACCCAAGTGTGTTAGTCAGGGTTTCTATTCCTGCACAACCATCATGACCAAGAAGCAAGTTGGGGAGGAAAGGGTTTATTCAGCTTTCACTTCCATGCTGCTGTTCATCACCAAAGGAAGTCAGGACTGGAACTCAAGCAGGTCAGGGAGCAGGAGCTGATGCAGAGGCCATGGAAGGATGCTCTTTACTGGCTTGCTTCCCCTGGATTGCTCAGCCTGCTCTCTTATAGAACCCAAGACTACCAGCCCAGAGATGGTCCCACCCACAAGGGGCCTTTCCCCCTTGATCACGAATTGAGAAAATGCCTTACAGTTGGATCTCATGGAGGCATTTCCTCAACTGAAGCTCCTTTCTCTGTGATAACTCTAGCTGTTTCAAGTTGACACAAAACTAACCAGTACACCAAGGAAAGATGTTTGAGGTTATCCTGTGGCCTACATACTCACATGTGGATACATGTACAGCCACATGCACATGTACAAACATGCATGCAAATACACACTCAAAAAGAAGTAGGACAGGTAGGACACAGGCCAGCCGTACTACTTCCTGTTTGTCGTTATCAGGAAAGATGGCTGCGTGGTTTCCAACTACAGACGATCCTGCTTTGCTCCTTGTCCCTTCTGTTAACAGCAAACTGGAAGTCTTGGTTCCTTTTTGTCGTCGTTCCTCAGTGTTACACTTACACCTCAGTACTAAAGTTGTAGCCTACCATGTCCGCACAGCTTTCCTGAGAGCAGGCCAAAATGGAGGACTCCCTTTTCTTAGCAGGGCTTCCTCTTCTCTGTCTGATCTGGGGAGCCCAACCCCCCAATCTTCTACTTAAGGAATGTCCCAGAGTCCTTGGAAACATTTAAAGGTTCGACTTCCTCTCTTCAGGTAAGGACCTGCTCAGCAAGCGCTTGGTGTGACTGGGTTGCCTCTCCATGCAAATAAGGTACCCCCAGAACCTTCAGCATCAGCCAATGAAACTTCACCCTAAGAAGAACCCCTCCCCACTCTCCAAGGTTCATACATAGCCCTTGATTCACCCCGAATAGAGTGTATGAGCACAAACTGTTTCACTGAATATCGTCTAAGACAGCTGCAAGTAACATTAATATCCTCAGAGAAGGCCTTCCCCTTGTCCTCCCTTGGCATCCCCAGGTGGACCAGATTTTGAAGCCCCACCCATTCTGAGCTCTGCTTCACCCTTCCATCATGGTGTTCAGCAGTGCCAGGACACCCTAAGGGAGGAAGGAGAATGGGAACCACACCTCAGTGCATGAATCCAATGCTGGTTGGCATGTTCTCTTGCTTTGCAGTGTGTAAGCTAATAACATTTCTCTGGCCGATATTGAGTAACCACTGGTGGAAAGAACACACCATTTGTGATACATTGTGGCAGGCGGATGCCACAGGCCACACAAATACAAATCCCAGTGGATGTGCTCTTGATGACTGAGGTATGCACTTTTGTCTTGTTCTGGGCCGTGTAGAGGTGCATAAGAGGAAAAGCAGCCTGAAGATGGAAGCTCCTGGCTGGCAATCAGGGAAGAGCTCCAATGACTTTGCTTTGAATGGGGCGAATGCTATCTGAAACTCAGCTGAATGTAATCTCCATTGTAGGTAGTTAGTAAAAAAGGATAGCTGTATCTAACTGTGATGTTTAGGAATCAGGCCTCTGGGAAGAGTCTAGGCTTAGAAAAAAGCAGCATGGTAGAATTCCCATTGTTGACTATTAGCCACTTTGTAGAAAGAGAGAACTAGATTAGAATGTGTATGTGTGTGTGTGTGTGTGTACTCACATACACATATACATATACATAATAATAAATTAATAAATCTATATACTAAATCTATAGATTATATATTATATAATGAATATTATATAATAAATAGATCTTTTTTTGAAACAAAAGAATGTAGCATATTAGATGAGGTGCTTGGGAAAGAGGAAGGAGAAGAGGTAGAGCCTAGTGGAGGGTGTGGAACATCCGGCCGATTTACTGTTTCCAAAGGGCAGCAAGCAAGGAGGAGGCTCACTCAGAGCCATCTCTTCCCACAACACTGTACATGGGACTGTCCACCCTTCACATCTGCCTGAGAGGGCATCCCGAAGCCAATCACGTCACTCCTGTGATTATAATTACTTGGATTTCACTGGGTTTAAAGAATACTTTTATCGTGTGGGTGTATGATGTGTGTGTGTCAGGGCAAGGGTTAGGGGTTGGGTGTTTGCCACAGATTGCGAGTGTAGGTCAAAGGACGACATTCCTGACATTGGTTCTTGCCTGCCATGAATTCCAAGGTTCAAACTCAGGTCACCAGTCTTGTACCATGTAGTGAGTAGTTTTGATGGTCAGCTTGACACAATGTAAAATCACCAGGAAGGGAAATCTCAGTGTGGAAGCAGCTAGATTAGGTTGACCCGTGGGCATGCAAAGTCTGAATGGAGCCATTTCACATGGTGGGCCGGGCACCAGATGAACAGGAAGGGGCGTTCTGAGCACCCACAGACACTCATTAACTCTCTGTGATGCTGTCTGTGGATGCTGCATGACTAGCCTCTTGACTTCCCCACAATGATGGACTGTACTGGAATCCTGAAAGAACTATACCCTTTCTCCTTTAAGTTGCTTTTGTTAGGGTATTTTACCTCAGCAATAAGAAGCAAAAGTAAGATGTACCACAAACATTTTTAAATCTTGAACTATATGCCAGCCCTGTTCACTGGCTTAAGGGTCATTTCGAACCCCCTTAGCATGCATTGTGGTGTATTCTCTCCCTACCTCAGACATCCTTTCTTCTGGAAAAGACTGTTCCTTGACATTCTTCCTTTTCTCACTTCCTCTTGGGAGTTACGTGATTGATTCCAAGGAAGCTGGAGCCACCACAGCCTTAGCAGCACCTACTAACCAATCTACACAACCCACACCCAGCCAGCGTGATGGGATTGTGAGAGAAATCCACTCAAAAGAGATCCAGTTAGGATTGCTCTCGAAATGCTGGCATTTGGCTTGCTAACCACACACCATGCATGAAAGAGACTCCTCTCAGGGTAGACATCATGATCATGGGGAAGATATACCTGAAGACAAGTACGGATTGACAGGTTGAAGGAAGCATCAGAGTGTGGAGGGCACCAGTGTCTGAGCCCTGAGGACATAGAAGGTGTCTGAGTGTGCGAGAAATATGGTTCTCAGTGCAATCCAGCACTGCAGCAGCAGCTAGAGACAAATTCTCAGGCCCCACCCCAATCCTGCCTTACTAGAAACTTGGGAGCAGGCTCCAGCCACCTGTGTTCCTATGAACTGAGTAAAAGACTCCAATACTTGTTAAAGTTTGGAAGTCACAGTCTCATTTAGTTACATCAGCCAGTAAATCTGCTTACGAGCATAAGGCAGTTGGGTTTTTGTTTCCTGTGTCACCTGTACTTTGAACTAGCCAGATTGATGAAGCAATGACAAACACAGCTATAGTGTGTCCTTTGAGTCCCCAGGAATCTGTTTACTGGGGGTTGGGGATGGGAATGGAGGTGCATTCTTGCCTCTGAGTGGAAATCTGGAAGAGTCCCATTCTCTTTGCCTCTTTCTTCTTTTCAAGATTTCTGCTCATTAGGACAAAATATGCATAGCATATAATGTTATCCTGCTGCTGACGTGGGTGCACAGGTCACGAGTGTTAAACACTCACAGCGAGGTGCAGTTGGAATCATCTTTTAACCCCAAATAAACTTGGCTCCCATTAAACAGTGACTTCCTGTCTCTCTCCTCCCTGATGCCTGGAAGCCATCATTCTCCTTTCCCTTTCTGTGTATCTAACTACCCGAGGCGCCCAGGGGTGTTATATATTCATCGCTTATCCTTTTGTCAGTGACTCTGTGCATGAGACATACTGTTTTCAACATTTGTCCATGTATGCCTTATATACTGTGGTCTCTTGTCTGTTGGAGGCTGAAGGAGTCTGCTGTTTGCACACTCCACATTTTATTTACCCGTCATCCACCAGCAGATGCTCGTTTGGCTTCCAGCTCCGGGCTTCCAGGAGGACGCATGCGCACATGTCTGCTTGAGTCTATTCTCTCCCAAGCACTCTCAGCTCAGATACTTCACAAATCTACTCTCTCTACCAGAGTGATAAATGGGTTCTGCACACTTGGGATATTTTTCTCCTACTTTTTTCAATGTAACTCAATACCCTGTTATACAACTGAAAACACATGCTACATCCTTGTTATAGTTCTTAAAGTCTGAGTCATAGCCCAACCCTCAAACAGGAAGGGAAACTCACAGGCACTTAGGAAGCACAGGGCTGGTCCCAGAAAGAGCTTTCTGAGTCTTTATCTCATAAAATAGGTGCAACAACTTTGCCAAACAAGGACTCTTATCTTTTACAGAGGAGTAAACTCAGTTTCAGGCAGGACAAATAGCATCTCTGGCCCCACAGCTCCAGATCCCAGATTAGAATCCTAACAGTTCTGTGGATCTGTAGAGCAATTACATAATCTTTTCTACCTGCTCCAATTTCATGTCCAACTGGAGAGATGAAACTAAGTTACAGAGTACTGATGGTAAATTTTTTTAAAAAACGTTTGTAAAGGTTATTTTAATTTTATGTCAACAAATGTTTGGGCTCCATGTGTATGTGCAGTACCCATGGAGGCCAGGAGAGGGCATCAGATCCCCCTGGAACTGGAGTTGTAGATGGTTATAAGATGGGGGGGGGGGTGGGGGTGGCTGGGAACTAAACAGAAGTCCACTGTAAGAACAGCAGTGCTCTTGACCACTAAGCCTGATCTCCAGCCCAGTGACCATAAATAATGGGGATACTCACCCACTGGTTGGAGAGCAATCTGTGTTGGAGGTTGAACTTTCCCAGGACCTCTAAGAATCAGTGATTTTTATA
This sequence comes from Mus caroli, assembly GCF_978045245.1. Lineage (NCBI taxonomy): Eukaryota > Metazoa > Chordata > Mammalia > Rodentia > Muridae > Mus > Mus caroli. The sequence goes on along the minus strand of NW_028227261.1, from coordinate 142,772,265 downwards.
TCAACAGCAGTTAAGGGCGAAAACATTCCTAGGGTGAGACTCCAGTGGGGAAAAGGTGGGGAGGACAGAGTTAGCATGAGCTATGCGAGGGGCAGAGATTGGCCCTTCCGAAGTAGAAGGCACCTACTACAGAACACCAAGCAGTTAGTTTAGAACAGAGGATTCCATGAACCAAAAACCATGACCAAAAACTGGAAGCTTTTTGAAAGCAGCGTGGCCTTAACACTTGCATCAGGAGAAGTGTAGTCAAACCTCTGCCTTATTCTAACTGGAAATCTTGGACGAGCCATTAGAACACATGCTTCCATTGTTCCCTCATCTGTAAAGAGAGCTTAATACCCACTCTGTAGCAATGTTGTGAGAAGATGTGATATTTGATGAATACAGTGTTTGTCCCAGGCCTGACTCATGACGGCTCAGTCACAGGAGCAGCTGTTGTTGCTGTCAGTGACATGTGTATACGCAGCAGAGTATGCCAACAGGGAATCCGGGCACTTCCTCGTCTCAAGAGTGCTGACCCAGAGAGCACTTCAGGGAAACTTCGTGACAACAGAAGTCAGTCTGGAGTAGAGACATGACATCAGTGGCAAAGGGGACTTAGAGGTGACATTGGGTGTGACATTGTGAGAAGTGGGCTAGGAATGGTAGAAAAAGCTGGAGTAAAACATGAAGAGCTAAGGGGACCAGAGCATCTGAGTAAGGCCTTAGAGAGAGGGAAAGTCTTGACAACCCCAAACTCACAGCAACTCCTCACAGACGTGGAGCAGGCAGGAGGAGAGAGGGGGATGAGATTTTCATGGCAACAGCAGCCAAAACTAAGGCAGCAGAGCCAACAGTCTGAGGGATGGGGTGGGGGAGGCATCCCAAGGAGGTTGTCCTTCCAGAATGTTGACTTGGACAGGATGACAGGACATTGAAAAGAACACAGAGTAGTGTCCTTCATGAGCAATTGATACCAGAGACTATGAGGGGAAATCAGCACACCTGAGAGACAGACAGAGCACAGGAAGTATAGGGCAGACCTTCATAAACAGATTGAGGCACTCTTCATGTTAAACATTCCCATTGCTTAAAGCAAATAACAGCAAAAAACCAGGTGATTGTGACTTTCACGGGGAAGTCACAGAGACCTGGATATGAGAGACCTCATGTGGCCAGCTTTCATTTAACTAACCCACATGATTGCTCTGTGAGGCAAAGTGCCAAGTAGCCTGCACTTCTGGATGAAGGAGGGAGAGGGGTGTATAGAATGTTGCATTTTTCTTGTGCTGAGGAGCACTGATATTTGTCTGGATATCCAGTATGTGTGAGCCATATGACAAGACATTAATACAGCACTAATTCTCATGCTAGATGCTAGCACCCAATGAACGCTTGACTGGAAATTCTATGAACATTTCCCGGTTGCTAGGTTACTCACCAGAATATTACATTGTGTATTTCTTCACGTGTTCCTGTGTATACACCACTACTTTAACCATGGTCCATTATTTTTTAAAATACAAAATGGATGAGCCATTATCCTATGGTTTTGACATCGTAGTGCGTACATGTGTGCATGAATGCACACTCGCATGTTTGTGTGTGTGTGTGTGTGTGTGTGTGTGAGTGCACTTGTGATCAGGCATGTGTGCCACAATGTATGTATAAAGATCAAAGAACAACTTGTGGGAATTGATTCTCTTCTGCCTTGTGGATTCCACAGATGAAATTCAAACCACAAGGCTTGGCAGCAAGCACCTTTGCTGACTGAGCCGTGTCTGCCGCTTGTTTTGGATCAAAATCGTTCTCTGTAAAAATTAACCAATCTAAGAGTTACTCTTAAAGTTAAATTTTCCTTTTGCTTTTGAACTTAGTCTGATTATTTCTATGTAAATCACCTTGTTGATCTTCTCTCTAAGGTCTTAGCACACCAGAATGTAATCCATTTCTTATCTGAATGAAATGGCATGCATCACTAGTTGAATTCTTGAAGTGAGTCTCGTCTCGTTGCTGTTCAGAGTTAGAGTGGATTGTAAATGGAAGTGTTTAAATTTTCTATAAGCAATGCAGTGTCTCCGAAGGTGCCTTCCAGGTAGAAGGGGGAGAGAGAAGAAGAGACTGAGTGCTTGCTTTGTTTCAGGAGCACACATGCTCCTGAATATTAAAATTCAAATCAGAAATATTCACACCACTAGCTTTTCCATTTAATGAAAGTTGAGTTATCTGAGCTAGCAACCTAGGTGAAAAAGAACACCATGCCCACAGGAGAATGTTTTGAGTTTTTGTTTGTTCTTCAGAGACAGGGTTTCTCTGTGTAGCCCTGGCTGTCCTGGAACTCACTTTGTAAACCAGGCTGGTCTCGAACTCAGAAATCCGCCTCCCTCTGCCTCCCAAGTGCTGGGATTAAAGGCGTGCACCACCACGCCTGGCTGAATGTTTTGAGTTTTATTTATCGAATTTGAACAATACATTGGAGGTTTGTAGATGGCGCTCCTCACTCTGTTCCTACCTGACCCTGCCATTGTCGGTTTCATTGTTCTGCTTCTGCTATATCGCTGGTTATATAAGGAAGAGACCATGTCTGCCCTGCGCAGATCCCTGGTACCCACATAGTGGAAGGAAATGACTGATTCTCCAAAATTCCGTTATCCTCTGACCTTTATTTCTTCACTGTGGCCTGAGTACCTACACACACACACACACACACAAGTGTATACATGCACACATGTACACACACACCCATGCACACACACACACATGCACACAAAGAAAAACATGCTTAGAGTAGATGTTTAGTCTTCTCATGACAAAGAAACAAACAAACAAAAGACACCAACCAACAAAAGAAAAATGAAACCAAACCAACAAAAACACAAAAAGAAAAGAGACATTTCAGCTGATACCACAGAACTACAGAGGATCCTAAGAGTCTTCCGTGAACAGTTATATACCAAGAAACTGTTTCTCAGATCGGCTCATTCACAAGTCACTTGATCTTTTTTAAAGTATATACTTATTGTATACACATCTTAAAATATGTGTATAGTGTGGGATTGAGCTTATTAACATATGCTGTGTACAATTCCTGGGTCAATAGTAATGGCCATGCAACACATATTCAACAATCAAAGTCAGTGAAGGGTGATCATAAGCTACTGCATGTGACTAGTCACACAGAATGCTCACATATATTTCATGATTGCATCAGTGCAACCATTGGTATCACCCATGAAAAACATCTTCTCAAGGCTTGTTGCCTCTTGTCTCTTTGATAGAAGCCATTTTAATATTTGTGAAGCAGTATCTCACTGAAGTTCAAGTTCTCTTCTCTCCAATGATGGGCGACACTGAACATTTTTTCATTGACCTTTTGGTCTGTTTTTGAGAAATGTCTACTTAGTTCTTGGTCCATTTTCTAGTCAGGCTATTTTCTTACTATTGTGCCACGCACTCTGGTCGAGTCGGCTTGACAGGCTGTGAGGCTTGGAAGCTACTCATGAGGCAAAGAGTTTCACGGAAACTCACCTCCTGGAGTCTGGCGTCCTCTCTAACCCACACATTAATATTCCATTCCCGTGTTAGTCTGGTGTATGGATCCACGTGCTCTCTTTTAGTATTATCCTATTATAAGTGCCTTTTAAGATTGAATTCTGACATAGCTAAAGCCTTCGCCAGTGTTCCAACAGTCCTAGAAAATCCTTGAGCAGACCATGGGCTTGGAATTCAGTAAGAATGTTGCTATTCAGTGACATTCAGAATTGCCTCTAGTATTACACTATCACTTTGGATAAAAGCTAAGTCACTGCCCTACACAGGAATTTACCATCTTCTAGGAAGAAGGAAGTTTGAGACCTAAAGAGGAACCAGAATAGATACTTAAAACTATAGCTGAGTTACACCCATACACACGTATTTTACAATGGCCTAAGGGAAAAGTGGACTATACAATAGACTAAAATAGGAACTATGGCAAGGGCATGAAGCCCTTGACCTTGGCTTCTAAGATTAAGTGAATCTTAGGTGGAGCCCTTGTTGATCCCAGTTGTTAACAATGAATTCTACCCCAGGTGGTTCCTGGTTAGACCTTCTGTGTTTGCATTCCTCTGTTTTATGTTAGAATCCAGTAACCTCTTTGTACCTTGCTGGTGTGTCACCCAACTTCCTTATTTTCTTCTGTATAAAAAGTTTGATGCTCGATTTGACAAATTACATTCAGATTCTACACAACCTCTCCTGTGTGCATCTGTCTGTCATTCCATCTGAAGCTTTGCCCGCCCGTGACTAGAGACCTGTTCCACGCAGACAAAGGGGCCCAGAGGGTCTGTGGCACTATTGAGTTGAGTTCCTGTATATTTTGGCCATTAACCACTTATCAATGTATGGTCTGCAAGCATTTTTTTTTTCTGTTTTCCTACATTGCATCTTTGCTCCCTCTATTGTTTCCTTGGCTGTACATAAGACTTTTAAGTTCCAGCAATCTCACAACATGAATAATTTTTGCTTTTGGGGTTGGTGCTTTAGAATATTTGTCCAGATCACTATTACTTTTCTCTGTGTTTTCTACTATTATCCTTAAAGCTTAAATATGGAGTTCATTTGCATTTATTTTATGTGACATACAAGAAGGGCATTAATTTCTTTGTTCTGCAAGTAGATATTCACTTGTCTCAAACTGTGTGACAAGATTATCTTCTTGCTCCCAAAAAGATAAAATGACTGTGAAAGCAGATGTTTATCACAGGGCATTCTAGTCTGTTCCATTGATCAATATGTTTATTTTCAGTTTGGTACCATGCTGTTTTGACTACTGTAGCTTTGAAGTCAGGTAGTCTTACAGTTCTAGATTTCTTCTTCTTAAAAAATATTTTTATTATCTTTCATTGTATGTGTGTTTATGCACATAAATGCAGGTGTGTTATGAGGTTATAGGAATAATATCCATTGGAGCTAGAGCTATAGACAGTTGAGTTGTGAGACTCCTGGCATTAGCCCACTAGAAGAGCAAGCAGCCTTCACCATCTCTCCATCCCTCATTATTGAATTTGTTTTAGTAATGTTGTCTTGAAGAATTGTATCTAGCATTATCAGGGAGATTGGTCTTTAATTTTTTTTTCCTATATACAATGCTGTTGTTTGGCTTTGAGATTTAGGGAGACTTGGGACTCCTAAAATTTGTGCTTCCTCAATTTTGTGGGAAAACCTGGAGAAATTTTTATTTTACTTTTAAAAAAGTGAAATTAAGAGTTGATTACTTAAAAAAAAAAAGATAAAATCAACAAACTTTTCTCTGGACTAATTAAGAAATCTAAAGAGAAAACTTAAATTTGTAAATTCACAGATGAGAAAGACTGATGGGCCGTGGTGGTACATGCCCTTAGTCCCAGTACTCAGGAAGCAGGACAAGTGTGTTTCCATGAGGTTGAGGCCAGCCTTGTCTACAGACTGAGTTCTAGAACAGTCACAGCTACACAGAGAAGCCACAAAGCCCTGTCTCAAAAAAAAAAAACACAACAAAAACAAAAAAACAAAAAACAGAAAACAAACAAAAACAAAACTAGAGAGAAAGAGAGAGAGACAAAGACACAGACAGAGAGACAAAGAGAGAGGAGGGCTATTGCAACTGATACCACAGTACTACAAAGGATCCTAGGAGATCATCATGAACAGTTGTACACTAAGAAATTGGAAAACCTAGAAGAAAATCATATATCCCTGGTCTTAAACAGCCTGTTAACATTGAATCACAACAAAGTGTATAAGATATCTGAACAGACCAGTAATGAACAAAGACAATGATTCAATAATGTCTCTCTTAAAACAAAACAAAACAACTTAGAATCTGATGATACCACTGCCAAATTCTACAGACCATTTCACTTACTCTGATATTCCATATTTGCCTTTAAATAGAATCTTATTTTAGCAAGATCATATTTACTTTTAAAGAAAACTTAATATCATTTGATAACTAGAAATTTTATTTCACCTACTACACACAGGGGGAAACAAAGAAAGTAGAATGCCATTAAGGTATATAAAATTACCCATTGAAGACTTGCGACCTAAAGTATTGTTTATCTTTTATTTTTTTTAGAAGTGCAAGAACAGGAATAAATTCATTGCTGCTGCTAGCTTGAGGCACTCTCCTGTATAAGACAGTGGAACGAGAATTCAACTGAGTGCTAGCTATGAATGAGTCACAAATTCTGAAGGAACTGGCTCATTCTTTTATTGATCAATAATTTTGTACCCTGTCCTCAGATACTCTGGTGTTGTGGATCATACTCTGTATAGTCCTGAACAGTTGGAGGCAAACAGGTTCCACTGTGGTATCCGCAGTGGGCATTTAATCAGAATGGCTCAAGATGAAAATGTAAACACTGCTGGCTGAATTCTGGCAGAAGACTTTTGAATGAAGCAAGATGTCTTGGTACACATTCATCATCCCAGTACTTGGGTGATGGAGATAAAAGGATTTCAAGTTTGAAGCTGGCCTGGTCTACATAGCAAGAGTCTGTCTCAAGAAATCAAAATCAACCAGCCAAGCATGTTTTATATGCCCCCAAAGGGAAAAAAAATCTACCAAGAGTTCTGTCTTTCTTTTCCTTCTCACTTACCCCCTCGATGTGTGTGTGTGTGTGTGTGTGTGTGTGTGTGTGTGTGCATGTTTCTGGGGATCTGACACAGGCTCTTGGCCTATCACTGATATTATAGCCCTAGATCCACTGAGTTACATCTCCAGGTCTGTTTTTATTTTTTTCCTACTTTTCTTGAGCAGCTGGGAGTGTAGATCTGAGCTACCTGCCACCACCAAGCTTGTCTGAGAACTTCTTTTTATTGAATTTAAAGCTCTTCCAATTATTGAAGGATCAATTCAGATATAAACCACAGCAGAATACTGCCTAAGCAGTGTGTTCTTTTGTTCAGTTAAAAAAGAAAAAGCAAAAATACTTGGTGGAAGGGATGGCTCAGGCTCAGTTCTGACCCTCAGCTAAGGTAAATTCGATTAGGCCATGTTTTTTAAGGCACATTTTTATTTTCTGAGGTAACATTTTTCTTATCAGATATACCTCAGGACTATGAACCAATGGCATATGACAAAGAATAAAAAAAACTTAGTGGTTTTTTTCTCTTTGGGGCACATTAAAAAATTATATTCCACTCTTTGTTTGGCTGGTTGATTTTGGGAAGTGCTTCAAGGAGAATTCCAGATAAGGACACATTTGCTAGATCAAGCCATCTTTACTTACATTCTCCATAGGATGCAAACTTACTGGCCTTTATTCTACTTCTTTGAGGGATGAAACATTTCGTCTGCTGGTGCTGCTTAAAAGTTGTCTATTAGACAACCAGTCAGTGACCTGTCCTGTCTGCAGAAAGCCAGCTGAGATCTGTAGTTCTGTCTCCAAGCAGGTGGGGATACGGTTGTCCTTTCAATGCATTGGCTAGAAGCTCTCCCCTGCCAAGAACTGAACGCTTTAATTCTGTGATTCATCAAAGCCATTCCTTATACATGGTGTCAAATAACCTTTCTTTTCAGGAGGTCTAACCCAGTAGCCTCCCAGACCTCAGGATGAAAGCAGGCAGCGTGTACACAGTGTGAAGAAGGACAAAGGAGAAACACACTCAAAGCCGAGCCCCACGTTATATAATGCCTGTGTTTGAAGATCCATGACCCATAAAGCATTTACCTACTTTGTGGGGTTTAAATAAAGCAGAGTGGTGTTCCTTTTTAAAGAACTACTTTACAGTTACCTTTCTGTCAGAATTCCAATTATTCTATGACTCAGTGGGTATGTGTCTAGCTTTTACAAAAGACTCCTTTTTTATTATTTTGGATAAGAATGAAGAAGTTTTCATATGAAGTTTGTAAAGAACATGTTTATATAACAATGCATAGCTGCATCAAACACATACACACTTCATTTCATGTTTGAAGTAAAGTATCCTAAATGACATTTTAGGAACTGAGGCTTCCCCATAGTGGAAGGACATTTTCTTTGGCCTGTTTATCTGAGTGTGCAGTAATCCGTTCCTGTCTAGAAACTGACTCAGGTCTGTGGCAAGGATGGGGGGCGTCAACCTCACCTTACCTGGGTGTTAGGATAAAGCCTCCTCAGTTAATATACACATGAGAGACATTTCCCCAGGTTTCATAAACCTTGTTTACAGACCCTGTTAGATTTCATCTGTAGCAGCACCTGGCTAGCTGTGCACACTGAAGCATTTCACCTTCTGCGGGGCACGCTGGAGACTGTCTTTCCCAGAACTCTTGTACATTGGCTATAGCCTGTGACTTGTTCTGTCCTGTGGAGTATGTTCAGAATTAAGTACTTACCTTCCTCTGTCCCTTTGAAAGTTCTGTGTGACTCTGTTTACTGAGTGACACAGGATTCAAACAGTCCCCTAAAGAGAGTCAAAGTCACAAAACAAGTGGCCACATGCCAATCCTATATGTGCATGTGACTGTGAACTTTGAAAAGTTAAGAAATAAAATTTCATTATCTTAAGTCAATAAGGCTTGAATATTTATGTCTAATTGTTTTACTAGTGGCTCTCAATACATTATCCATTGCCTGTTCTTTTATCTTTGCCCCCTTTCTTGTTCCTATTATTTCTCAGTGTGTGTGTGTTAGCCAGAGGTTTATACTAAGTGTCTCCCCTTATTTTTCGGTTCAGTTACACTGATGGATAGTGAGCTCTGGGGATTCACCAGTCTCCACATCCCTGGGGTTAGACTTACAGATGTATGCCAGTGTGCCTAGCTCTTAAATGGGTGCTGTGGATCTGACTCAGGTTCAAATATTTTCATAGTAAGCATTTTACCCATGGAATCATCTTCCTAGCCTGTAGTTCTGTCTTCGTGACTAAATTAAGGTGTCTGTAGGTGGACATAGGAATAAAGCCTTCACTATGTTGAAATGACAATCAGACTTCATTAATTAGGAGAAAAAGTTTAACCAATTCAACTTTTCCAGAATCTTACAACTTGAATACTTAAGACAATTTTTGTTGAATAACCGTTTGAGTAGAAAGTAACCATCTAAGTCCCATGTGATTAATTCTCTTTGGGAACTTTGACAAATATGGTTATCTCCACACTAATGACCCAGCAGATGTGTACATGACAACTCTTTGCTGATACACATTAACACCATTGTACACAGACTTGCAGATCAATATTAGCCAGAGCACTCAGCTGACCCTGGGTGGCTGTATGGCTTCTGGACACGGTAGCCTGCTGTCTAGCTGCTGGGAAAGACATCTGAATGGGAAAGGCATCAGAACAGCTTATGACTAGCTGAGACTTCCAAAAGAATTCACGGTTCAAGAGTGCTTTAAAGAGCGAACAACCCTCCCAGCTAAAGTTATGGGCTGACCTTGCTTGAGACCTTGTAACCACATTCTATCAGCTCTGGTGTGGTAGTTAACCCTTTCTTCTCCTTGCCATTTTCTCCTCCCCATAGACGGTAGCTCTGAAACTGGATTCAAGGGAACCCCATCCCAAGGCTACGTCAAAAAATGGGCCCTATGAACTCATTCTGGATTGAACCAGAAAAAGCTAATTTTGTTTCGCTTTGCAAATTGTGTTTTGACATAGGGATTTGCTTTCCTTTGAGAGTGGGGACACCCACCCCCATGGCCTTACAGATTTCACTCCATAGAGTTAGGTTTCATAAGAAGGCCACATCAACTCCTAGTTTTAGCCTCACAAACACCCAGTGCTGTCCTTATCTGAATTCACAGCACATTACTTCCTGAGCCCCCACACATAGGCCCACTCACATTCTCCCATCTTCGCTTGCTAGATGTCTCATATACACCTCCTCGGAGTATTCCTGGAATAAATCACATCACCCTGCCTACTCTTCTTTCCTAATTGATGACATCACCACCTTCCTGATGATTCAGCACAACACTCTGAACCCCACCGAACTCTCTTGTCTACTTTCCCCACATCCAGTTAGTTCTGTCTGTAAGCTGTCCTAATTACCTCTAAATGATCTTCTTCCTCTCCATCTCTACTGCCCCTGGCTTGGTGTGGGATCTGCTCATCAATCTTCACCCACCATTACAAGACTCCAATCAACTCTCATAGCAATCTGTGGCATGGCCACCCTGACCATTCTCTAAACCACAATAGAAATCATACAGTTGCTACTTGGTTGTAACTTTGTAGCTAACAAACCGCTTTCTTGTACATTCTCACACTTAGAGCTCATAATATTCTATCTTAAGCTTTCTTTTAATAGGATATTTTGTTAATTTTTGAGATTTCCATTTAATGTATTTTGATCATATTCACCTTCTACTCCCTCCCAGCTAATTCCCCCAGACCGCAGGGGACACCTCCCCCATCCCACCCTACCCAGGCTGCTAGTTGTTCTCTTGCTCTCTTTTTAAAAATAACCTACCAAGTCAATTTGTGCCAGGCCTCCACTGGAATGTGGTCTGCCTACCAGGGGCCTCCCTGACTTTCCCTCCTCCACAGATTGGAGTGAGAACTCATGAGGCCCTCCCCAGCTCTGTGCTACAATGTGTGCTGGCTTAGTCTTGGGCAGGTCTTGTACAGTCAACCATAGTGCTGTGTGTGTTCATAAGTACAGACCTTGCCATGTCCTGAAAACACTGTTTTGCTCTGGTCCTCCTCAGCTTTTGGCTCTTGCAATCCCTTTGCCCCTCTTCTCTGATGGTCCCTGAGACATTGTAGAGGTACAGATGTAACATTTGTGGCCGAGCACCCCATTGGCTGATGCTTATTCTCTGCACTCTGACCAGCTGTGAGTGTCTGAATGGATGAGGTTCAAGAGTTGTGCTAGCCTGTGAATACAGAGGATGGAGTTTAAGGACAGACAGACACTATGCTTTAGCAGAATAATAGCATCAGGTTCAGTCCAGGAGCCTGTGAGCTCCCAACCCTGGGGTGTTGGCCAGTAAAGCTCACAACATTCTAACAAGATGATGTCATTATTCTAATTTAGAACAGGAAACTGAGCCTTAACTTATCATATTGACCAAATAGTCTTGCAAAGATACGAAGAGCTGAGATTTGAATCCAATTCTGAAGAGTCTGTATGTGTGGATGACACTGAGCCACACTACCAAGCCTGTATCACCACTGTCTTCAGAAATCCAGTGCTTTCAGTCTGGAGAAAATTTTATAACTGTGCCTTAGAGCTTCTTCCTGGCTTTAGAGTTCAGCTTGAGGCAGAGCTTGCATTCTAGCATGAAACCCTGGATCAGTTATGCGAGCTCTCTCGGCCTCAGCTTCTTAATCTGCAGAGTAAAGCTATCAATGCACTGTACCCACTGGTGTTGTCCTGGGCCTTAACAAGAGAATGCACATGATGCAGAAGTGCTCTGTACTGTTGGATGTTGGTAACAATTTAACAGTCTCATTGTGCTGGCTATTTTAAGTCATCTGAGAGGATAGAAACTCAATTGAGAAAATAAGGTTGGGCTGTAAGGCAAGCCTGTAGGGCAGCAGTTTTCAGCCTGTGAGTCTCTATCCCTCTGGGGGTTGCATATCAGATATCCTACATACCAGACATTTTCACTACAACTTAGTAGCCAAATTACAATCATGAAGTAGTAACAAAATAATCTTGTAGTTGGGATTGCTACAACCTGAGGAACGGTATTAAAGGGTTGCAGCATCTGGAAGGCTGAGAACCTTTGTGGTAGCACATTTTCTCATTAGTGATTGATGTGAGAGGCGTGCCATACCTGTGCTGGTGGTCCTGGGCGCTGTAAGAGCAGGCTCAGGCTGAAGAAGAGCACTGACTGCTCTTTTAGAAGACCTGAGCTCAATTGCTAACAAACACATGGTGGCTCACAACCATCTGTAATGGAATCCAGTGCCCTCTTCTGGTGTGTCTGAAGTCAGCAACAGTGTATATATATATAAAATAAATAAATCTTTAAAGCAAGCAAGCAAACAAACAAACAAAGCAGGCTGAGCAGGCCATGAGGAGCAAGCCAGTAAGCAGCACTCCTTCATCACCTCTGCATCAGCTCCTGCCTGCTGGTTTGAATTCCTGCCTTGACATTCCTCAATAGACTCAAGATGTGTAAGTTAAATAAACCCTTTCCTCCTCAAGCTGCTTTTAGTCACCCTGCTGTTTCATCACAGCAACAGTAACCCTAGCTAGAAGGCTCATCTTACACCATGTCCTTTTCCTCTTCTATCCAGAGGCAGACCAGATCACAAGCTGTTCCTTTCTCTATGACGCCTTAGAAATATCAGTTGATGACCAACTCTTTCCCACAGCACCATAAGTATCTGCCTCTTTAGTTAGATACATGGTTAGATAAAAAAAAAAGTGAGTTCCAGGACAGCCAGGCCTATACAGAGAAACCCTGTCTCGAACTCATAACAGATTTGAATTGTTCTTCTACAAACTCTTCTAGTCTGGTTCTTTCACTTTTATCATGTCTTTGCACTGCCTCTCCCTGACACCTCCCACTTCTGACTTCACATTTGTCCTTGAGGCTCTTTCTTGCTCCAGCTTGCCAGCCAGCCCTGCTGCCTCACTCTATCTAGGGACAGTTATCAGACCTCAGCCCCAAGCCAGGATTGTGTCCCCAGGCAAGGCTGTTGCTTGCTTTCTCTGGCATCTGACCTCACTCTACTCCTAGCTTTTTCGGCGCTGACAATACCCAAGAACTGATCAACAATGGTTCTGATGAGATGATCACAGCTCATATCATCCTGCTGTTACTTGTCTTTCTTGTCTGATAGATGAACTTTTCCAGGAGGTAGAGACCTTGTCCTTGACGGTAGTAGATCTTCCATAGAACCTGGTTTAGAATAAGCTGTATTGAGTGATCATTGATTGAATATAGTTTTATCTCAACCTGGTGACCCTGGGTCCGCTGGCTGTGTCAGTTCTCAAGGCCACAGGGAGGCCTCCGTGGCACATGCACTTCCTCTCCCATTACACAGCCAGGTTCAGATAAATGGGAAGAGCAGATAGCGATGACTCTGTATGAGTTTTCTTCAGAATGTGAAAGCATCTTATCATCTCACCCATGAAAGACTTTTTTCTTACCCTTTTACATTGTATGCCATTTCTATAAACTTGAATGTTATCAACATCTTTTATTCATTTTACTTCATTTATATATTCTCAGAATTAATGCTCTGCATCTTACCGAAGTTGTTCGTTAATATTAATCTCCTACTTTTGTGTACTAGTTCCCTGAACAAAATCTTTTCTGATTTTCTCAATCTGTGTTTATATTTAAGTGTGTGTCAGTGTGTCTGTGAGTGTATGAATGTGTTTCTGTCTGTGTGTGATAGTGTTGTGCCACCTATTACAAAGCATATATTACAAAATAGTGATTAAGTTGAAGACACATAAGACTATAAATCTCATTTTCTGTTTGATTCAACTACCATGGCTCTCATGGAATACATTTCCCTTAATAACTAGTCCTTAATTATTTTTGGCTATAAAATAATAAAGATACTTAAGTAATCATGTCTCTTTTTACTTCTGAATATCTGTGGCCTGTGGTTCTAAGACTATATTTAAGACCTTGGTGTCTCCTTGTCTATGATGATCTCAGAATTAGTCTAAAGGATTTTAAAATGCTATTATTATTTTACTAAGAGAAATATACACTAAGAGAAATATACAAAGCATCACTTTGGGTGTCTCTGCTAGCTAATGTGTGGTGGCATGCTCAATACCTATTTGAAGAATTATCATTTCTGCTCAAACCAGAAGATTGAAACAAATTCTGTCAAAAGCTGTAAGTACTGTGGAAAAATAGTTTTCAGTTTAATAATTGGAAAAGAGAAGGAGAAATAGAAGCTAAGTGTAGTTCTGAGGATTCAAGTCTCCAGTTACTGAGAAAATCACAGGCTGGAAGATAGCTTGGCCAATCCACATGCTGCCCCAGCCATTATCCTCTTCAGCAGTTGGCTCTGTAGAATACGAAGACATTTAATAATACTGGATAAGGAGGTTGTTCTGCTTAAAAATATATCTTTTAAAATGCATATGTCCTTTCAATTCTTCTAGATATTCTCATAAGTATATAATTGATATAAGTGGCCGGGCGTGGTGGCGCACGCCTTTAATCCCAGCACTTGGGAGGCAGAGGCAGGCGGATTTCTGAGTTCGAGGCCAGCCTGGTCTACAGAGTGAGTTCCAGGACAGCCAGGACTACACAGAGAAACCCTGTCTCGAAAAACCAAAAAAAAAAAGAAAAAAAAATTGATATAAGTGTAAAGTTTTAACTAAATGGTCATTCTCAGGCTTTAGTAAAGGAAATAAACTCATCAAATGCTTGTGGATTGGAGACTGGGAAGATGGCTCAGTTGATAAAGTGCTTGGGAGGCAAGCATAAGGACTGAGCTCAGACACTGAGCATGCACATAAGAAGCCAATGTGGCATCGTGTGGCTGTAATCCCAGCCTCGAGGAGGCAAGGCCCATGGGGCATGTAAGCCTGCCTGGGATTGCTCAGTGAGTTCCCAGACTGTCATAAAAACATGGTGGGAAGTGACTGAGGAAGACACTAGCCTCCACACACAGGCACATATGTGCATGCTACTACCATACAATATTCATGCAAGTGCATGCTTGCGCGCGCACACACACATACACACACACACACACACACACACATACAGAGAGAGAGAGAGAGAGAGAGAGAGAGAGAGAGAGTTAGTTTATGAACTAAACAAATTAGCATTTCTTAAATAAAGGGCAATACATATCACATATTTGGGGTTACTGCTCTCTAAATAGGGTGTGCCTTGGTACACAATAGAGGAGATGTGCAAACACTTATAAGGTAAGGGTTATTTTAGGAAGAACCACTTTCCTGCTTCCTTTCCCCAGCTCCATTATAGAACAAACCAGAATTAATGGGAAATCTCATAATTTGAGCCACAGGTCTGAAGAGGAACTTGGAAGGAGAGAAAATGAGGGAGATAACATGGGGTAAAAAGGCAGAAGGTGAGAAAGGAGGCCAGGGGAGAGGCACTACTAGATGCATCAGAGTAGGCCTTTCCAGGAGCCCAAGGAGACTCTCTTGTGCCACCTTCTGAAAACAACATGTAAATGCACCATAGAGATCTTATTCTCATGGACTGTGCTGCTGTTTTAAATGGTTAGTATACAGTAAGAGTTTCCTAATGATGGTCTGCTATACTAATAGGTTGGTGCCCGGTGCATTTGGCATCAGAGAGGTTTCATCTAGCAGCTGATGGAAACAGATGCAGAGAACCACAGACAAACAGTAAGAGGAGCTTGGAGAATCCTGTAGAAGCCAGGGAGGAAGGATTGTAGGAGCCAGAGGGGCTAAGGACACCACAAGAAAACCTACAGAATCAACTAACCTGGGTCCATAGGAGCTCACAGAGGCTGAACTGACAGTCATGGAGCCTGCACGGGACTGACCTAGGCCCTCTGCATATATGTTAGTGTTGTGTAGCTCGGTCTTCATGTGCGACTCCTTCCTTTCTGACTCTTTTGCCTGTCTTTGGGAACCTTTTCCTCAGTCACCTTAATACGAGAGGAGGTGCCTAGTTTTACTGCAACCTGATATGCCATGTTTGGTTGATATCCGTGGGAGGCCTCCCTTTTCTGAAGAGAAATGAAAGGTTGGGGGAAAAGGGAGAGGGGAGGGGAGGGACTAGGAGGAAAGGAAGGAGGGGAAACTGTGGTTGGGATGTAAACAAATAATTAAAGAGTTTAGAGTAGCAAACAAGGAAAAGATACAGCATTGAAAGATAGTTTGAGAAGATGTTAATATTTGTTAACATGAAGAGATATTTATGCACTGTGTGTATATATTTGAATGAGAGATGCAGGAAACAAAAAGAGGGCACAGTAACTGAAGGAAGATGGAATATTGTAACTTGTTTAAGATCCCACAGCTCTGATCTGGGACTGAGAACAAAGCAGAACAGCCCCCAGGCATGCCAGGGCAGGGCTGTTGTTAAGGCATTCCTAAGAACATCTTGGCCGTAAAGATGAAACGGTATTCAAGGACAAATGGGACTATATTATCTAAGCTAACACCATCTGGCGGGAATCTCCCCTCAATCTGTAGACAGGCAGGGTCATCTTATCTAGTCCACGCCATCTGGCCGGAACCTCCCCTCTGTCTATTGCCCCTTGGCACCAGGAAAAAGTCATACATCAACTGGTTGCTATGTGAACAAAGATAAGCCCAAGCCCACCGGAACAAAGCTCTGATGCCCCTTTTGCTGATATGTAATCTTTCTGTTAATGAATCAACCCCATGCCTTTGTCAAAATTCTTTGTATTCCTAACCCTTTGCTTCCTTAAAAACCCCTAACTCCTGAGCCTTGGGGTCGATTCCCCTGCCTCCTGTGTGAGGTACGTATCGACCCAGAGCTCTGCTAATAAAGCCTCGTGCGTCTTGCAACAAGAGAGATTCTTGTGTTCGTGGGTGCTTCCCGTCCCTGGACTAGAGTGGGGTCCCTATATTTGGGGTCCTACATAACCTTTTACTATAAAAACCAACACACACACACACACACACACACACACACACACACACACATCCACAGACAGGCAAGCTGTGGACTGAAACACTTTAAGAAAGTGATAGAGCCGGGTGTGGTGGTGCACGCCTTTAATCCCAGCACTTGGGAGGCAGAATCAGGCGGATTTCTGAGTTCGAGGCCAGCCTGGTCTACAAAGTGAGTTCCAGAACAGCCAGGACTATACAGAGAAACCCTGTCTCGAAACCAAAAAAAAAAAAAAAAAAAAAAAAGTGATAGACTTCTAGGCACTGGATTTACATATTATACAATAGCACATAGACAAAACCCCTCTCATACACTCCTTATCCCCATAGGGAAATATGTGGCATGAAAATCTATCAAAATCAGTTAATTGGGTAATATTAAATTAATCTTATATAAAGCCTTACTGCATATTGTTCTCATGCTAGAGATGTAATAGTGTGAGCAGCCTAAGCAGGCATCGCCTGTACCCTGACAAAGGTGTCAGTCCTGCCGAGGGGCAGATGGAGTAGGTTCAGGCTGACATGGTGATAAATATTGTGACCATGTAGTAAGGAAGCTATGATGATGGAGAAACAGGATCCATGGCCTGGTTCCCAGAGAGATGGCAGCCTCTGGGGGAAACCCGAATTCACAGACAGAAGACAGATCAAGCAGTTGAAGCTAGAGTGTCCCCCCAAAAAGACCATGATAGTTTGGAAGCTTCCAGAAGGAAGGTCAGCTGGGGAAACAGACAGCACACTGCTGGATGATGCCGATTCTGTGCCTGCAGTGTTTAGAGTTTGTATGAATGGAATAGTGAGGAGAGGGAAGGATGGAGAAGTAGTGTAGCTGCCTGAGGCTGCACGAACTGGGTTCCCGAGTGGGAGGCCAGAGCTGTACAAGAGAGACCGGGCGAGAGAAGAGACAATGCCAAGACAGATGCTGATCAAAGCCCAATGTTTACTAAAATTCTGTGCTTATAAAAGCCCATTTCCTGCTGATCCATTCCTTTGTTTGTTTGTTTTTGTTTTTTTCGTGACAGGGTTTCTCTGTGTAGCCCTGGCTGTCCTGGAACTCACTCTGTAGACCAGGCTGGCCTCGAACTCAGAAATCCACCTGCCTCTGCCTCCCAAGTGCTGGGATTAAAGGCATGCGCCACCACCCTGCGATGCCTGACACCAGCCTGTAAGCCATTTGGCTGACCGCACTAAGTTGGCAGAAGGTGTCAATCACTGGGCTGCCTGCTGTCTCAGGAATTTCTCAGGAAGGCAGGTTCAGCCTCTCAGCAGGTAGCATAGTCTTGGAGGAGAGCAGGTGACAGAACAATAGAACCATCTAGGTCAGAAGGCTCCACCCCAGGTGGTCTCATTCACAGTGGCAGCAAGGTCTGAACCAGCCTGCTCAAGGCTGGGGGAGGGTACAAGGTAGTATTTGGATTTGACCTCGAATCATCTCTCAGAGGTCATCACCAACAGTTCAAGGGTTCAGTAAATGGGTTAATCTTACTGTCTACTCTGTAGGAAGAAATCGTTATTTATTCACTTAAAAAGGGGTAGGGGGCTGGAGAGATGGCCCAGTGGTTAAGAGCATTGACTACTCCTCCAGAGGTCCTGAGTTCAATTCACAGTAACCACATGGTGGTTTACAACCATCTGTAATAGGATCTGATGCCCTCTTGTGGTGTGTCTGAAGGCATTCTACTCACATTAAATGAAGAAATAAAGAAATAAATACAGAGAGAGAGAGAGAGAGAGAGAGAGAGAGAGAGAGAGAGAGAGAGAAAGAGTAAAATCTTTACAATTAAAAAAAACCCCAACAAGTTAAAAAAAAAAAAAAAAGCCCTAACAACTAGGGTCTTGCTGTGCTGCTCAGTCTAGTGTTTAAGTCCCAGACCTACATAGGCTTCATTCTTATGGAAAAATATGTAACATAAAAGTATAATAAATGTCTCTATATAAACTTATTTGTTTAAAATCAATCTCTGGAGGATATTCAATTATGTAAAATATGCTTTTTCCTTAGCATTTTAAAAAGCAAGACATATGTATCACATAATTCCATTATGCAAAAGAGTATAAATAAGGCATATGTTATGCATAATATAAAGAAAACTGTTTGGGGATTATGTTAAGCCAAAATGTAATTGTGGGTATCTAAAGAGATGGTATTTTTTGTATATTTCTGTATTTCCTAAAACTTCTACAAAGAATAAATATTATTTACTCTTCTGAAGAAGTCACCAGACTTGGTGCTGTAGCTTAGATCAGATTCCAGACTCTTCTAGATTTGTTTTTTTCTCTCCTGATGATCCAAATGATAGTTTCTTTCTTTTGACAATACAACATAATTTTCCTTATTCCCAGATAAACCTTACTTGTGCAACCAATGTATGTATGTACGTATGTTTGCATATATAATCATTCTATTTGCATACAACTTAGACATCTAAGCATGTGGTTCTCAACCTTTGGGGTCATCATATCAGATATTCAGCATGTCAGGTATTTACATTAATATTCATAACAGTAACAAAATTGCAGTTACAAAGTAGCAATGAAATAATTTTATGCTTGGCGATCATCACAACAGGAGGAACTATATTAAATGGTCATAATATTAAGAAGGTTGCGAATCAATGCTGAGTCCAAGCCATGTTTAGAAGAATTGTGAGCCACACAGGCTGCATATGTTGAGTAGAGTAAACAGCTTACAGTAGATCAGTCCTGAGGGAACTTGCCAGTGACCTTGGGCCTTCTACAGCACTGTTTTTCAGAGTCGCTAAGAGAGGTAAGCAACCACTGTGTGGGCCCAATAACCCTGTTGATTTAGAATTTTGCTCCCTCTTTGTAGAACTTAACAGTATCTTAATAGGAGAGTGAAGACTAATCTCTGAATACTAATAATGTTAATCTTACAGGCCTTACAAAGGAATGCCTGAACCTGGACAGTAGGAGAGCTGAGGCTGCATTTCTGTTTGAGGCATAGCTGGAGGGAACGTTTGATGATCTATGCAAAAGAAATTCTGGAAGGAAATGATTCTACAGAGACGAAAGTAGGTAAAGCAGAGAGAGTGGGGGTTTAACGGCAAGGGGAGGGATGCTGTGTCCACACAGTGCCATCAGCCTTTTCCTACAAGGATTCATTCTTCTCTCACGAATCTGGACCAGTTTCCCTTCCCTCCACTCTTCCCTGTACCTGCCCCCCCCCCATCTGCTTCTCTCCCCCAGACCCACTCTTCCTCTGTTTCCCTTTAGAAAAGATCAGGCCTCCCAGCGATATGAACTGAAAATGGCATATCAAGTCAAGACTAGGCACATACCCTCATAGCAAAGTGCGATAAGGAGGAGGAAAAATGGCCCAAGTGTGGGCAAAAAAGTCAGAGACACCTCCACTCCCATTATTAGCAGTCCCATAAGAATACCAAGCTACAGAACCATAATGCATATATGTAGAGGACCTAGCCCAGACCCATATAGACTCTGTGACTGTTGCTTCATTCTCTGTGAGGCCCTGTGAGCCCTGCTTAGTTAATTCTATGGACCATGTTCTCCTGGTATCCTCCACCCATCTGGCTCCAACAAACCTTGCCCCCTCCCACTTCTTCAGGGTTTCCTGAAGTCTGCCTAATGTTTGGTTAAGGGTCTCTGCATCAATTGCTGAATAAAGCCTCTCTATGAACATTGGGCTAAGCACTGATCTAGAGTCTGACACAGTATCATTACTTTTCCTACAAGTTAAACCCTTCACCTCAACCTTCATCCATATACAATCTAGGGAACAGCATTGTGTTTTCATCAGCGGCAACTTTGAGATAGGTCCTTTAGCTTCCATTTCCATATAGGTTATTCTCCTTTGGCAACTTTCACAAAGAATTAGGAAGGTTTTGACTTGCTGGCATGCTGTGGTACTTTTTTGACATGCTCACTTTTAGGGCTAAAGTTTAGATTAAGAGTTTGAAGTGATTCTATGAAGACAGGACTTCCGTACCTTGTGTATAATATTTGTAATACGATGCAGAAAACACTCTATTAGCATAAAGTCTGGGGATAAAGCACCAAGAACTTCTGGAAACTGTAGAGACACTGAAGAGGCAACTAACTGTGGCCCCATATAACCAGAAGCTATAGTCTGGGCTTGGGTAAGGCCAGGCCCTGAGGGAGCCCAGGGACCCACAGTAAGCAAGAGTTAAGATACAGTGCAAGCATTGGCACTGGGCAAGTAAAGCAGGTAGATAAATCTAAAGACAGGGCTACACAGAGAAATACAAAGATGCATGTGATTTGGAGGGAAGGCTAGGATAAGAGAGCTTCATGAAGGTGCTTTATTTCATGTGGCAAGGACCTAAGAAGACAAATCTTAGAAGAGAAGGAAAAATATAACTATTTCTCTATTCTTAAAAGGAGTGCAAATGTTTCTAGAAACTGTATCATTAAGTAAATATATTCTACAAAATAGAACCGGTGTTCCTCCTTGGAGAAGTATTAGAGTGGAGTAGCATCCTGATGCTAATTGAGCATCCCACAAGCTGTAAATGTAGCAAACAATGTGTGATAAAAAGCAAAGCAAAGGCATGAACTGACTAACTGCCAAAAACTAAGATGTTTCTCAAGTCTGACCGAGTAGGCATAGATGTAACATATACAGAATCCTTAAAGATTCTGGAATGAAAGAAGGTAAGTAGCCATAAAATAACTAATGAAACATATCTAGCATGGAGTGTTAAGTTTTTTTTCTAATTAAAAGAGACTTGGACAAAAACAATTTTGTCTCTTTAGTACTTAAATGTGGCTTTATGAAGTGATAAATATAACTCTTGAAAGCACCATTCAAGAACATTCTAGTTGCTGCAGTTTCGGGACTGGATGAACGTCCCTGGATTTAGTAGTGTTGTTTGAAGCTTAGTAGTTAAACCAAGTCCTGTAAAGAGCACAGTAGATATTACGTACTGCTTTTGTTATGCCATTGTTGATGATAATAACAAAAATGATTTATTTTTGGAACACGGCAAATGATATATTGTTAAATTAAGGTCTGTGACAAAGAGGTCTCTGAAATGAATGGCTGATTGAACTGTGGCAAATGATACAATGGCTCCAAGCCACCAGCAATGTGGCTAGAGAGCAAGTGGGAAAATGTTCTCTGGTTTTAAGGGTCAGGGTGTTATATCATGGTTTGGGGACAGAGGAGGCACACATGGTTGACCCTATTCCTATATAGGCTACATGTAAGAGGGTCAGGACTGAACAAAGTGGTCAAAGTCCTTGGTAGGAAGTTTGTCCATAAAGAGATGGTTTTTCTACATCTTGACTGGTTGTTCTCAGAAGCAGAAAACCATGTAGTCTTGATGGATGGCCTTTAGCACATTGCAGTGAATGTGGGGATGTTTTGCGTCTTTGATTTAGTTTCGTGCTGTGGGTTACATTGGACTTCTGTGGGTTCTCTGGCCTGCAACTCTGTTTAAGGCATTTCTGGACCCTCTTAGAACAACATTCAGAACAAAGTAGTAAAATACAACAGGGACAGGCTACTGTCATTGAAAGTCAGAACCACAGTAACTCCAGCCAGAAGCAGACCTTTCCAAACCAGGATTGGCTCAGTGGGGTGTGTGGGCTTTGAGTTCTGATCTGGGTCTCTCGCTCACTTCTAGATAATGGTCTGTTAAAGCCATGTAGTGAAGGCTTTGAGGGAGGCTCCAGTAAGAGAAATATTCAGTGTATTGAGCCACAGTTAGCTAGCTACAAAGTCCAACCTAAAACAAAGACTCACTCTGTCTGTGGCAGTGGGAGAGGTCAAAGGCACAGATGAGATGGATAAAATAGCAAGTTTTGTTTTTTCTTGCTTTGTGCCTGATTCTGAGCACATCTGTTCTCTGTGTTGCTCACTGTCTAGTGGTCCATCCAAGGCTCTGTAGGCCTTTTCACATGTTTTTACTACTGTACATAAACCTTTGACTTTATTCATACCTTATAATCCCTCACTTCTGTTCATTTTTGTGTAAATTAAAGTAGCTTTTCACGCCCCTTTCCAGACCACTCAAACTACTCAGGAATGCTAGTTTCATATTTTTTATCATTGTACTCCATAGAAAGGTTGCACTTCTGGTGAGCAGAATGTCTCCTCCCTTAAAAAATGCCTATACCCTAATATGTTACAGGAGTGACTTTGCAAATGTGATTAAGAATGTTGAGATGGGGAATTACCTGAAATGTTTGAGTATTTCTGCATCGATATTCATGCAGGAAATTGGTCTGAAGATCTCTTTCTTTGTTGGGTCTTTATGTGGTTTAGGTATCAGAGTAATTGTGGCTTCATAGAATGAGTTGGGTAGAGTACCTTCTGTTTCTATTTTGTGGAATAGTTTGAGAAGAATTGGAATTAGGTCTTCTTTGAAGGTCTGATAGAACTCTGCACTAAACCCATCTATCTGGTCCTGGGCTTTTTTGGTTGGGAGACTATTAAAGACTGCTTCTATTTCTTTAGGGGGTATGGGACTGTTAAGGTCATTAATCTGATCCTGATTTAACTTTGCTACCAGGTATCTGTCTAGAAATTTGTCCATTTCATCCAGGTTTTCCAGTTTTGTTGAGTATAGCCTTTTGTAGTAGGATCTGATGATGTTTTGGATTTCCTCATGTTCTGTTGTTATGTCTCCCTTTTCATTTCTGATTTTGTTAGGTGGGATACTGTCCCTGTACCCTCTAGTTAGTCTGGCTAAGGGTTTATCTATCTTGTTGATTTTCTCAAAGAACCAGCTCCTGGTTTGGTTGATTCTTTGAATAGTTTTTCTTGTTTCCACTTGGTTGATTTCATCCCTGATTTTGATTATTTCCTGCCTTCTGCTCCTCTTAGGTGAATTTGCTTCCTTTTGTTCTAGAGCTTTTAAGTGTGCTGTTAAGTTGCTTGTGTATGCTCTCTCTAGTTTCTTTTTTGGAGGCACTCAGAGCTATGAGTTTTACTCTTAGGACTGCTTTCATTGTGTCCCATAAGTTTGGGTATGTTGTGGCTTCATTTTCATTAAACTCTAAAAAGTCTTTAATTTCTTTCTTTATTTCTTCCTTAACTAAGTTATCACTGAGTAGAGTGTTGTTCAGCTTCCACGTGAATGTTGGCCTTCTATTATTTATGTTGTTATTGAAGATCAGCCTTAGTCCATGGTGATCTTATAGGATGCATGGGATAATTTCCATATTTTTGTATCTGTTGAGGCCTGTTTTGTGACCAATTATATGGTCAGTTTTGGAGAAGGTGCCATGAGGTGCTGAGAAGAAGGTATGTCCTTTTGTTTTAGGATAAAATGTTCTGTAGATATCTTTTAAATATATTTGTTTCATAACTTCTGTTAGTTTCAATGTGTCTCTTTTTAGTTTCTGTTTCCAGGATCTGTCCATTAATGAAAGTGGGATGAAGTCTCCCACTATTATTGTGTGAGGTACAATGTGTGCTTTGAGCTTTACTATAGTGCCTTTAATGAATGTGGCTGCCCTTGCATTTGGAGCATAGATATTCAGAATTGAGAGTTCATCTTGGAAGATTTTATCTTTGATGAGTATGAAGTGCCCCTCCTTGTCTTTTTTGATAACTTTGGGTTGGAAGTGGATTTTATTTGATATTAGAATGACTACTCCAGCTTGGTTTTTTTCGGACTATTTGCTTGGAAAATTGTTTTCTAGCCTTTTACTCTGAGGTAGTGTCTGTCTTTTTCCCTGAGGTGGGGTTTCCTGTAAGGAGCAAAAAGTTGGGTTCTGTTTATGTATCCAGTCTGATAGTCTATGTCTTTTTATTGGGGAATTGAGTCCATTGATATTAAGAGATATTAAGGAAAAGTAATTGTTGCTTACTGTTATTTGTGTTGTTAGAGTTGGGATTCCATTCCTGTGGCTGTCTTCTTTTAGGTTTGTTGAAGGAGTACTTTCTTGCTTTTTCTAGGGCATATTTTTTGTCCTTGGGTTGGTGTTTTCCCTTTATTATCCTTTGAAGGGCTGGATTCCTGGAAAGATATTGTGTGAATTTGGTTTTGTCATGGAATATCTTGTTCTTTCCATCTATGGTAATTGAGAGTTTTGCTGAGTATAGTAGCCTGGGCTGGCATTTGTGTTCTTTTAGTGTCTGTATAACATCTGTCCAGGATCTTCTGGCTTTCATAGTCTCTGGTGAGAAGTCTGGTGTAATTCTAATAGGTCTGCCTTTATATGTTACTTGACCTTTTTTCCTTACTGCTTTTAGTATTCTTTCTTTATTTAGTGCATTTTTTGTTCTGATTATTATGTGTTAGGAGGAATTTCTTTTCTGGTCCTGTCTATTTGGAGTTCTGTAGGCTTTTTGTATGTTCACAGGCATCTCGTTCTTTAGGTTAGGGAAGTTTTCTTCTATAATTTTGTTGAAGATATTTACTGGCCCTTTAAGTTGAAAATCTTCATTCTCATCTATACCTATTATCCTTAGGTTTGGTCTTCTTATTGTGTCCTGGATTTTCTGGATGTTTTGGGTTAGGATCTTTTTGCATTTTGCATTTTCTTTGATTGTTGTGTCCATGTTCTCTATGGAATCTTCTGCACCTGAGATTCTCTCTTCCATCTGTTGCATTCTGTTGCTGATGCTCACATCTATGATTCCTGATTTCTTTCCTAGAGTTTCTATCTCCAGAGTTGTCTCCCTTTGGGTTTTCTTCATTTTTTCTACTTCCATTTTTAGATTTTGGATGGTTTTTGTTCAATTCCATCACCTGTTTGGTTGTGTTTTCCTGTAATTCATTAAGGGATTTTTGTGTTTCCTCGTTAAGGACTTCTACCTGTTTAGCAGTGTTTTCCTTTAATTCTTTAAGGACTTCTACCTGTTTTGCAGTGTTCTCCTGTATTTCTTTAAGTGAGTTATTACTGTCCTTCTTAAAATCCTCTACCAGCATCATGATATTGAGATATGATTTTAAATCCGAATCTTGCTTTTCGGGTGTGTTGGGGTATTCAGGAATTGCTGTCGTGGGTGTACTGGGTTCTGATGATGCCGAGTGGTCTTGGTTTCTGTTAGTAAGATTCTTATGTTTGCCTTTTCACCCTCTGGTAATCTCTGGTGTTAGATGTTCTAGCTGTCTCTGACTGGAGCTTGTTCCTCCTGTGATTCTTTAGCCTCTATCAGCACTCTTGGGAGTCCAACTCTCTCCTTAGTACCCAGTGATCAGAGCACTCTCTGCAGGCAATCTCTCCTCTGGCAGGGAAGGTGTCCAGAAGTCTGGAGCTCTGATCCACCTCCTGAGTCCTGGGGTCAGAGCACTCCCTGGAGGCTGACTCTCCTCTGGTGGGGAAGGTGCCCAGGGGTCTGGGTCTCAGCTCTGCCTACTGGCTGAGGATGAAGGCCTGAAAGGACCCTGTCCAAGAAGCTCTGTTGCTTCTGCCACCCACGTGCTCTCCTGTGTGGACTGGTCTCAGTGATCTCAAGATCCTGGGTGTGCTAGTGCTTGCTGAGTTCGCGCCCAAGATGGCTCGGGGCTGGTGCTGCCAGAACCCCAGCCACTGGTTGGGTGGTTTCCTTTGTTCCTGCTGGCACAAGACCCTTGGGGTTTTTGGAACAGATGTTGCATTCCACTCACCAGTGATCTCAAGATGCTGGGTGTGCTAGGGCTCGCTGAGTTTGCGCCCAAGTTTGTGTTTCATTTTTAAGGGCTTCAACCTGTGTTCTCCTGTATTTCTTTAAAGAAGTTTTTATGTCCTTCTTAAAGTCTTCTATCATCATCATGAGATGTGACTTTAAGTCAGAATCTTGCTTTTCTGGTGTGTTGGGGTATCCAAGACTCACTGTGGTGGGAGAACTGAGTTCTGATGATGCCAAGTAGCCTTGGTTTCTGTTGCTTATTTTCTTGCCCTTGCCTCTTGCCATCTGGTTATCTCTGGTGTTAGTTAGTCTTGCTATCTCTGACTGTGGCTTGTCCCTCTAAGAAAATACGGTATGCTTCATAATCTTTGGGATTATATTGCCTTGTAGATGTTTCAATTTGCAACATTAAAATATACATTGAATTATTAAAGTAAGATTTAGGGGCATTACTCAATATAATAATACTCCATAATAGCCTAATTAAATCTTTTTAATGCAAGTGGGTATTACATTAAAATGTGTTGAAAGAGATTCTATAAGCATTAGAGAATGTGCTTTTCTGTGATCTGAGGCTAGACTTATGCTGTGACTCTCTTCCTCAGTAGATGACAGTATTAGTGTTTAGTTCAAAACCTGGGTTAGAAAGAGTAGGGACAGAGTGTGCTGTTTGGCTGAGCTGCCCAACACTCTGACGAAATAAGGAGAGAGCCAGTAAAGTGAGGATTGACAGATGGGTAAGCCGGGGGCTAGAGGGCAGCCAGTTTCTGAGTTTCTGTAATCCAGAGAGCACACACCTTCCTCATGTTTCTATTAATTTTTTTAGAAAAGCTGAGACCCTGAAAAGCTGAGTCTGCTCTTCACTGCCACCTGCTGTTGATTTCGGGGAAGTCTTCACAATGGTCAGTTGGAAAGTTTCAGATTATGATGACTTCATGTAGAGAAAACAATATGGAAGCTCATCTGTTCTAACAGCGCTGACAACGCATGATAAACGTTTAAAACAGTTTCCATCTTGGTGGCATCCTGGTGGCACCCTCTGGCTTTATTCTCCACTCTCATGTTCACTAAGAAGGCTGACCACGTTCCCAGGCACTTATGCATAGTACTTATATACAACACTTATGCATAGTACTTATGCATAGTACTTATATACAACACTTATGCATAGTACTTATGCATAGTACTTATATACAACACTTATGCATAGTACTTATGCATAGTACTTATATACAACACTTATGCATAGTACTTATATACAACACTTATGCATAGTACTTATGCATAGTACTTATATACAACACTTATGCATAGTACTTATATACAACCCATTCAGATCTCGCCACACACTTCAAGCCTGCATAAGTGACATGATACCTATTACAGTGTAAGTGAAATGTAAATAGTTGTTAGACTGTATTGTTTAGGAAATAAGAAAGAGGGAAAAGGTGTTTCCGTTTACATGTGTTCAGTTTGGATACACAAAAGAAATTTGACACATATCTAAATCTTTGGGTCTCAGATTCTGGAGGGCTGACTGCATTTATTTGAAGGTAGGAGAGGTGTGTTGGTTTCAGTCACCATGAAAAAAATACCCAGGAAAGCTCAAAGGAATGATTGGTTGAGTTTGCTTTCAGTGGTGTTATTTCTCAGATGGCTGGAATCACTGTTTGGTTGATGGGGCAAAACATCATGGTAGGGACATGCAACAGCAGGGAGCTGCTCACCTCACGGCCTCTAGGAAGCTGAGGCAGGAGGCTAAGGGCCCTTCAGAAGCACCCCCCCCCAAATAAAAACCAATTCCTAATAACCCATTCCCTATGAAATCATCAATGGATAAAGCCATTGAGAAGTCAAGACTTGCATGGTCCAGTCACCTCTCATTAGCAAACCTGGGATTTTGGGAGGCGTGGTTCATATCCAATTCAGCCAGGAAAGTTAGCTTGACTAACTCTACATGTGGTTGAGATGAGACATGATGTAGGGATCTTTTACCCTTTCTTTCAACCTCATCTTCCCAAACCTGACACTGTCCTGTGTTCCTTTGTGTGATGGACAGCTGGGTAACACATGAGTATTCTACCATCAGGTTCTAGAAACAGAAGGCAGAGTGCAGGGTCACACGGGAAAGCACCCATGGGGGCATGAAGGGAGTCACAGCTGTATTTGGGATTTCTAAAGAAAAGGCAATGCAAGGCAGGCAATTGGTTTAAGATAGCATGATATGAATAGGGTTCTAAGCCACCCGGAGATTCCTCGTTTCCTGGGCCTGGAATGATGCCTCCTGAAGTGGGGCTTAGGGCGAATTAGTCTGTATAATATACCCCAGTCATGCTTCTACCTAATTTCTCTAGTTCTATGAACTGGCTCTAGGAGGAGCAGGATCTCCTAGCAAGAAAGATTAAGGAGCTGACACTTCATAAGTCAAAACCAGTATGTCTATTCTATTCAAATTACTTCTGCTACTTATACAGTAAGTAAGTTCTGTTCCTCTAGAGAACTAGGATTAATACACTAGGCAAGTCTTCTACCACTGAGCTACCCTAGCCCCCACTCCTGTTGTATAGTAATATAAATTCTTAGTATATTAATTACTCTTTGGGAAACTCCAAGTAGTGAGCCAAGAATGCTATATCTGGTAAAGATGTAGCAATTTTCCTGGTATGTGAATAACTTCTCACTTGAACTCCCAGCTGTTTCTGGCAGACCTGGCGCATGGTCATTAAGCTGCTTTGCTTCCTGCTTCCTGTTATGTAATGTGGACTTCCCCTTAGATGAGGCCAGTCAATATTTACATACAGGAAACAGACACAAGCTTCCTGTTTGAAAGCACTGAGTTAAAAGTCATCTTGAGAGCCGGGCGTGGTGGCACACGCCTTTAATCCCAGCACTCGGGAGGCAGAGGCAGGCGGATTTCTGAGTTCGAGGCCAGCCTGGTCTACAAAGTGAGTGCCAGGACAGCCAGGGCTACACAGAGAAACCCTGTCTCGAAAAACCAAAAAAAAAAAAAAAAAAAAAAAAAAAAAAAGTCATCTTGACCTGTGAGGTCCCCAGGCTGGCTTTCTCCAATGGCAGCAACCTGTTTATACAAGTATTTTAGGGGATTGCTGATGAGAAGGATACAAAGTACACAAAAGTTTAAAGGAGCTCTCTAGGGTTTGTTTTATTGTGGAGTGGTGTAAGTGGAAGATATAGCCAGGGCTGCTAGGAAACAGGTGAAAGTGTTAAAGGTGCTACAGAAATAAACAAGGAAACAAAGCATGTGCCAGAGCAGAGCACAGGACTTAAAAAAGTGGGTGTCTTAGTCAGGGTCTCTTTTGCTACAGTGAAACACCATGACCAAGAAGCAAGGTAGGGAGAAGTCTACTGTAATTCTCATAGGTCTGCCTTTATATGTTACTTGACCTTTTCCCCTTACTGCTTTTAATATTCTTTGTTTTGATTATTATGTGACAGAAGGAATTCCTTTTCTGGTTCAATTTATTTTGAGTTCTGTAGGCTTCTTGTATGTTTATGGGCATCTCTTTCCTTCTTCCTTCCCTTCCTTCCCTTCCTTCCTTCCCTCCCTCCCTCCCTTCCTCTTCCTTCCTTCCTTCCTTCCTTCCTTCCTTCCTTCTTTTTGTTTTTTTCGAGACAGGGTTTCTCTGTATAGCCCTGGCTGTCCTGGAACTCACTCTGTAGACCAGGCTGGCCTCGAACTCAGAAATCTGCCTGCCTCTGCCTCCCAAGTGCTGGGATCAAAGGCGTGCGTCACCATGCCCGGCTGGACATCTCTTTCTTAAGGTTAGGGAAGTTTTCTTCTATAATTTTGTTGAAGGTATTTACTGGCCCTTTAAGTTGGGAATCTTCACTCTCTTCTATACCTATTATTCTTAGGTCTGGTCTTCTCATTGTGTCCTGGATTTCCTGGATTTTTTTGGGTTAGGATATTTTTGCTTTTTGCATTTTCTTTGACTGTTGTGTCAATGTTTTCTATGGCATCTTCTATACCTGAGATTCTCTCTTCTATCTCTTGTATTCTGTTGGTGATGCTTGCATCTATGACTCCTGATCTTTCCTAGGTTTTCTATCTCCAGAGTTGTCTCCCTTTGTGATTTTTTAAAATTGATTCTATTTCCATTTTTAGATCTTGAATGGTTTTGTTCATTTTCTTCTCCTGTTTGGTGTTGTTTTCCTGTAATTGTTTAAGGGATTTTTTTTTTTTTTTTGTTTGTTTCCTCTTTAAGGGCTTCGGGCTGTTTACCTGTGTTCTCCTGTATTTCTTTAAGGGAGTTTTTTTTTTTTTTGTCCTTCTTAAAGTCCTCTATCATCATCATAAGAGGTGATTTTTAGATCTGAATCTTGCTTTTCCAGTGTGATGGTGTATTCAGGACTTGCTATGGTGGGCGAACTGGGTTCTGATCATGCCATGTAACCTTGGTTTCTGTTGCTTATGTTCTTACACTTGCCTCCCACCATCTGATTATCTCTAGTGCTACTTGCCCTTGCTATATCTGACTGAAGCCTGTCCTTCCTGTGATCCTGGTTGTGTCAGAACACAGAGTTCGGCTGTCTCTGTGATTCTGTGATCAGAGATTGTGGGTGTGTCAGAGCTCAAGCTGCCTCTGGGACCCTGAGATCCTAGTGTGACCAAGCTCCTGGGATCCTGGACATGTTAAAGCACCTGGGAGTGGAGCTTCCTCTGGGTGTTGTAGGACTGGCTGTGTCGTTCGCACCCAAGAGCTGCTCAGGGCACCAGCCCAGACTGGAAGGAACCTGTGCTACTGGTCAGCCAGAGTTCCTGAGTCCTGGGTCCCTATGATCCTGGGAGTGTTAGAGTGCCTGGGAGTAGAGCTTCCTCTGAGTGCTGTGGGTCTGGCTGTGGTGTTCCAGCCCAGGGTCTGCTCAGGGCACCAGCCCAGATCGGAAGGGACTTTAAACGTATCTTGAACCCATTTTTTTTCCTTAGTAGAAAATAATCTACTGACTCATGAAACCAAAGTTTGCTTTCAATAAAGTAGTCAACATAATTAATATTTAGTCATAGTTGAAAAGCAACATTTGGAGGAGTACTCTTTAAAATATCAAAATGTGTGGAAAAATCCTACGTTGTGAAAAGTATCACCCAGTTTAACAGATGTAAATGACATAGAAACCAGATACATAAAGGACTGGATTTGTAGCACACCCTGCTGTGTCTAATGGGGACCACTGACAGACAGCGTGAGCTATTACAGTGATCAATAATGCAAACCAAAATTTTAATTTGAAAATACCTTTTGAAATTTATTTAACCATGAATATAAATAAAACATGAAAATACGGAACAGAACTGTAGTTTTGAGCCTAGAATCAAATAGATTTGACACCGTGAGGAAAAGCAGGCAGGTCATGTTCTGAAACAATGGCAAATGCTGGCTTCAGCCTGCTGTCAAAACCTGGGAGAGCACAGAAAGTGGGGCTGGGAGGGGCTTGTTTGTTTTTGTTTGTATGTTTGCCTCCTGGTCAGTGTTAATGTTCTATTTAGTAAATTAAATACAACATATAATGGGGAAATAGTGTTTTTACTATATTTCATATTTCACAAGCTATAAAAATAAATCTTTCTGTAGATAAAAAAAATGGGAGGATAATATGTATTACAAGTTTTAAAAAATATAGCAACATCAAGGTTTGGCCATTATTATACTGAGTCCTTAAGTTCTGTATTCACAGATTAGATCAGAAATCTTTCATCCACTAGTGTTTTGGTTGCCAAATTCTTTTGCCCTACTGTATTTCGGATAAATCGGAAAATCTGGAAAAGCAAAAAAATTAAGAAGAAAATTAAATATGCAAATCAATTTAAAGTATCTAGATTAAACTAGCTAATTTCCCAACCACTTCATATCATGAATGAGATATTTTCATTATTAGATACAATTATTCTAAAATACACATATTAGGAAATGTTTTATGAATTAATATATACTTCTCATGCTCACAAGAATATGCTTTTAAACATGCAAGGAATGTAACTTCTGAAACTATGGAAAGATCAAAAATATCTCCCTGGTAAGGGCAGAATTTGTCTATGATTCTAAATCCAGGAATGATAAACCATGGAGTAACTCATGCATTCATCATGCAGGAGGGTTTGGGTGTCATTTCTTGAAATAGTCCACACAGTAAGGCTGTGTGCAATTGGGTACAGCCCTGGACCACATCCCTAGTGCTTACATCTTCTATCTGAATGGGATTTAGGAAAATTCATGCTCACTCTTAGTATGTGGGAGACTGGTGGCAGTTAAGTATCTTCCTAGGTGACAAAGCCACTTCTTTCTTCTACTGGATCTTAGTGCATTTTATTGACCCCAGGGACAGAGTGCACTGGGGTCTGCTGAGTGGCTCCTCTTTCCTTTGGTAGTGTTAATTATATTCTAAACATTCACCAAACCCTACTGAAAGTGGATACTCTTACATTCTGTTAAGAAAATAAATACCCCCACTTCTAACATTTCTGCTTGAGAAGAAATCAAGATATGCTGCTAGATTTACCTCTTGTTGCAGGTATGTGAGGAAGGATGCTAAAATAAAGTCCTGGCAAGCCAAATCCACAACACAGAAGAACAACAGATCAAAGATGAGGAGCGTGGCCTCGTTCCCATAATACAGCACACTGCTGAAAGAATGGCCTTCATCTACAAAAAACATGTGCAAGATGTGTCAAACAGTGACAGAAAAGGTCTGTGCTACCCTCTGGTGACAGCAGATTAAACATGAAGTATGTTATGGCTCACACTAAAGTAAAAGGTGTTAAGATTGCCAGTCTAAAATTTTGTCAAAGCACTCACAAAAACTCAAAAGTAGTAGTTTTAACATCAAAGCAAATGTTGATAATTGCTATGGTGTGCATATGCTAAGAATGAGTTTAAAGAGAAGTTAGTGAATATTCATCCTCTGCCTGTAGAACTAAAGGCTAAAATAATCTTAGAGTTAGTATCTAAGATAAAGAATAAAAGATAAAAAAACCAAGTCATAGCACCAGCATTTGAGAATTCCCGTGTCAGTTATCTATAGTTTTTGTCCTCTTTGCATTCAACACACAATTCTGTTCTTTTTTTTTTTTTTTTTGGTTTTTTGAGACAGCCTGGCTATCCTGGAACTCATTTTGTAGACCAGGCTGGCCTCGAACTCAGAAATCCTCCTGGCACTGCCTCCCAAGTGCTGGGATTAAAGGCGTGCGCCACCACGCCTGGCAATTCTGTTCTTTTGACAATCTGAACATCTTTTAAAAAGACCTTGTAAGTGCTATAGACCCTGTTACCATGGAAAATAAACAAAAAAATCTAAATGTGCACTGACCCTTCCTTCCAAGAGCTGCTGTGTTATATTTCCTTAATGACATCTTTTCCTAGATGTCTCAAATTATCTTCAGGTACAACACAATCTTTGTCCTTTCCCTCAAACCGTGTCTTCCTCCTGCATACCCTGATTAAGGAAGGGCATCACTACTAATTACATCTAGACAGCTAGGTAATTTTTGTCTTCTACTCTTCTCTTTTAAAAAAGTCGTGGGTGATGGTGGTAGTAGTGATGTGTACCAAACACCCTTTCCTAGTGTATCCTAACAACCTCTACTAGAGTACCCTAACACTATCTCTCAGTGTACCCTAATACCTTCTTCTACTGTACCCAACAACCTATCTTAGTATACTCAAGACCATTTCTTAGTGTACCCTAACACCCTTTCCTAGTGTACCCTAACACCCTTTCCTAGTGTACCCTAACACCCTCTCCCAGTGTACCCTAACACCCTCTCCTAGTGTACCCAACACCCTCTCTTAACGTGTACCCTAACAGCCCTAATGCAGCACCTACCCCTAACAGGCTCTGCTTTAAGTTCTTTACATGTGATGATTCCACAAAACCTCTAGAAGGTCTGACTAACGGTCACACGTAACAGAGAAAGGACTTTAAAAGATCAGAAAGGTTAAGCAACAGTTTGAAGTTCACAAAGATAGTGAGTGTGGAGTTGGGGTTTAAACTAAAGGCCAGAAGTCTTTGAAACTATCTTCCCAATGGCTGGCTCATCTCTTTAACTCAGCCTGCGCCATGCTGCCACGGTAACTCACCCACCCTCTACACTGGACCAGTGTACACACTTCAGTAGCCATTCTATTAGCAGTGGCTTTCACTATGTGTTCTCACCAAAATCAAATGCTGCTAAGATACTCTCAAAATAGACAGATATTTTTACCTTTAAAAATGCAGGTTAAGAATAATGAAATGACACATTTATGAAGTAATTTTAGTGTTTCATAACTCCATGGATCAATTTACATATAGCTGATGGTGCAAATTAAATATTATTTCTATAATATAAAGAGAAACTCACAAAACAAATTCTTTTAGAATTGGGAACAAAACACTCATAGAAGGCGTTAAAAATTCTATTTTAGGGCTGGTGAGATGGCTCAGTGGGTAAGAGCACCCGACTGCTCTTCCAAAGGTCCGGAGTTCAAGTCCCAGCAACCACATGGTGGCTCACAACCATCCGTAATGAGATCTGACTCCCTTTTCTGGAGTGTCTGAAGACAGCTACAGTGTACAGTGTACTTACATATAATAAATAAATAAATCTTTAAAAAAAATTCTATTTTAAAATGGGGCTTGAAAGGTGGCTCCACAGCTAAGAGTACTGGTGGCCCTTTCAGAGACCTGGGCTTGATTCCTAGCACCCATTGATGTGGCTCATAACTGTCTTGTAACTGGGGGCTCCAATGTCCTCGTCTGGCTCTGGTAGGTCCCAGGCACATACACGGCACACTGACATATATCAAGCAAAATACCTATAGACATAAAAGTTAAATATATAAAATATTTAAAAATTATTCCTAGTACTAGCATAAGCCATTTTTTAAGACTTTGGCTAAAAATGAACTAGATATGGAAGATAAACATAG
This sequence comes from Mus caroli, assembly GCF_978045245.1. NCBI lineage: Eukaryota > Metazoa > Chordata > Mammalia > Rodentia > Muridae > Mus > Mus caroli. Next base: position 142,737,280 of record NW_028227261.1, on the reverse strand, counting down.
TATTCTTTAGGTATTTTATAAGCCTGTCAATAAATGAATATTCTAATAAAATCTGAATTTAATATATTTGTTTTACTATCTGTTTGAGATATATGGCTACTGCAGAATGTGGCCCTTTGCTTTCCTGTGTGTGTGTGTGTGTGTGTATACATATATATATATATATATATATATATACACACCAAAATAACATGGAACATAGATATAGTTCCGTCAGGTTGGCTTAATTAAGTCCCAGTTGTTTCTATATAAAATTACAAAAATCAGTGAAAAACATCAGTACCAGCCCCTGCCTCCCCCAAGCTCAGCAGGGACACGGTCAGCAGGGACACGGGGAGTCACCGTTGTAGAAGATGCTCTTCTCCATGGGCTCCATGAATTCCATCCCAAGGATTCTTTCAAGAAGCAACTTATCTTTTATAAAGTAATCCATTTCCTTATGAACCTAGTTTGAGAAGACAGTCATGTAAAAAACTGTAATGAAACAAATGTTTTCTAATTAATGAAAAGTTAGAAGTAGATAAACTGAGGAATGAATAATATACAAAGAAAAACTTGTGTGAAGTGAATCACTACACTAGAATTTAGTTTTTTTGTTTTTTTGTTTTTTTTTTTGAGACAAGGTTTCCCTGTATAGTCCTGGCTGTCCTGGAACTCACTCTGTAGACCAGGCTGGCCTCGAACTCAGAAATCCGCCTGCCTCTGCCTCCCAGGTGCTGGGATTAAAGGCGTGCGCCACCGCCGCCCGGCACTACACTAGAATTTAAATTAATATTAATTTTTAAATGTTAAAAATTATTTTAGAAATGTTTTAAATCTTAAATTCTTAAATTTAAGATTGAAAATCTTTAAGATTTTAATTTAATATAAAATTAAGATTTTAAATCTTTAAAATGTTAAATTTAAGGCTAACTACACTGAAAACTGATTTAAATGATGCTTTTTAAAAATACAATCATAGTATAAGAATTTCAATGAGAAATAACATTTTGGTGACATAAAATTCTAGTATAGTATAAAATTCTACTATAGAATTTTATGGGACATATATAAGGGAGTCATCATTTGCTAATGATTAAAATCACAATTTTCTTTTAGATAATCTAACTTTATGTCTAAACTATAACTTGTTAGTGACTATATATGCTCTTAAAAAATATTACTCCTAAGTATTAAATGTGACAGAAAACGAAAACATGGAGTTCTCTGACACGGCTGACTGAACACATAACTGAATTCCCATTTAACTTCAGAATCAGCCAGCAACCATGGCTTGCATACAGACATCAGAATACATACGTGGTCAATGAAAGAGCCAAGGAACTTATTCATTGTGTGGTATGCTTTTATGCTTTGTTCAAAAGTACTCCCCGATGAACTCAGCAGTCTGGCAGGGCCATTTCTCTGATATGCAAAAGAGAAATGTATAAACATAACATGCCTTATGTTTTGGAATTGAAACGACCTTAAGTAAGGTAAAACACATGTGAACAATACTTTATACAAACCCTTGTTAAAGTCTCATGAATCCTGTCATAGTGTTGTCTCATCTGACTAGAAACTGCAATCTGAAACGTCTGCCCATCCGTGTTGGGCACCAAACCTCTTTGGCTGCACAAATTTTCCTGAAAAAAAAAAAAAAAAGTAAGAGTTTAAATTAAGACAGAAATGATTGCAAAAGGCCTTTCTTTAAAAAAACAAAAACAAAACCAAGAGCATACCATTTTCCTTCAGTTTGTGCCACGTGTTACAAGATTTACTAACCTAGTGCAATCTTGTTGATACTGTACTTGAGACAAAGACGATTATTACTCAAGGCTCCGCACTGGCCAGATCCAACCACATCCCTCTCCACTCTCATTCCAGCTTCCCTGTAGTCCCTGACTTCTCCTTTACCCTGCTCTACTTAACCACCCAGTCCACTGTATATTTGGTATTCTTAGTTTTCATGGTGATAACCCTACTGTTCTTTAATGTTTGTAAGAAAAGACCAAACAGTGAAAGTTATGGACAGGTCGCTGTCTCACAAGATTACACACTGACAAACACAAACTCATCCTTTTTGCACTAGCTCACTGCCTTGCCAGTCTCATGGCCCCATCAGATCCTGGCTCCGTGACACCTGGTCACCTACTTCAGAACTTGCTACTCTGTTTCATCTGAAATCCAGTCAGTGAGCAGCACAGCCTTTGGTTTCCATAAACTTAAGGGAAGATAAATACAATGAGCTTCTCTATTTTAAATAAAAATTTAAATTAAAAAAGTACAGGCAATTGTGGAGAATGAAGGTTGTATAAACTATGAAGAGGAACCAAGAAAAGAAGACTAGCTGTAAGTTTCAACATCTGGACTAAATATATTTAAAACACTTCATTTCCAGCTCTTTTCTAAGTCACAAACACAGGGCGACAACAACAACAAAACTGGAATCACACTTCTCTTTGTTAAACATTATATCCTGAGCAATTTTCCATGTCACTACATAGTCTATAAACCAGTTGGGGGGGTAGAAAGGACGACTTTATCTCTCTATAAAAAGTGGCATCATAGAAATGGCACCTAGGTACAATCTGACAGCTCTGCTAGTTGGTTTTGATGAATCCCCAGTCTTCATAGCTTCCATCTGGCAGGTAAGCCAGTAATCATGGGGATCTTTTGGGCCTTGAGTTCTTTCACTGTGGTGAGCCAAGGGCCTTCCTTCCCCTCGAGCTCCACCATCACTGGGGCACACATGGAGAACTGGAGTGCTCAGGGGCCCAGCAACCACTGGCTTGCTAATACTGGATTATGTGTGAAGTAGTGATTCTTGTTGACCTTCAGTTGCTCCCCAGTTCTCCTAGGCATTTCCCAAGACACTTATGCTTTCCTCTTCTTCCTCCTCCTCCTCCTCAAAGTCATTGCCACTAAAATTGACTTCATTGTCTGACATGAGGACAATGGACTCTCATCTTTAATATCAAATATTTAAGCACTAACTTTAGAGATTTTTATTGTAAAGATAAACCAACTTACATAATAGTCTCAAACATTTACATGTTTCCTTCTTGTGTAAAAATTTGACTCTAAGTAGCTACTGTATTCTGAATTTTCCTCAAGTTAAAATCCATATAATCAGTCAGACTATAGAGTCCCAAGAAGTTCCTAGCATATACTACTCAAAACATTTTCCCTTTGCAAAAATATTCCTGGTAACACTGCCGACTGCAGCCTGTTCTCACCCATCTATTAGTCACAGTGAAATGGTGATCTCCCAACTCTAATGTCCTCCTCCTCTCCCTGCTGAGGAAGAGCTTTCCTGTTGCACTATATTGCTCTGAAATGCAGTTCATGTGCGAACCACAGGACAGACCCAGGCTCTGTTCACACGCAGGCCATGACTTGGTAATCCATCAACTTTCAAAAATCATTTGTGAGAATTACATTTCCAATTTTAAGAAGATGTAGAATTCGTTCTTACCGCCTCTCTCTTAAGGTTCATATTCATTTCCTCCATGTTAGTGTCTGCATGGCCGTGGACTGACCTCCCATGAATGTAATATCCAAAACATCTGTGGGACAGCAGGAACACTGACACCTGCAGAAAGAGAAAAAAAAGGAGCAATCAGGAGCTTTTCTAAAAAACTACCAGGTAAGTTTTGTTAAAATTGTCCCCCTTTACCCAAAATAACAAGGATTGAATTTAGGAAGTGTACACCACAGTAGCAAGGAAAATAATATTGTTTTGTATAAAGTTGATGGAAAGAAGACTGGAGCTATTTCTTAAGAATGTATGAAAAAACCTCAGGGGCTGTAGGATGAATGAATCATTAATTATTCATAATTAAGAACTGCAGATAAAGAAGAAAAAGAGTAAGGCAGGAGTATTAACTTGTGGGACAGTATATCTATTCTTCAAACTAACAGTTGGTTAAAAATTAGATTAGCAACCCAATCGTCACAAGTCAGCTTGCTAAGCTGCTCCAGAAGTGCTTGGAGAGATGTGCGTGCGCTTTAGCTTCTCTACACATGCCTGTGTCTTTCCAAAGTGGAAAGGTAGCAGTTGCGAGAGGCTATCAGAAAATACTCACATTGCTCATGGAGCACAGATCAACAAACTGCCGGATTTTGTCCTCTATGAATCTCTCATAAAAGGCAGCAAAGAAAACAACCTGAAACGTAAGTCACAGTGAGTCATGCATGCTGCCTCCTCCAGGATGCCCACCGTCCTTAATAACCACAGTGCAGTGTTTTAAGAAAACAGAAGTTCCAACCAAGAACACAGTGGCCTCTAAAGGTTTCCATGGGATAACATCCCATTTGTCTGTTCTGAGTCTATCCTCAAAGGAAGCAAGATTTAGAATTATGTCAAGAGTTCCTGAGTGACCATTTGGATCCTCCCCACCATCCTCCTATCCTAACCTCTACTGTTCTTTGTTAGCTATCTCACATTCCTGTAAATTATCTTTATAGCACTTGTCACACTCTAGTTAGCTTTTGTTAGTGTTGGGGCTTTCACACAGATTCAACTGTCTGTTACATAAAACAAGTTTGAGCCTAAGGATGGATTAGAGACTCCATAGCACCTCATTTATAGTATGTCCTTAAACTAAACAGCAACAACAACAACACATATACTTTTAAAGAACATAAAATACTGACAGTCAAGATTTAAAATATAAAAGGAGTGAACACTAAACTTGCCTGACTGTTAGACCATTTGTGAAGAGGTTAGACCATTTGTGAAGAGGTTAGACCATTTGTGAAGAGGTTAGACCATTTGTGAAGAGGTTAGACCATTTGTGAAGAGGTTAGACCATTTGTGAAGATGGTAGATGTTATGTGTAATTTTAAAACATTACTGCCTTCGCTTGGGACCTTGGCAGCACTACCAGTCCCTCCTGGCTCCCTTTTGTTCCATCCAACTAAGCTCCCAGATAGCTGAATAGCCACTGCCAGCCGTGACCAAGCTTCTCTTTACACCCACTTTTGCTTCAGGAAGGGTTGAGTTACCAGCCCACTACCGAGACCCTTGAATCCATGGGTAAGAGACACACACACACAGCTGTTACCTTTTAACTTGCTTACTAAACATAATTGCTGGGTGTAGATACCTCCGACCTGGAAAGGCGTGCCCTTACCAATTTATTATCTCCGTTTCTCCTCCCGCCCTAATCTTAGTGGCTTGTTCCACCTAGTCCCTGCCAAAAATTTTTGGCAATCTATCCATAGCAGAGGCCACAGGCCCTAGCTGCTCAGAGACCTTACATGATTGCTGCCTTCTTCTCATTCCAAAGCATGGCAGAAAAGCCCCCTGGCTCCTTCTCTACTTCCCTGTGGCTCCCTTCCCTCTTGGGACCCAGAAGTCCCACCTGTACCTTATGTCCAGCAATTGGCTCCCAGACTTCTTTATTGACAAATCAAGAACCAATTAGGGAACTAGACCTTAGTATCAGAATCTCCCCTTACAATTAGACCCGCTTTTGAACAGGCAAAGGAACTCACAGATATTTGAGGGATATCCTTAGAATAGACAGAAAGCCTTTCTTTCTTATTGGTCTGAAGGCAAAGTGGGAACACAGAATGAGGTTAGGCTGTGGCAAGATTGCCAGTTACTGTCCTAGCCACCTTCTCCTTTCTTCTTAGCCACAGACCTGTACTTTGGTCAGGACACACTGATGCCCAGTTGAAGGGCATCAGCACAGTTAGGTATGGCCATAGGACTGACTCCTGGCCAAGAAAATACTTAGTGGTACTTCACAAAAGCTCTTTGGTGTTTTGTTTTTTGTTCTTTTGGTTTGTTTGAAAATTTTTACTTCTTTTAAGTGTGTGTGCATCTGCTGGTGAGCATGTATATGTGCATGTGCATGCAGGCGTCTACAAGGGCCAGAGAGGCCATCGATCCTCTAGAAACTGCAGTTCTGGTTCTCTGTAGAAGTACCAAGGTAAGTCTAGCTAGCTTAAATCACCAACTTGATATGACCCAGAATTTGGGGACTACCCAGGTCAGATTGGCCTGTGGGCATGTCTGCTGGGGACTGCCTGAGTATTAGCTGATGTAGGAGAGCCCAGTTCCCTCGGGGCAGCACCGTTCTCTGGGTAGGCGATGTTGTGCTGTATGAGAAACTTAGTCATGCATGAGTTCATGGGCAGGCCAGCAAGCAGCCCTGCTATACAGGGAGGCTTCACGTTCCTGCTGGATTTTCTGCCCTTACATCCCTCTGTGATCATCTGTGACCTGGAAGTATAAGTCCAACAAATCTTTTGTCCCCTAAGTTGTTTTTGTCATTGGTGTATGTCACAGCCACAAAGTTGAAATAGAATGTGCTCTTAACCATCGAGTCATTTCTCCTGTCCCAAGACTTAAAAAGGGAGAGGAAAAACCTAGACTCCCAATTAATTCCCTTCTATCCATCAGCTGTTATGGCCCAGGAGATGGACTCAGGGCTGGAGGCTCCACATGGCAGAGAGCAGGCTCCTTGGTCCTGATGACAACAGCAAGCTGACACTATGGCTTCTGCTCTTTTTCACAAGAATGTGGAAGGGAAGGAAATGTTTCTTGTTACATTTAATGAAATGGGAAATGCTTCAGATGGAATTCCATGAAACTCCCTCCAATGATGCTATTTTAAATTCAGATGCAGTAGCCATGTTCACAAAACACAGTGGACTGTGCACAATACTTCCAAATATCAAACTCACACTCATCAAAGGGCCTTATTTCAAATTCTATTGTATGTGTGTCCTCTCTCCTGGTATTAAGTTTACTAGCTTTCACTAGCTCCAGTCCTGTAGCTTCAAGTTTAAACAGTATCACCAATGCTCAAAAAATGTACATTCCAAAAATCAGTTCTCAGGATGGGGGAAAAGTCCACCCTCAGGTTGTGGAATGCCACATGAATCCAATCCAAAGGAAAATGATAATTTAAACAAACAGGTGAAGAAAATTTTATATAAAAAATATAAACAAGAGAAAGAAAATATAGTTCTGGAAAGAAAATATCTGCCCTGGATCTGAGTTTCTAAAAAGAGTCCCTTTAGAGTCCACAAGTGATAAAACGTGAACTCTGACGCCAAACTGCCTGGGTTCAAATTCCAGTTTTGCCATTCCCACGTGTGTGACCTTTAGCAACTTGTCAACTCTCCAGAGCCTCCTGTCTCCTGTCTTGTCACAGGAGGATGCTGACTAACCTGTCTGTGCAGCCTGAAGTACAGACACAGTAGTTAGCGTGTATAAAGCAGTTATTGATTCGCACATGCCTGGATCATGATGCAATCAGTACAGAGAGCTTTATGACTGCTTTGCTACCTTCTTTCTGTGTGGAACTCAGCATCTGAGAGACAGAGGAACACAAGCAGGGTTCCAAACTGGCAATGCCATCTACCTGTATTATTCCAATCACCAGCCAGATAGCAGTAGCCACGGCATATCTCAAAATGCGGCTGTAAGGAGCTGTGTAGTCTGATGGGTTTCTAGAAAGGCTGGATGATGAATCCATTAACGCTAAGTTTTTGAATCCCACAACCTGAGGGAAAAGGAAAAATGAGAATTTAAACAGACATAGGAAGAGAAGTTTCTAGATGGAAAATGAAATACTTTTCTCTACCTACCTGCCTTGAAAAACAAGCTTAGAAGCCGTAGGAAACTTAGAAACAAACCAAACCTAAATCTACCAATGAATTAAACAAACAAGTAGCAATTCATGAGTATTTAACACATACCAGACACTATGCTAAATACTTTCTGTATTTCAAAACAATATATTCCAAAATGCCTTCCAAGGAATGTACCTTCTGGATGAAATGAAGCTGTAGTTAAATAACTTTGATGAGTATATTACATTGACTGCCATGCTTCATCCCCATGTAAAATAAAACAAAGCTTAAAAAATTTTACAGTAAGGTTCCCATAAAATTTTATTTATGTTAGTGTTTTGCAAAGTTAACTGCAGAATCATGTAGAACCTTTTCAAGTTCACCAAATCTTCAAATTTTATTACTTATTTATTTAAAGCTGGGTCTCCTTAACCTAGGGTAGGCTATTTTAGAACTTGCTATGTACATGAGCAAGACCTTGAATCTTTTTTTTTTTTTTTTTTTTTTTTTTGGCGATGCCTTTGTTTTTAGTGTCACACTGGAAACACTGACACAAAGGTGACACATTGTTGTCACTGACTAGTGAGGAACAGAAGTGCTGCTGTTAACAATCTCTACCTTAAAAAGTGGCCTATAATTAGCAACTGTGACATCTTGCAAGCTTGTATCACCTCATAATATTATATGTCATGGTTTGAAAGTAAATCCCAGAAAGCATGTGTTAAAAAGGAACCCTCAATGTAACAGTGTTAAAGTGAGAGGCTTACAGAAGAGGGTTAAGACAGGAGGACTCCACCCTCAGGAGTGGAACATTGGGCATAGTAAAAGAGGCTTGGGCCAGCAAGGTGTAGACCTTGAATTCTTGATTCTCTTCTGCTTCTCCCTTCAGAGACTTGGGGTTGCAATCTTGTAATACTATACCTGACTTCATCAAACAGTATTAAAACAAAACAAAACAAAACAAAACACTGCTTACCGAAAAGATAAGTATGTGAAGCAAGAGACATGTTGATTGGCCATTCTAAAATATATGTGTACATTCTACAACATCTATGTATACTGACAAATCATGCTGTATACTATAAACACATAACCTGTGTGGAGGGATATGCTGGAGAGTAAACGTAGGGCCTCCTGGATGCTGAGTAACTGCTTTATTATTGAGCTATCTCCTGCACAGCATGCCCCACTTCCTATAACTATTTGGAGACAAGGTCTTACTAAATTGTCCAGACTAGCCTTGAACTTATTCTCAAGGCCAGACAAGAGCTTGAACTTGTGACCCTCTCACCTCAAATTCCCAAGTAGAAAATGTACAATAGTGTAGAAATAGTACAATAGTACCAAGGCAGGGGTGAGAATATGGAGCCTATAGAAGGGAAGGCTTTGAAAATATATAGAGGGGATCACCTGACAGCTACTACAATCTGTAATGATAAGCAACACAGGTATTTTACACAAGTTCACTAGCAATTCTGCCACAGATCACTGGTACTCTGCCTTTAGGAGGCACAAGGTAGAATGGTGGTACCCAGGGCTGCAGGAACGGGAAATGGGGGATTCTGAACTGTTGCATAGGCACAAAGAGCTTGGGTTGTAAGACAGAGCTCTGGAGGCAGATGTGGTGAGAATTTGTTGCAATGTGGATATACCTATAGCACTGACCTCTGCATTTAAAAGTGGTTCTGATGGGCACCTTTCTAAGGCCCCATCACATTGTATTTAAGGTTTGCTTTTGTTTGTCTTATAGGAAGGACAAAGGGGGAATGTTAAGGACATTTCCTTATACTGTTTTGCCAACAATACTTTACCACAGAAAACTGCTGCGCTGTCTGAGAAATTACTTGAGATGATAATAACACTTATGCAGTGTTAATAAGCAGCATCATATGATTATATGACAGCTCATACATACCTCCAAGAAGAAGAGTGTGGTAAGCACTTGAAAGAGTGGATTAATTTTTCTCACAGTCTGAATCTCATTCCATTCATTTGCCACAAAATACGTTCTCCATATGCTCACAGGAACAGTGGCACTGCGCACACCACCCTCACCTGGGAGGGGAGATCACATGAGTAAAGCACTTTCCCTTCGCGCTGCAGGCAGCAAGAGAATTATGGCACAAACACCGATTTCAGTTACCTTCAACAGCTTTAAGAACTTTTCCTTTCGGCCGTTCCCAATCAATAAAGAATATATCTATGGTAATCTGGGATATGAACTTATGTAAAAACTGGAGAGCCTAAAAGTATCATACAAGGAAACACTTGAAAAGAATCATCATCACTCAAGAGCAATTGTAAAGCTACATACTCTTTACAAAGCAAGTATAATCACAAGGGCACATCATATACCAAGTGGATCCAACTGCCACACACACCTATTAATTCCCCCTCCCCCCCCCCCCCTTAAAATAGGAACATGAGACAAGAGGAGATATCCTCCCTCCCCCTCTCCTACAGGACCCTTGCATAAATGACTCCCTTCCTCTAGGCTCTGCACATTGTCTGACTTCTTTATACAAAGGTAAGCTGCAAAGCCCCGTAGAAGCAGTAGATACCCCCGCTGTCTTTCCTGTCTCTGGAACTGAGCTAGAAAGCCGTGTGTTGTTGAAACCTATTTCTCTCAGTTACAGGAACAGTCCATCTACACCGAGTTCTCATCCCCGGGGCATTATTGACCAAGGGATAAAAATCCAAGTACAGGATGGCAACTCTCCAGAAGAGTTCCTCTCTCAGTGGTTAAAGCAGAGACTTCACTTCCAAAAGCCAATGGGATGTGGCTACTAAATCAGTATGTGGGGAGTTGCCAGCTACATGGGGGAGGACACAGCTTGAGGGGTGGTTGCCAGAAGGATGACGAGGGAAGGTTAATACTAATTTCTACAATTCCAACACATCACCAACTTAGCTTTAATCCTCATTAACAAAGAGACAAAATCCACTATGGAAGGTATTTCATCCTATTGTGATTTTATAGAAAAAGTTAAACACTGAAATATCATTTTGTCAAATTAGCTGTAAGTCATGATTGCTAATGCAAATTTATAACTTCTTTGAAGACATGATTTAAGGTATAACTTTAAATGGGCACATTTATAAATAAAGGCACATTTCCTATCTACAATAAAATAACTGATGCTTTCTTTCAAAACCAAAATAATTTTACACCAAAAATTTTAATTGCATTTGAAAGACTGGGTTTTTAGCAGGTTTTTGAGATTGGGTAAGCTGTTCTTTGAAACCTACCTTCATAGCAAAGGCGCACCCCACATAAGTAACGAAACGGTCTTCCTGAACGGGCATCGGCAGTAGAACAGAGACTGACTTCTGTGCCTACAGTAACAACCACACAAGTGATTATTACACAACTTATAAACCAAAGGAAGTACACACACAGCAAATCATGTTGATCTCCACAAACGGGACACCAAAGGGTGGGGCATTCGCAGCTGTCTCAGTGAGCTTGAGCAGAATTAGGTCTCTGTCTTATAAAAATCAGATATTGACATTTAGGGTAAATTCAGAAACTCACTCACTTTGAAGAAAATAAGCCAATAAAGACCTGTTCCCACTGTGATGATAAAAAACACATTGGCCAGATCACCAGCATAGTACAGCAGGAATTTCATAACTGTCTGCAATTTAAAAAGAATTCAATTGTTAAAGATTCAATTTGTTACCTGATTATTACATTTATTTCTGCTAAACAATTGAGCAGAAAATATAAGCTCTATTTCACTTTCATCATATATAAAATAGAAATAATAAAAGCACTGCTTTTATTTTAAGAACTTAAAAGTATAGAGATACTTCTCTGTGTGTGTGTATATGTGTGTATACATCTGTGCATGTGTGCATATGCAGGTATGCGTGTGTGTAGGCATGATTTGTGTGCATTAGTGTATGTACCATGGAATGTATTTATTTAGAGGTCAGAGGACAACTTTATAGAGTCAGTTCTCCCCCCTTCTACCATCATGTATGTTCCAGGAGTAGAACCTGCTGAGGACCATGCAGGAGGAACACAAAATGGCTTAGAACTCATGGAGTGCAGCCCATGGCTTACCAAAAAACTACCAAACCCAGACACTATTACATATGCCAGCAAGATTTTGCTGACAGGACCCTGATATAGCTGTCTTCTGTGAGGCTATGCCAGTGCCTGGCAAATACAGAAGTGGATGCTCACAGTCATCTATTGGATGGAACACAGGGTCCCTAATAAAGGTGCTAGAGAAAGTACCCAAGGAGCTAAAGGGGTCTGCAACTCTATAGGAGGAACCCTATAGGAGGAACCCTATATATGCAACTAGAGACACAAGCTCAGTACCCCCAGAGCTCGTGTCTCTAGTTGCATATATAGCAGAGGATGGCCTAATCAGCTGTCATTGGGAGGGGAGGCCCTTGGTCTTGTGAAGATCATATGCCCCAGTACAGGGGAATGCCAGGGCCAGGAAGCAGGAGTGGGTGGTTTGGGGAGCAGGGTGGGGGAGGGTATAGGGGACTTTTGGGATAGCATTTGAAATGTAAATGAAGAAAATATCTAATAAAAACATGTGCCTGGTGCACAGTAAATAGTCAACAAATGTTAGTTAAAAAAAACCCTCAAAGATTAAATGAGAAGTAAACTATAAATTTAATGGAGTAAAAGGAAGAATAATATATTTCGGCATTGAGATAGGCAAGTTTTCTAAACACAATAAATATAATATATATAGCACACACAAAATTCATTTGACAGTGTGGAAGTTAAATAGATACTAAATGCTAATTATGTATTGACTGTTAAAGGTGTGGATAACAGGTAGCTCATAAATTTGCATAAAAGATTTCAACATGAAAAAGAAAAAGGAGATTAATATTTTCAAAAGACAAACTCCTTCATATGAATAAGAAAAAGAAGAAACCTAATAGAAAAACAAACAAGAGATCTAAATAGCTCATAAGAAAGGGAGCCCAGTCATCTAGAGAGTATACACAAGGCTGGAGAGATGGCTGAGCAGTTAATAACACTTTCTGTTCCCTGTGCCCATCTCTCACAACCACCCATAACTTCTGTTCCAGGGGATCTGGTGTCCTCGCCCTCTTCTGGTATCAGGCACACATGTAGTGCACAGGTATACATGCAGGCAAAACACCATACACATAAAATAAAAAATTTAAAGTACATAAAAAATAAATCAAAGAAAATACAATCAACGTATGTCATTATATTGGACAAAATGGAAAGGCTGAAACATTCCAAGCAGTGGCAAAGACAAAAATAAAAATGGTGTGGGAATGGGGATTCTACGGGATCCTAGGAAGGAAGCGAGCTTGCAATTGTTCTAAGGCCTCAAAATAGTTTTCCTAACTTAAACTCCAGACAAGTCAAAGGCAACTTTCGTCTTCATCTTCTAGCTGTATTTTATGAGAAAGATCCAGAATAGTCAAAAGATTAAACGTTTTCACCTAAAACCAAAGTGTACCTGTAAATCAATCATGGGGCTCCCGATGCGCCTCTTCCATCCCGCTGTCTTCAAAAGAGATGATAACACAGCCAGCCCACCCAACACACCCAAAGCAATCTAAAACAAAAAACAAGACAGAAAAGAAAAAAAAATTTAGAATACACTTCCTCTCATTGGTACTGAAAACCCCTGTAAACAGAAAGTGACATTTTCTCAAACACTGAAGGGGAAGCACTTGAAATGACATGGGAGCTGAGAGAGATTCCATTGGCTAAGTTGGGGGGAAACTGAGCAAGAAAAATGAATAGCAATAGAATATAAAAATCACCCAAATTAAATATCCATGAGATCATACTGACTTAAACAAAAAATTGAATAAATAACTTGTGAGGGCAAGGGTAAAGTTTTGCTTTATAATAAAGTTCCAATTTATGAGTTCAGAAGAAAGGAAAGGAAAGAAACACACCAGGCAAACGCCGCCGTGATGCTTTCTGCAGACAGGCATCCCAGTGGGCACCAGAATTAGAGGGCAGCAGCTGTGGAGATGGCTCAGGAAGTGCTTGCCGCACAGTTGGGTCCCCAGAGCCCATGTAACACCCACATAAAAATCAGAGTGTCCTGTGACTGCAGTCTTAATGCTGCAGAGGTAGAGATCGAGGATCCTTGAAGCTTGCTGGTTGGCTAGACATGCCAAATCTGCAAGCTCAAGGTTCAGTGAGAGACTTGTCTTAAAAAAGGAAAAAGGTCTATAGATCTATAGAATCACACACACACACACACACACACACACACACACACACACACACACTTGACTCCAGACACTGAGCAGGGCCTGATACATTCCTTTGGCATCTTTAACAAAACTATACAAACTCAATTTAATCATGGGAAACTTCCAGAAAACCCAAACTGATGGTCAAAAAATGCTAGCAAAGTATCATGGTCATGAAAGACAAAGAAACACTGGGGCACTGTCACGAACTGGAGGACATATGGAAGTTGTGACAACTGAAAGCACTGTAAAATCAGAAAAGCGATAGAGACAAACTTGTAATCTGCAATACCAAACATTATGCAGGTCTACATCACTGTTAATTGCCTGGTTACTATCACTGTATCATAGGGAAGCCAGGATAAAAGCACATGAAAATCTACTTTCACAACTTTATCTTCACATTTTAAAACTGAAAATGAATGTAAATAAGTTAAAAGGTACTCACATCTGTCTGAACAAATGCGTCTCCTTGATTCATCTCATATTTCACTGAGAAGGAAATCTGGGATTATAAAGAGAACAGATCAGTCAGACTAAAATTCAGTACCATACACCTATGTTCATAATAAATTTGTGGCCAGATCTTGCCAAGAGCGCTATATTTTTAATGGTCACTATTATGGATGTTGGCCTTTACTCACACAGAGAGATATGCTTTTTTTTGAGAACTTTTAAACTTCACTAAATTTCTCTCTTGAACATGTATGAGAGGAAAGAAGGGTTTCTTGGGAACCAAGGTCTCTGGCAGTAGTTCAAGCCAAGTTAATCAGATTTCACTTCCAGACAAGCTTTTGTTGCTAAGACATATGATTGACCTTGTATCACAAGTTTATCAACTGGCTAAACAACCATCCCCTACGAAGACAGAATACTCAAATGTCTCAAGAGGAATCCTGTGGACTGCATGGTATTACAATACAAGAGAAAGCACTGGGGCTCACAGAAACCAAAGGGACCGTCACAGGCCCTGGGTGGGCTTAAGCTGGGTCCTCTGCATGTTATGGCTGTGTAGCTGAGTGTTCTTGTGGGACTAACAGCGGGAGTGTGTGTGGGAGATATTTCTGATGCTTTTGCTTGTGCTGGGGACTTTTTCCTCCTCTGTGTTGCCTCACTCAGCCTTGATTGGAAAATTTGTGCCTGTCTTTTTAAAAGGTAAACTGAGAAGGAGTGGATCTGGAGAAGAGGGGAGGTGTGTGGGAGGACTGGGAAGAATGGAGGGAAGGGAAACTGAAAAAAGATACAGGAGACAAAACCGGAGTATGAGAGGTGGGAGAGGCAGTTCCTTTGGCTTTATCAGGGTTACAGAAGAGTGAGTTCGGGGAAGGATGGCAGAGTCAGGAGTGCATTATCAGATGTAGAATACCAAGGTAAAGATGGCTGACCTTCCTGGGAGAGTTCCAGGGAAGAACAAAGTAAAGCTCTGGCGTGGAAGCAACAAGTGAAATGGTTGGGAAGTGGAAGGAAAAGAACCAATGCAGGCTGAGGAGCTAGCAACACCAAGGAAAGAGCTGACTGGCTGTTAGTTGCTTTAGTGTGTTTTTAAGGTGAAGTACCCCAAGAGTTTTATAAGTGAAGGAAAGGATCTATCAGAGATGCTGTATGAAAAGGACATCACACAGGCACAAGGTTAGCTGAGGAGGGGACAAACAAGACCAGGAGACACAGTGCAGAGTCCTTTCTTAGGTGGTAAAGAGGAAACCCAAGGGAACTATTGTTGATGGCTGACCTGCTTGGTGAGTCAGGAAGTGGACCCAGCTGCTGAGGCTACCGAGGACATGTCACATATGTGAAGGACAGCTGGGTGCTCAAAACTCAAACACAGCCTTTGTCAGGGCTGTCATAAGGAATGTAAGAGGACATAATTATACTTTAATTAAAATGTATTATAATTTAAAATGATCAAACAACTGTACATTTTCCATTTATAATAAATTTGAGGTGAGCCTCATCAAATCAAGGTAGTTCATTACTCTAAATTTCTTTTTCTTCTATCTTTAATATTTATTGATTGATTGATTGATTGCGTGCACGTGCGTGCGTGTGTGTGTGTGTGTGTGTGTGTGTGTGTGTGTGTGTAGGGGCACATGCATGCCATGTCACATATATGAAGGTCAGAGAGGACCGCTCTGGGTGGTCAGTTCTCTCCTTCCACCATTAGGCGATTCTGCTTTTGGAGCTGTGCTGTCCGGTGTCTGCGGAGCACCCTAACCCACTGAGGAACCAGCTGGCGCTCCTGTTTTATTTCTTATATTGCAGTTTCTCGAGACTTAGTTTGTAAACTATGGGCAATAAGAATATTTAAAGAAAAGAGTGCTTGTGTTAAAATAAATGTACTCACTAGGAAATTTTAACCCAGGATCCTGTAACTTGGCATGTTTCTGGATTGTCTTCTCCAGTACTAGTGTATGTAAGTCCAGTGAACAGAAACTGATCTGACCTAATTGTTTTTAGTACTACAAATGAGGAAAAGGTCTCATGTACGTTGTATTATGTCCCTCTTTTGCAGTGGTTCTCAGCCTGTGGGCCATTACTGCCGCAGGGGTCTCATGTCAGTTTATTTATTTCCAATTCATAACAATAGCAAAATTAGTTATGAAGTAGCAACAAGAATGATTTATGTGTGTCTTAGAGCCCTGCCTATGACAGAGAGGAAGCTCATACACTCACACAACATGAGGGAGGGAGTGTACTAAAGGGTCGCAGCGTTAGGAAGGTCAAGAACCATGGCTCTTTTATGAGAGCCTGGTTACAAGCAGGGTAAGAGCACCACACCTTCTAAGCAACACAGAAGACTATTAATATAGATAATAATAAAAAGCAGAATGACAGACATCAAAAGTTATTAGTGAGTGCTGGTGATAAGGAAAGCTTGTCTCCTACTTCACATGTCCCAGAGGACAGGTAATCTCCTACAAATCTCCAGGAGAAAATAAAGCACCCAGAATTTCCTGTTTCACTCTGTCCCTCTCTCACTCATCTGTCCTCCAAGCAGGAATGCTCTCTCCGGGGGACGGACCGAGTGAGGCACTGGCCATGTGTGACCAGGGTTTTCCAGGGTTATTCTTTGGTACAGCCTGCCTTTTGGGTGTATGAGCTCTCTGTCCTTCATAGGTGGGCCCTCTTGGACACTGAGGGCCTTCACTCTTTAGTGAATCAGGGCTGCAGGTCCAAACTTCATTCTCTGGTCCATCTTTATCCTGCTAGTTACAAAGCTGATGATTTTCATCTGTCTGTCTGTTGAACCATCTCTATCAGCTGCTGATAATCCTTCCACCGAGACACGGAAAGAATGGCTCAGTGGTCAAGAGTGCAGAGGACCTGAGTTCAATTCCCAGTTCCCAGGCTGAGTGAGCCATCCTCAATTCCACCTCACTCCAGCTCAGTTACAGGGGAACCTAATGGCTCTGGTCTGCATGGGAACCTGCAATCACTTGCCGCCCCTCCCCCATTACACATATACTAATAATACAAAATAAAAATATCATTCACTATTGTTTTTTAATATTCAACATCCTTAAGAGCTCAGCTTCTCTCTTTCATTAGACACCAATAACTAAGATTTGAATATATAAGCAAAGGGATTTGTTTAAAACTTTAAAAAATATTACCTTTTGACCAGGATAAGCTACAACAGCATTTAAGTAGTATTTATAAATACAAGGGCACTGAATAATGAAGAACTCACCTTCACAGACTGGCTATGCGCATTTTTGATGTCAATGTCACTGTAGGCAATGGTAAGTAGGGGAGTGTATATGTTTCCATTTTTTGTGTTGGGTACAAGGCGAATGCTGTTAAAAGAAAATATACTCAATCTTGTAAATATATTTAACATCTTAGGCATATATCATTTCTTTTTAATTTGTATAGACTGTCTTCATATTTTAGTAAGGACTAGAGGAGGCTCTGTATAAGCTAAGAGTTAAACCATAGTTCATTCTCATTGGTTAAAAACTTTAACACTAAAGTATACCCCAGGAGACAAGATCTCGGCTCTGACATGTACATATGAAATAACGGAAGCACTAACTATGAAACACGCTTAAGGAACATCAGAAAGAGCTATACTACATGACACCTAAACAAAAGCAGCTAAAGTGTGGATTTTCAGATAAGAAAGATGAATTTTTACCAAAACACATGTTGCATTTAGTTTTGTTTCAGTTATAACTTGGCAACTACAGAGTATTAGTGCCATACAGTTAGTGAGCCCAAAAAGAAAAATGCCAGCATGGCCTCACCAAGGACAAGCCTACCCTGATTAGGTTTGATTTCATCTTTATTAGGAATTCTACTCTGGCCGACTGAGCCCACGGTGCACATGGGTGTCAACATGAAGTACGGGGAAAGCTCCCACAGTGCCCAGCTCATACAACTGCCATGAGACCAAATGAACAACAGCGAGAAAATGATGAGCACATGAAGTGCTTCCAGTGTAAAATTAATGTGTTCACAGCATACATTACAACATGGTGGAGTGGGGGTTCAGTCAAGATCTTACTATTACATGGAAAAGAGAACGCAGGCTGCATGGTGGCATGCTAAGGTGGGATATTTAGAATGAGGGGGATGCTGGCTAACCTGGGTCAATCTAGACTCAAGAGTTTAGACAGAGAGCCACGAAAGGAAGCGGGGTTAGAGAGGCTGAGCACACTCTTCCCTAAGCTCTTACTACAGTGCCATGGCAGCCACTGGTATTCCCTCCTGTCCTCTCTCAGCCTACTGCAAATCCCTAGGAATAGAGAAGCCAAGAACATGAATTTGCACAGACTCCTGAGGGTGGCTGCTATCAGTTTTCTGCTTTAGCCCTTAACCTTTATTGGACTCTGCCAACCTACACATCTTTAAGGAAAGCTTAGGTGTTGTTTCAGCTCGGTTCTACCTATTGCTTCAGTCTGATAGTGACTGGTAAATACCTTCCTCATATACTCCCAATTCTACTTAGTCATTAGGTAGTTTTTTACCTCAGTGAAATCTGGGTAGCAACTCGAATTACTCTTGGCTGATTTCCTAGGTCATTTTCTCGTCCACTTACTGTATCCACTAAGAAAATGCGCCGAGTCAGAAGCCACTTGCTGGAGCTACTGTCTTTCATTATAAAGAAAAAGAAAAAAAAAAAAAGAAGAAAAAAAGGAAAGAGTGACACTAGGAAAGCTACTTTGAAAATGCTTATGATGGCACTCACAACACTTAGTTAAGAAATCAATATTAAAACCTAGACTTTTGTTTTATATGAGATGACCACAAAGGGCTACTCCTGTAAGAAATTGTCAGCCATCTCTGCTCCCTGCCTAGGTCGAATTTTATAGCATGGGTAACAACAAAAGAAATTAGTTTGCCCCAAAAGAGGGTCAGAAACAGGAAAGAAAAAAGTTTCAATTCATAATTCTACTTATTTTCCTAGGGATATACTCTCAGCAAGGGTATGATGTCTTAAAGTACTGAAAATCAAATGAATAAATGTCCTAAAGCTACAGAGATTGCTTGATGTACCTTGTACCTTGGCTCATCTGTATAAAGTTGTACATCACCCCCGGTTTCCTGAAATGATCATATTGGTTTCCGTTGTTGATCTCAGCTCTGAGAAAGCAGGGGAGAATGTCTTACCTTGGTTCACAAACAGTTTGTTATGTTGAAGATTTAGGTTTAACACTGGGATAGCCCAAAGGGAATGGTGCTGCTCTTCATCAGTATACTCAAGGAAAACATCATAAAATACAGGACTGGTGAAGTCAACCAGGAGTTTAGAGAGAGAGATTTCACACTAGGAAGTAAAATAAAAATAAACACACCACAAATCAAAATTAGAAAGCATGTTAAACATTTCTGTTCTTAATTTTATAAAGTGTCTTTATATTATTTGCATGTACTTTCAAGAGATTTCCAAAATATAAATTTCTAAAAGTACTACTCAAAAAAAGAAAGAAAAAAAAGGCAACCAGTAAAGAATTTTTCTGTTTTTAATCTATAACATGAGGAGATTGGCTTTCACTTCCAACACTAAGTACCTATCAAAGAAGAGGCTTAAAACCAGTGTTGTCCTTTGGGGTGAAGAACAGGTTTTTATTCTTGTTTGTTTGTTTGTTTGTTTTTCCTATATAATCATGTTTTGTATAATCATGCATATGACTGGCTCCCTTCATGAGGGCTAAGCTCATCTCTGACTGTTCCCTACCAGTCTATACTCATGTGTTCATACCAACCCAGTACAGTTCCTTACCATGTATGTGCTAGGCCCTCCTAGCTTCCCAACGCTACAAGTGTGGGTTCTTCATAAATTCCTTACTTACTATGTTCCATCCAACTTCTGTTCACTGTAAGCCTTGAGTATCATAGACTCTGCCATTCTTTGCCTATATAGCTAGTGTTGTTACTGAGCTATGAACTACTTTTGTGCATAACGGTCAGTTAGACTACAGTAATCATGGCTTTATACCTATTTACCCGATGCAACTGCTTTGGAAATAACCTAATATTACTGAGTCCCATGGATGCACAGACACCAAGTTCCTCACATAATTGTTTCATGAATTGAATGGGACATCATTGAAAGAATGATGAGCACATCGCCAGAGTCTCCCTTCTTGTAGTCCACATTGTTATAAAAAGATGACAAAACACCCTATAAGTCATGTCTGATCATAAAATTCATGTCCATGGTAGAAAACTTGGAAATTATAAGATATAAACAAAAAATAATCTCTGGCACAACTGTCCAATATTAATCAATAATAAAAATGTTTCTTCCAATGAATTTCTCATGAAGGCATTGTTCACTGTGGTTTTGTTCTATGTGTATGCATATACAAGATGTTAAAATGTTTTTATATATTACCAAGGATCTTGCAAATGTTAAATGGCTCATAATATTCTTTTGTACCATACTGTAATGTCAAAGTTAAAGAAAGTCATGATAGGAAGGAGAAAGGAAAGTTTGGAGACAGGGATGTGTAAGGGGAGGTTCTGATTCTAAGGTCTAGTTTTGTAATTGGGTCTTGATTTGTCAATAAAGAAGGCCAGGAGCCAATTGTTGGGCAAAAGGTACAGGTGGACATCTGGGTTCCAAGAAGAAAAGAAGAGGTGGAGAAGGAGAGAAGGGGCTTTTCTGCCATGCTTTAGAGTAAAGAGGATGCTGCAATCATGTAAGGCCTCAAGGACACCTAGCACCTGTGGCTTCTGCGACATGCGGGTGACTAAAGATGTTTGGCAGGGGCTACTTGGAGCCAGCCACTACTGGCGAGACAGATAATAAAGTGGCAAGGGCATGGATTTCCAGGCAGGACAGATTTGCACCCAGTAATTGTGCCTAGTGGGCAAGTTGTAAAGTCACAGAGCTATCGATGTGTCTTTTATCTGGGGACTCAAGGATCTTGAGTGGAAGCTGGTGGTGAGACCCTGGACCTGGAGGCAGGTAGAGAAGAGAAGCTAGGTTAGGCTTGGCAGTGGCCATCCTAGAGCTAAGCCAGGTGGAACAAATGGGAGCCAGGGAGCTGGGAGGGGCTGGTAGCACAGCAGCTCATGGGCAAAGGTGGTAGTGTGTTTTTAAAACTACACATCCTTAATCATCAGGGAAATGCAAATCAAAACAACCCTGAGATTCCACCTCACCCCAGTCAGAATGGCTAAGATCAAAAATTCAGGTGACAGCAGATGCTGGCAAGGATGTAGAGAAAGAGGAACACTCCTCTATTGCTGGTGTGATTGCAAGCTGGTACAACCACTCTGGAAATCAGTTTGGAAGTTCCTCAGAAAATTGGACATAGTACTACCAGCAATACCACTCCTGGGCATATACGCAGAAGATGTTCCAACTTGTAATAAGGACACATGCTCCACTATGTCCACAGCAGCCTTATTTATAATAGCCAGAAGCTGGAAAGAACCCTGTTGTCCCTCAACAAAGGAATGGATACAGAAAATGTGGTACATTTACACAATGGAGTACTACTCAGCTATTAAAAACAATGAATTTATGAAATTCTTTTTTTTTTTTTTTTTCTAATTTATAAACCTTTATATTTATTTGCAAACATTCTGTTGTGGACAAACTCCAGTGCACCAAAGAACAAGCATTGAGTTTCTGTAAGTTACAATTTAGATGGTATATCACATTTATCTTAATATACTGAAACTCTAATTGCAAATAATTGAACTTCCAATACAAAAAGTAAATAATGGCACTGAACAAAAAGGAAATTAACATTGATTACTGTTAGAGTGAACTTAGGAAAATTTGGACTTTCGGATTTACTAATTTAGAAACTAGTTCTAGACCAATTAACATAAAGATTAAAATAAGATATGATTTCTAGAAACAAAAGCAAGAAGAGGGAACAGCCATAAAATATGCTTTTATTTAATGAAGTAAGTCAATATTAGCATTATTTGACTAGCATGCCAAAATAATGCCAGGTGACTCTAATTAGACTCTGTTTGAACTTGGAGATTCCTATACCATTAGGAAATGGAAAAAAAAAAAACTACATTATTTCCATATTTGTATCTGTTAACTTTTCTACATGATAAAAATAGATAATATCTTATAAAGACACTGAACGTGTAATATCAGTTGATAACCTCATCAACTCTTTCTCTATATAACATTTAATTATCTTAACAGAATTTATGAAATTCTTAGGCAAATGGATGGATCTGGAGAATATCATCCTGAGTGAGGTAACCCAATCACAAAAGAACACACATGATATGCATTCACTGCTAAGTAGATATTAGCCAAGAAATACCCAACTTAGAATACCCAAGATACAATTTGCAAAACACATGAAACTCAAGAAGACGGAAGATCAAAGTGTGGATACTTCGTTCCTTCTTAGAAGGGGGAACAAAATAGCTATGGAAGGAGTTACAGAGACAAAATTCAGAGCTGAGACTGAAGGAAGGACCATCCAGAGACTGCCCCACCCGGGGATCCATTCCATAAACAACCACCAAACCCAGACACTATTTCATATACCAACAAGATTTTGCTGACAGGACCCTGATATAGCTCCTGTGAGGCTATGCCAGTGCCTGGCAAATACAGAAGTGGATGCTGGGTCCCCAATGAAAGAGCTAGAGAAAGCACCCAAGGAGCTGAAGGGGTCTGCAACGCTATAGAAGGAACAACAATATGAACTAACCAGTACTCCCCAGAACTTGTATCTCTAGTTGCATATGTAGCAGAAGATGGCCTAGTAGGCCATCAATGGGAGGAAAGGCCCTTGGTCTTGCGAAGATTCTATGCCCCAGTATAGGGGAATGCCAGGGCCAGGAAGTGGGAGTGGGTGTGTTGGGGAGCAGGGGGAGGATATAGGGGATTTTCTGAGAGGAAACTAGGAAAGGGGATAGCATTTTAAATATAAATGAAGAAAACATCTAATAAAAAATACATAATAAATAATTAAAAAAACTACACACAACAGGAATGTATTAAAAGAAACGGAAGGAAGCATTGTTATTTTATTGGGTGGCAAATCAAACAGGGAATTACATTTTTAGTAGCCTCTAAACATAAAATAGTATTTTAACTTTATTATAAAGTGCTCAGCAGTGGCATTTTGTTTAAGACACATAAGCCTAGAGGCAGTTAAACAGTTGACTATGAAAGTCGAACACTGTAATATTTAATTGTAGATTACTTAAAACTCTGTAGATACTAATGTACCTTTGTCTTGATGATTAATATTTTCTGTGCCCAGACAATAGGTTTATTAATTCATAACATTGTTATTACCATTAAAATAAATTTCTGAATTAAAAAAAAATTCACCTATCATTCCAGTCAGTAGAACGAAGTGAAAATACAGGCTGTCTAACAAACAGAGTCACACTCACATTTTGCTGGTAAGTTGTTCCAAAAGAATACGCAGCATTTAGTCTTCTCTCAGTGTCTGGACAAAGCTTCAACAGAGAACACAACTGATAAATATCTCTCATAAATTTCTTTGTTGAAAGAGTCCTCTGTGAACATATGTTTTATTTTCTACTTTTTTTAATGTTTGAGGACCACAAAAAGCTAAGGAAGTATTAACTTGAAAACAATGTTAAGAAATTCCAACTTGGGGCTGGCAAGATGGCTCAGGAGGTAAAGGCACCCACCACCAAGCTTCAATTTCTTGGACCAGAAGGAGAGAATACATTTCCACAAATTGTCCTCTATCCTTCACAAATGTTAAATGTATGCATGAACACACACACACACACACACACACACACTGTAATTTTATAGTTCTCATTGAAAGCATCAGGAACCCTCCCACTATTCTCTTCAAGGAATATTCTAGTCTGTTCCTCTAGTCTCTGCTTTAGACAATGAGTAGCAGTATCTTAGCTGGAATCATACCTACCTGTAAAACACCACCTTCTAAAGGTTGCCATTTGATGAAGTTTCCTCGTATATCATAGGAAGCAGCAACAAACTTCAGCTTTATGTTTTGGTTAAAGAAGGACAACAGTAAATTTATGTTAAATATTCCTTGGAGGGGATTTTTCATTATTGACTATCTTTTTAATATTAGCACTGTTTTTGTTGAAAATTTTAAATTCCACTAAAGTTATTTGAATGCAAATTAATCCCACTACCTATACAATTCAACACACTTTAAACAGGACTGGTGTTTTGCAGATGTGTTATTTTAGGGGTTAGGGGCAGCACTGTGGCAGGTACCTTCCTCTCAAATCTGTTACATGGGATGTGTGTGGGGATAGGACCTCATTCTGGAAAGCTCAACAATGAGAGGTGAGAAATAGGAGCTGTGACATTCTGTGAAGTTTCTGGAAGCTATTTTAAAATTATGGCTGCATGACAGAGAGACGTTTGCATTAGGTGATGAAGTCCCTCCTCAACCTTCCAAGTGCCACCATATCCACACAATCCAGATGTCTATGCAGTAAAGGAAACAGCCCAACCCTTTACTTTGCAGTTTCTATGAACAGCTGATATTTACATAGTTGAGTATGTAAACTTTTCAAAATATTCTTGGAAATTAACAAGTGTGACTAGTGACTGTGTCTTTTTTCTGAAACTGGGGACTGAGGGAATAAAGCCAGGGCCTGTGTATGTCAGTAGGCATACCATCCCTGAGCCCCATCTCCAGCCATAGTTACTTTTTAATCTTAAAGTTCAGAGATTATGTGTAGTGACTGCTCCTGTGATACAGGGACTTGTACCTGTTTTTTTCCTTTAAAACTGAAATTTGTAGGAAGAGGTGTAGTACTGAGAACTTGAGGAGCCAATCCTGGCTGGTCTCCATAGAACAGCCAAGGAAGGTTCTGTCTCCTACAAACAATTAGAATCGTCTTAATAAGTGGAAGAAATAGTTCATATTAACATTCATGAAATAACCACTGGTGTATTTAACACATCCAAATTTCCTCACCAGAATGGAACAGAATGCACACTGATCAATCCAGCAGTGCTTTCAAAGATGTAATGGAACAGTCGACAAGCGTCCAGTGTGGTCGAGTCGTACGAGTTCATGTTCATCACACACATGTTTCCAAGAGCTTGGCACGATGTCAGGTTGGCATGAGTCTACACAAGGAAGCAGAGCACATTAGCAATGTAAGCAAAAGTTAATAGAAAAATTATTTAATTGTACTTAATCTACTAATTAGTTTATATTTTCTTTTGCTTTGTAATACTTTTTCTGTACTCAAGTAGACAATCAAAGTTTAAGTATTTTTATTTATATGTCTGTGGGCTTTGCCTGCATGTGTGTCTATACCAAGTACATGCCCCATGCAAACAAGAGTCCAGAAGAAGGTTTCAGTTTCCCTAGAGTTGGATTTATAGATAGTTGTGAGTTACTACGTGAGTGCTGGAATTGAACCTGGGTACTTTGCAAGAGCAGCCAGTGCCCTTAACTGCTGAGCCATATCTCTAGCCCCACCCCAAACTCTTAATACTTGAAGATGAATAATAATAGTTTAATTATAAATCTTAGGCAAAATACTAGCATGGTTACCTGAAGGAAGCACAAATATAGAGAATGATATTTTAAAGAAACTATTAGCTGGGCAGTGGTGGTATACACCTTTAATCCCAGTACTTGGGAGGCAGAGGCAGGTGGATTTCTGAGTTCGAGGCCAGTCTGGTCTACAGAGTAAGTTCCAGGACAGCCAGGGCTACACAGAGAAACTCTGTTTCAGAAAAACAAACAAACAAAAAGAAACTATTAGAGAGAACAGTTACATTTTAGGGTATACCATGGTTGTATATTACATCTGAAATAGAATTTATTCCACTTTGCTTGAGTAATTAAGAACAACAAAATAAGATCATTAGTTGAGTTTAATTGCTCACATTTCTTTCCCAGTTTTCCCTATCTGGAAAACAAAACAAAACAAACAAAAAACAACAACAACAAATACGCCACTTTGTTATTCAAGTAAAAAACTTTAGAAAAAACTTGTCTTTTCCCTTTCTCATATCAGACTTATTAGTGAGCCTTGTTGCTCAGTCTTCACATAAGAGGCAGAGCTCAACATTTCCCTTATTTCTGCAGCTCCATCCAGCCCCACGCTCTCCCTCATTCAAATTACTTTAACATGACTCCAGATGATCTCCTGCTGTTGTCCCAGCAAATCTATTCTTCATGCTATGGCTACTTTCAAAGCCTAAAGCCAGGTCTTTCTGAGAGCCAGCCACTCCCTGTAGCTGTGACTCTGCCTCTATTTTCCCTGTTCACTCTGCTCAGCCTCTCCTACCTACTCCCAGCTTCTTTTGTTTTCTATTTTTTTCTTTTTATTAGATATTTTCTTCATTTATATTTCAAATGCTATCCCCAAAGCCCCCTATATCCTCCCCCTGCCCCTGCCCTGCTCCCCAACCCACCCACTTCTGCTTCCTGGCCCTGGCATTCCCCTATACTGGGGCATAGAATCTTCGAAAGACCAAGGGCCTCTCCTCCCATTGATGGCGGACTAGGCCATCTTCTGCTACATATACAGCTAGAGACACAGCTCTGGTGGATACTTCGCTACTCACAGCTTCTTAACCACACACACACACACACACACACACACACACACACACACCACATACACATAACACACACACACATCACATACACATAACACACACACACACACACACACACACACACACACACCACATACACATAACACACACACACATCACATACACATAACACACACACACACACACACACACACACACCACATACACATAACACACACACACACACACACACCACATACACATAACACACACACACACACACACACACCACATACACATAACACACACACACACACACATCACATACACATAACACACACACACACACCACACCACACACACCACATACACATAACACACACTCTCACTCACTCTCTCTCTCTCTCTCTCTCTGTCTCTCATGTTCTTTGTTCTTTATTCTAATATTTACTAATACATAAAACAGCCTGACATTTATTTAGAACAAATGTAGAAGAATGGCAAGTACATTGTAATTACTTATATGAGGACGTTTTCTGTTTTCCTCTGCATGTCAAAGCTAAGAATGGGCCTGGCACATACCATGTCACCTTCTTCCTAAAGGACATTCACTTTCTCCAGACAGTAAATTACAACTGTGGTGATCTGAATAAGAACCAGTCCAATAGACTCATATGTTTGAATACTAGGGTCCTAGCTGGTGAAACTGGGAAGGATTAGGAGGTGTGGCCATGTTGGAGGAAGTATGTTACTGGGAGTACCTTGAGGTTTCAGGACTCCTTGCCCTTCCCAGTGTTCTCCCTCTGTCCTCTACTTGTGGATTAAGACGTGAGCTCTCAGTTGTTCCTGTCACCATGCCATGCCATCATGCACTATAATCTGAAGTGTAAATCTCAGGAAATGCCTTCTTTTATAAGTTGTCTTGGTTATGGTGTTTTGTCATAACAACTAAGAAGTAACTGGGACAACAATCAAACAACT
This sequence comes from Mus caroli, assembly GCF_978045245.1. NCBI lineage: Eukaryota > Metazoa > Chordata > Mammalia > Rodentia > Muridae > Mus > Mus caroli. The sequence goes on along the minus strand of NW_028227261.1, from coordinate 142,709,538 downwards.
CTGGAGACAGTCTGTATATGTCATCTGCATAATATCTTATGTATTCTATCTCAACCCAACGGAAAGGCTTTATTCTTCTTATAGAACATAAATATAAAGGTATATATCTACTTAGAAAACATTTATTTAAATTAAAAATAGACTACAATTCATCAATGTAAAATTAATTTTAAAAACATTTAAGCTTACCCAGCATGCAGCTGCTGTTGCCTGCAAGTACTTGGCAAACCATTCTGAATTTAATGACATGCCCTATAAACAGAAAGATAAAGACGGGTTTAAATTCAAAGGAAGGTTCCTTAACCTTATGTGTCAGTCTGGCTTTGTAAACAACAAAGGACGTGAGAACAACCTTTGGAAGGTCCTAAAATCAGAAAACACCCGACTATCTAAAACCAACCAGGAGCGCCAGAATCACCAGAAGACCAAGGCAGGCATACATGGTTTTTATTTTATTGAGACAGGCTTCTTGAAGACCAGACTGGTCTCAAACTCACTCCATAGCCAGCTCTGACCTTGAACTCCTGATCCTCCTACCTCTACTTTCAAGTGCTACGACAACAGATGTGTGTCATCAGATCTGTTTCATAAATGATTTCTGAGGGCTAGAGCTATAAGCCTCTGGACAAGACTCAACACTAAGATCTGCCCATACATCTTGCTAAAAGCTGAGACACTGAGAACACAAGAGTAACAAGAGATTAACAGAGGAGACACAAGCAGATTAGCTAGAGTATGGCATCACAGCTATCGAACATGTTTAAAATAAAATCACAAGGTATGGTTTTCATCTCTTCAATAAGGAAAATTTCCTCCTTTAAGAAAATGAGTAAATGTGCAGAATAAGGTTGAAGAAAACAGACACACACAATAACTCATATATACACTCATACATATTCACACATGCATAAATGTTTTCTATGATAGAATGTCAATTAATACATGTGGAAGGTTGTTAAAGGAAAGAATCACAAAAGGAGACAAGTTCGTATGTTAAGAGCTAGTGAACTATATAACCTTTGAAATTCTCCTCACACCATCTGTGGCCATGCCACCCTGACTGCTCCTGATTTCAGAGGGTAAGCAGGGTTGGGCGTGGAGAGTCCTTTGAGGAAATGGAGAGTTCAGGTAAGCATGCTAGCTCAATGCTTACAGCTGTTCAAAATGAAGAGTTTCAGTGATGGGAAGGGTAGACAGACAGTGTGTGCTCTCTAACATGGTGTAATGTACTGAGCTGAGCACACTGATTTTTCTTCCATGGCTTTCTTACAAAGCACACATTGAATGTAACAAAAGACAGCACAAATGTAGGCTGGGAGTTATCCCACAGAAGCTAAGTCTTGGAACCTGACCTGTCAAGTTCATGAAAGACAGGGAAAGACTGAGGACTTGTCTCACATTGGAAAACAATAAGAAGATATAGCCTCCAAAAATCTGGCAATTTCAAGACATGTTGTTGTGACTTTCTAGAAAATTTATTTCAGTTTTACGTATGTGAAAAAGTAAATGCATATAAATTAAAGGAATGAGCTAAGATATAGAAGAAGTACACTTTTAAAATGTAGTGCCAAGCCAGCCAACTCTGGTTTTTAGCTGTTTGTATTTTACAGTGAATTATACATAAATCTTCCTCAATTTGTCTGAAATTAATCAAAGGAAGAAACGTAGAGCAACCTTTCTTAAACAAATATGCAACAAAACAAAACCAAAAAAAAAAAAAAAAACCCAAATAAACAAAGAACTATACTCACAAGTTCTCCATAACGTGCAGTGGAGATTACATGTTGACGGAAATTCCCCGTGTTGCTGAAGCACAATCCACCTGCCTTCACAAATTAATAAGAGAAAAGTATCCAATTATAGAAATATGTCATCTATTAAATTAAAAATATATACTGTATCCACTTGATTGTCCTTACTAAAGTGTGAGGCTCTGAACATGAACAGGACCTGCTTGTATTCACAAATGTTGGTTCGCAGCGGACACACCTGGTCAATAGAACAAAGATAATTTTTTAAAAATGTTTATACATTACACTGAACCTGATTTAACTGAGAACTTGTCTTGCTAAATGACACATTAGAACATAGTAAGACAGCCAAGCAATTAATTATATAAGTTCAAAACATTAGTATGATTTTAAAGAGCTTTACGTCATTTTTATAAGGCAAAGTATAAATGAAATTGGACTATTTTCTTAACTACATACATGAAGATGTATAGAATGATACATTTAAATACACTAAACAGCAAAGGTTATAAAGTCACTAACCAACAGCAGAGCCCAACAAACTCATATAAACAGTGCTAAGTCAGCTTGTATAAGAAGCTTGTATATACTTCTTCAGTGTCAGCTGAGAACATGAACATGTTAGCAGTTTCATCAAAACTGCAAGAACACGTTACTGTCTTTGTTATTTTCAACTAAGGAATGAGATAGAGTGTTCTGGACTAGTTGGGAATTCAGATGGGCTTATATGGACATAAATTACCTATAACAATGAGATTGAGAAGCAGGCTACCACATGGCATGGAACTCAGATTAGACTTAGGGAAGGACCAGAGGGGCAAACTGGTAGGTCAACCCAGGGCCAAATTTTGGTTGTTTTAGCTCAAGTCAAATCAGAGTTTATAAATAATATGCTGCTAACTTTCACAAGGAGATCTGTTATCTTCTACAATAAATTTAGAAAGTAAAGAGAAAAACAGTGCCAAGAGGCAAGTTACCAATGTATACTTCTGAAAAACTGAAAAGGCTGAAGTAGGTATAATGTGTTTATACTGAAGGAACATGTGTGCAAAGGGATGCACTTATGAATTTGTGCACATGTGGTAAATGTGTATATAAGAAGGGAACAGAAGCAACATATCTGGGCTGTAAATCAGTGTGCCTGAGTTTTTTTTTTTTTTTTTTTTTGATTTTTAATATTTTTATTACATATTTTCCTCAATTACATTTCCAATGCTATCCCAAAAGTCCCCCATAGCGCCCCCCACTTCCCTACCCACCCATTCCCATTCTTTTGGCCCTGGCATTCCCCTATATTGGGGCATATAAAGTTTGCAAGTCCAATGGGCCTCTCTTTCCATTGATGGCCGACTAGGCCATCTTTCGATACATATGCAGCTAGAGACAAGAGCTCCGGGGTTCTGGTTAGTACATCATGTTGTTCCAACAATAGGGTTGCAGATCCCTTTAGCTCCTTGGGTACTTTCTCTAGCTTCTCCATTGGGAGCCCTGTGATACATCCAATAGCTGACTGTGAACATCCACTCCTGTGTTTGCTAGGCCCTGGCATCGTCTCACAAGAGACAGCTATATTTGGGTCCTTTCAGCAAAATCTTGCTAGTGTATGCAATGGTGTCAGCGTTTAGAAGCTGATTATGGGATGGATCCCTGGATACGGCAGTCTCTAAATGGTCGTGCCTGAGTTTTGATAACATTTATTAGTATCCCCTTTGTGGTGCTTGGAATAAGAATGGCATCCAAAGGCTTATACATTTGAAAGCTTAGTCATCAGGGGATGGAACTGTTTGGAAAGGATTAGAAGGTGTGGTCTCGTTGGAGGAGGGGTTGCTGGGGGTGGGCTTTGATGTTTCAAAAACACAGTCCTGGCTCAGTCTTTCTCTCTATGTTGCCTGCATATCAGGATACAAAGCTCTCAGCTCCTATTCCTGTTCTAGCAAACCCCCAATTAAATGCTATCTTTTATAAGAGTTATCTTGGTCATGGCTCCTCTTCATACCAAAGGATCAGTAACCAAGACATCTTTCCATGTATAATTACAATATAAAATGGCTTTAGAGTCCTACTCTGTACATATTATATGTAGCTCATGTATAAATTACACAATTCCAAAAAGTAGCTGTCTTTTGCTAGGCAGCTAGTAAAGCACTGTGCTCAGACTTTGCTTATTTATTTTAAGACAGAGAAGCTTATGAAACCTATGAAATGGAGAGTGTACTTCCATTCTATACAGGAGATTCTAACTATCTAACACCAAATTATTAGAAAGCTAATTTAAGACTTGAGCTCACGTTTTCATGGATTCTGAATCTCAGCCCTTTTAATGACTACCCGTATTCTTTCTTGGGATGCACAGATGGTACATAAAAGTAGGGCATCAATGAATTCAGTTTTCAGTACACTACTCACCTGGTTCCTAAAGCATTGGCTTTTGTAAATGAGTTTTCACTTTCATCACAAAGCTCGCAAGTTGCTTGGGCTAACAAAGACCCACTAACATTTCTTTCCACTGTACAAGATATAAAGCAATGAGTGATGTATTATATACTCTGAAATATTCACATGTCCCTGTAATTATCAGTGTAATAGTAATTCTCAAAGTAGCATCATTTGCTTGAAAGGCATGCCAAGCATATATATATAATAAAACATACCAAAAAAATCTTCTCCATTCCAACTGAAAACACATAGAACTAGTTTTCTAAGTGATTATAACAGCAAATCAACATTTTCCCCAAGCCAAATTTCTCAACATCGTTCCTTACATACTGGCATGAGGAGAGTGTCTTCACAGATTGCTGGCAGGTTGTCAAAAACGTGAGGGCTTCTAATGGCCTCCAAATCCCTATTCCCCACACAACACTAAATTTTATTTTTAGACACAAAACCCATAGACGTACATGTACCAGTACATAACAACATTCATTGACGTGTAAAACAGAACTGAAATATCCAAAGCAGCAGAATGGTGAGACACCTATGATTATTTGTTTTCAACAGGTGGAGGCAGGGGGATTAGGAGTTCAAGTTCATCCCTGACTACACAGTGAGTCTTAAGCCAGCCTGCTCTATATGAGACCCTGCCTCAAAACAAACAAGATGGTATACATTGTATGGGCAGAGAGGAGGGAGGTGCTACAAGGGCACAAGACAGATAAAAGAAGGTGGAGGTTGAGTATAGTTAGAATATGCTATATCCTAAATATGTTGATGACAAAACTGTCAATCAACAAATTTAACTGGTAAAAAGTAAAAATATTATATATCTTAGTTAATAATTTGTAGGATGATCCTTACATTTATTGAAGAACTAGGACCTCTAACCCTTACCCACATTATGAATTTTCCCTTAGTTTGCAGTATGGTTTTAGGTACTTCTGTGTGTGTATGTGGGTAGATGTGACTGTGTATCGGTATGCACCGATCAAATGGCTGTCTTCCTATAAAACGCTCTACCTTACTGTTTAAGACAAAGTCTCTTGCCAAATTGCGTGCATGTGCACACATGCCACCCACTCCTGGTGCTGGTATTATGCATGTGTGCACATACTTGGCTTTCACATGAGTTCTGGGGACCCAACTCAGGTCCACATGTTTGGCTGCAAGTACTTAACCCAATTAGCCAGCCACATCTTCCGACCTTGGCTTTGGTATTTTTATTTTTATGGCATTTAACAATTTTTATGCAGTCAAATTGATCAATTTTTCCTTCTGAGGGAAGGAAGGGTTGTTGTTTTTCTATACTTAGAAAAACTTACATACAAAGAACATAAGTTTGTCTTTATTTTAAAACTTTTTATGCTTTACAGTAAATATTTAACTAGTGATTTTGTTGGAATTTAAGGACTTAGGTAGAAGTCTGATTCAGTGTTGTCTTAGTGCCAGCTGGCAGTCATTCTCACCCTCACTGATAGAAATGCCAGTTTTTTCACTCCAAAGTGTCACACTGATTGGACTCATTTTGATTGTCTTGAGTTCTACAAATGGCTGCTGTTGAAAGCATAAAATACACATGATATCTGACAGTATAGTTTCCTCTTTCAGAATTCTCAATGTATTTTGTGGTATAAACTTGAGAATTGTATACATACATACATACATACATACATACATATGTGTGTGTGTGTGTGTGATAAATGCTGGTTGAATTTATTATTCATTATTCATTTATTATTCATACCATTCCTTAATACAGTTTGGCAGGACAGCTGACAAGTTTTTATAATATTTAATCATCTCAACCAAATATGAAGAGTATATTTTCATTATGAAAGCTTGCTTTTGGCAGTCTGTCCAAAGCTGCCATGATGATCATGTGTCCTGCAGACTTCCTTTTATCTTTTATCTTTTGTTGTTGTTGTTGTCTCTTCTTTTTCAGCTGTAGACTGCAGCGGCTGAGATTTACAACTTGCTGGCTCTGAGGTGTTTTATTCTTAAACTCCAATAAATTTGCTCTTAGCTTTAAAAGAAAGTCTTCCTTTCAAGTTCATTTGAATACCCCTTTAATTCAGTTATCGTGAGCATTTCTTCTAAAGGGCTGCTTTAATGCTCCTTATTTTCTTATATCACATTTCCTAATGACTTGATCTTTATATAAAATATTCCTTTTGCATATTAATTTTGCAACTTGAGAAACTGTATTTTATAGGAATTTTTGATATGATTTCCTTGGTTTTTCAAATATACAGTGACTTTAAATTGAAGTAATGACTTTTTAGAAAACTTTCTTTCAGAAGAATACTTTCAGCTCTTACCTGAGTATAACAGTTTCTATTCTTTTCCAAGTATTGACATTAACAGATATGCTAATTCATGTTCTTGAATTGGGAAGAATTCTTAAAATTTCTCTTCTCAGTGTCTGCTGAGACATCATGACATTTTGCACTACAACATTTTTTTACACAACTACAAAGCCATTTAAATTAATATCCTTTATAAAATAAACACAAAAAATCCATCACCATTATTTTATAAATATTATTCTTACCTAATATATGGCCAGTGGGACAGTGGCACTTCCCCTCAGCAGTTAAGCCACTAGGACAAGAAATGCAGTCCCAGCCATCTTTAGTAACGCCTTTCTAAAATTGAAAAAAAAAAAAAAGGAGATTTTTCTTTTTAATTGATCTTATTCTTAGTTGATCATATATATTCAAAATTAATTTTTTACCTTTATATTTACTTACAAGCATAAAATACAACAAAACTGAATGTAATTTAGTAAATAAGAACCCAGTTATGCTTACTCTTACTGATTCCAAAGTACTCTAATGTTTTTTAAATTGAAGTTTATTGGCTTTTAAATTTTAAGTTATGATTCCAAGTGGGTTTATTACATGCCAACTGTCTAGTTATTAATTTGACTTAAGAAACCAGTAGAATACTGATCTAGTCACTTAGTAAAGTATACAAACAAAGGTTTTAATAAGGCTTGGCATTATGACCTCATATCACATGGTTTAGGAAAACTCTAGAAAAACTTAAGAAGTTACACAGGTGATGAGGAGAGAAGACAGGAATAGTTGACCAGAAGGTTAACTTCCTTGGGTTGAATAGAAGAAGTCCGTCTTTGACTAGAGGTACATTCTTGTGGATGAATGCAGGGAGGTGTAGCTGTAATACCTTATTAAACAAGCATTGCTTTCAAATCCAATCTTTCGTAAACTGACTCCAGTAACCAGAAATCCCAGGGATAAATTCTGAGTTCTGGCCATCAAAGCAACCATGGCAAGCAGTGCTACTGGTGGTGATGGACAGCAATGGAGAAGGAGAAGGCAAAAACAAACCCAATGAGCACAGAATCCAGAAAGCTCACACACTCAAACCCAATGAACCCAGAAAGCTCACACACTCAAACCCAATGAACCCAGAAAGCTCACACACTCAAACAACAATAGTCTAGTCAGAAACAGAACATGGGGTGGCTGTCACACCATTCATATAGCCAACTGAGCCTGACTGGTTTGCATCTTGGCTCTAGTGCTTACAAATCTTATATATACACAGACCCATCTGCACCTAGAGAGCAGACAGATAAAATGTTCCAAGCCAGAATTGGGTGGGTGGGCTGTCTGGCTTTTTGCACTGTATGGGAGTGTAAGGGTTTTGTAACTGGATGAGAGGGAATGGTGCTTGGCTATGGAGGAGTCTGGATGTTCCATACCCTGGGGCCCACCTGGGAAGCTGATAATGGAAAGGGCGTGTCAAACTGTGTGGTTTGGAGGAGAAGGCAGCGGGGTGGGGGGTGTGGACAGCTAATGAACATGCCATCAAGTGGATGGGGAAGCAAAAGAAATACAGGTTCCTACATTAGCTGTGATATTCCTTCCCAGTAAGGGGACAGGACTGGTTAGTACCACTTGGGAGGGGTAGGTAAGGGGAATACCCCTACAAATACAGCTAAGTGGTGGGGTTTGGTGAAGCTGGTAAGGAGGTTCCTCTACTCTGATAACAGAGGAACAAGAAGGATAGATGGGTTCCCCAGAACTCTATCATTACTGAGAAGCGGCCCTGGTGTCTAGAAGGAAGCAAATGGATCACCCGCATATTATGACTACCCGAGGCTCCTGTTGGACATGGCTGTGGTCAGGCCAAGGAAGCCAGGGTCCCCTTGGTCATCCATGGCCAGATCTAGGTGGTCAGCTAGAGGGTGATTTGGGCTTGATGTCCTCACATGGCAAAGGGCATAAGGACAATCAGCAGCCCAATGTCCCTCTTGATGGCACTGGGGCATGACTGGAATGGTTTGTGAGGATTTAGACAGACTGGGCCCAGTGACCCTCCTAACAATATCTGACACAGGGACCCAGAGGCTCTTGGGCTTTGAGAGGCTGTGCAGTAGCTATGTCTGGCTGATAGGCCTTAGTCAGCATCGGGTATTTTTGTTTTCAGGTTTTTTCATCTCTCCCATGCTATATCTTAAAGTCCATCGCTAAGACTTCTCTATGGCATCAGGAGTCCTTTCTATAGACATTTAAGTTTGGCCCTAATATCAGGGAAATTCTGGGAGAGGTAGGTGATAAGGAGTTGATTTTCAGATCGGCATACTGTAAGAGGGTCTTTGTAAGACAGTCTAGGAGTAGAGGTGGGTTTTCTGGATGCTGTCTTGGATATTTTTCATAATTTATCTCTTTAAGGGTGGCCTTGTAGAGACCAGTCAGGAGGCAAATTATAAATTTATCCATAGCAATGATGCCCTGTGGGTATGATAATTCCATTCAGGGTCTTGGTCAGGGACTAACTCAGCCCTGACTGGGTGGGCAATATTAGTTGGATAGATTTCATCTGCATGTGCCTTAGCCTGATCACAGACTTGCACGCACTCCTCGGGGAGAATATTGTCGGTGAGAGTCATATAAAGGTCACGGAAGGCAAGGTTGTAAGATTAGGTGATATAGTGGAAATCTTTAACAAAGGTGGAAGAATTAAGAACATAAGATCCCGCTCTCTTTTTGAGAGAGTTCACTTAATGAGAAGGGGATGTGTTCCCTGACCCAGCTGTTCACCTGAGCAACCTCCCAGAGAAGAAGAACCCTATAGGTTTAGGGTGGGTAGGAGGAGGTAAAGAGAGTCACATGGAAGAGTGGGGAAAGTGAGTGCTAGAGAGGATTGATTTGGACAGCCTGTAACTGTGGAGAGAGGAAGGGAGACTGAAGAGGGAAAGAAGGAATTGTGGGTTGAGGCTGGTAAGGGTGAGGCTCATTAGCATGATCAAAAATAGCGGAGGGATCATCTTGCTTGGGCTTTCTAGGTAGGAATTGTTTTTCCTTTGGATTTATGTCATGTGGTGTGGGAGCTAAACAGAATGCCCCACAACGTGGTCACTTTTAAACAAGATGAGAGTGAGGTCACATAGCAAGTGCATCTTTTCTAACCCTAGAAAGGTGGTTGTCAGCCTTCATCCAGATGAGGGGCAGCAGCTAAGAGAGCAGCAAGCCACATGCTTTCTTTTTTTTTATTATTATTATATGTAAGTACACTGTAGCTGTCTTCAGACACACCAGAAGAGGGCGTCAGATCTCATTACGGATGGTTGTGAGCCACCATGTGGTTGCTGGGATTTGAACTCTGGACCTTCGGAAGAGCAGTCGGGTGCTCTTACCCACTGAGCCATCTCACCAGCCCCGCCACATGCTTTCTTTAAGATTACCTATGTATAAATTTTAACTCTCAACATGGGAGTCCCAGTTTTAGGTTGACCTGTTTGCTACAGATTTTTATAAGTTTTAAAATCATATCCAATATGCTTACAAAAGTTTTAGAGATAAACCCAAACCAAAAGAGTATGAGATTAGTAGCGATAGTTCCTACTGGGAATAGTCTGTCCCGTTATTTTGTTTTGTTCTCCTTTCTCTGACACATAGGAAGCTGGCTCACCTGATCTGAGACAGAAATTTTGGAGGAAACCTTTAAACAAGTACAGGTGGATCTAGAGGAGGGGAGTCATACCCCAACTCCAGAGACTGCTTTTAATTGAAGTTGGGCAGCACAAAACAACAGTCTAATATCATGCATACCAAAAACATGCCAGGATCCCTCCAATACTGAATCCAGTAGAGATCTGGATTCTAAATCCTTAGAGATGGGAAAATTCTGAGCCCTGGCTATAGACAGAGGCTATTGCAGAAGGGACTTGAGAGACATATCAGCCAGCAAAGAGTATAGGTACACTGGCCTACTTCTTTGCTTCTCCCTGTCCTGGTAGGTCAGGCTCCTGGCTCCCACTTTGCAACAAACTTACAGATCCATTAATGGTAATTTAGGACATTTACACTGTGTATATTAGGGAGACCAGACAAAAACAAATGCCCTGGACATGAGAAAAGAGAAATAGGGAAAGGAGAATCTTATTTTTACTTCCTCTATCACTTTCAGTATTTGTAAAGGCCCTGAATAATATTAGGATCTGACTAAGGGATATTGAGGCCAAATTTGATTGCAAAAAGGATCAATTTTAGGGGCTTTTAAGTCTGGTGTTAGGTGGACATGCTGAAGGTTTTCCAATAGGCATTCCAAGTGGGAATGACAGGGCATGGAAGAAACTGTTCCCATGCATGAGAGGCAGGGGAGGAAAAATGTCACTGCAACTTTTAGTTGCAGGTGTCCCCAGCACTAAAGGAGGACGAGCCATTCACTGGGTTGTCACTGTACTCAGGGGGATCAGGGCCTTAGCTGGCTAAGCTGGAGGAGAGACTCAAGGCCTGAGAACAGAGGTGCTTTCATAGAAGCCAGAAGGCAAGGACAAAAACCAGCTCTTAGAAGTGGGGTCCCATCCACAGGGAAGGGTTAGAAAACAGTCACAAAAGCCATGAGGCCCTAGGGAAGCTGTGGGATTACAGGCAGCTCCAAAGGGAAGGTGGGAGAAGAGGGCAGGAGGGGGCACAATAGCAGGATGGGGACAGGTGAAGAGGGCAGACATAGCCTTAAAGACTGTGGCCGTGAGGTACATTTGATTCCAAAACTACCAGAGGGGTGCTGGACACTCAAGGGTAACTTCCTCAGATTTGGGGAAACGTTTACACCAACCGAAGGGGAACTAAGTGGTAGGAAAGGAACTGAGCCATTAGTGAGGTGGGAGGTGAGTCTGTTGTGGGTAGACTGGAGAAGAGGGATATGGTTCCAGTGTAGCTTCGACCTGCAAGGGGTGGGGGGGTATAGGCATGAGGAGAACTTATCCAGTCTCGGGACCAGTGTAAGCATTACAGCTCTTAAGGGAAAGGTATCCTGACAGTCTGGAATCAAGGAATACCACAAAGTCACACCGCACCATGCAACATATCTCACACAAGAGATTTACTGAGAGGGAAAAACCCAAGGAGGGCAGCGGCCTCTGCTTGAACGAGGAGCAGCAAAGAGCTGAGCAGGAGACAGGGTTTGGGTAACATTTCTTGGCAGCAGAACTTTCCAGGGTGAAAGTTTCCACAGTTGGGATTGATGGGATTTCAAGTACTGAGCTTGGGCTTTTTGTCTCTTTAGGGCAGGGTTGGGTCCAGTTGTTAGGGCAGTCAGTGTGCTCTGTGGATAGGACCTGACGATTTGACGTCCTCAGGGGAGAGGCCTGGCCACTCACGAGCTTATAGTTATAACTGAAGTCAGTAGAGATTAATGCTAAAACTGACACAAATTAGACTTTGTTGAAGAGACTGGAGTTATTAATGTTTTTATATTTGGCATGCTTCCATAACACTAAAAACCTACAATAGCTTTAATAAACTTTTAGACTTTAGGTAAACTTATCCCTGGAACAATGTTCTATCCATAGCCCTTCATTACCAATCACTTAGCTACAACTAGTACTTCCAAAACATGAACTAAATATAAATATAACAATCAGATCTACAGGATGAATAGTTCAGAGGATGACCTCTAATGATAATAGATTCTTCGATTTAATTTTCTAATAGAATAAGAAACAACACTTCAATAGAACTCCTAATTAGCTTAAATGATTAGAAAACATATTTCTATTAATTGGTAATTAGCCCATAAAATTTGAACCATTATGTAATGAGGAGACTAAGCAAACTTGGAATGATTCCATCTCTATTGATGCAACCGGCAATGCATCGACTTGCTGAACCTCATGTAGCATTAGGAGTATCAAGCATCATTTAAGATGATCTACACAGTACATCTAAGACAGCGAATGCCATCTATAGCAAAGACATTCTACTCTGAGTGGCTCTACACAGTGAATACCCAGCTTCTCCTCTTTATACCCTAGTTATTCTGTGAGGCAAACAGAAAGATTGTTTTCACAGCTTTGTACTTGGGATATCTGACTCAACCACTTTCAGAACAAAATGAATTTGTCTTTTTTCCCCAAAGTTTTCTTCTTTGCTTTACTGATCTCTCAAAATGTATACTAATAAAGTTAGCTTAATAAGTTTAAAGTAGCGGGGCGTGGTGGTGCACACCTTTAATCCCAGCACTTGGGAGGCAGAGGCAGGCGAATTTCTGAGTTCTAGGCCAGCCTGATCTACAAAGTGAGTCCCAGGACAGCCAGGGCTACACAGAGAAACCCTGTCTCAAAAAAAAAAAAAAAAAAAAAAACAACAAAAAAAAAACAAAACAAAAAAACAACAACAAAAAACCCAAAACAAAAAAAGTTTAAAGTATGTGAACAAGTGGGAAGTTATACTGAAGTCTGAGAGATAGACATTTATGACTTTTTCTCAAAAGTTATTTTAAAATAAATTATTCATACCATGTTTTCTGGACACTTTTTACAAATAATGGAAGGTCCTCCATTATTAGAGATCATATGATATCCTGGTAGACATACACAGGAAGTTCCTAAAAAGAAAAAAAAAAAAACAAAGCTGATATTGTCCTTAGTAAACAAAACTCCAGACACAAACTTAATAGTTCTTAGGATTTTGCAGCTTGGAGTGGTGGTGTATACCTGTAAGCTCAGTATTTAGGAGGAAGAGGCAGGAAGTTCAGGCAGACTGGGCATTATATGAGAGACAACAGGTGTCTTTGTCTATCTGTCTGTCTGTCTGTACATGTATATGTGTCTATGGGTCTGTGCGTGTCCATGCAAACCCTGAGTGGGTTAATGAATTCTATACTTCTGCTTCTTGTTTAGTAAAATGGAGAAAAAAACAGGACCTACCTAATAAGGTCAAAGTTTAGAAATATGTCTGGCATTATGTTGCTACTTTTTAAACTGCAATTATTATTGAACTATGAAAACTACTTACTTGCTCTAGGAATTACATTTCTGCATCACTAAACCATATGTATGTGTGTTTAGTGAGTTTTAATTTTGTCAATATCTTATTGGAAAATTGCTTTCATTCAAATACTCTTTCTCTAGAAAGAAAATAAATGTTGTTTGTAATTACAATTAGACTCAACTAGTTAAAGAAAGAATTCTCTAAGGACTCTAAGTAGAATCAGCGCCTGTAGGAGTCTATGTACAACACGCACGTCTTCATTCATAGTCATGAAAGCAATACAATGCAGAACATGTTTGCTCTTCACACTCCATCTTCTGACACAGTGATCCGCACTGCCTTAAGTGAGACTCTACCAGGCCTAAAGCAGGAGAGTTAACCAGTCAGAGATTCACAGCATTTAGACTTCAGTAAATAGGAAAAGACTCATTCTGAGTAGTTAAGGGAGAACTAGACCAATCGATGCAATTAAGTCTAAAAGGACAATGAGAGCAAACAGAAGTCATCAACAATAAAAGGGACAGGTCCTAAGGGAATATGTAACCACAGATGCAAAGCCAGGCGCTGGGAATGCAGAGGTAGAAAGTGAGGGAAGCCGGGCATCGTGGCGCACGCCTTTAATCCCAGCACTCAGGAGGCAGAGGCAGGCGGATTTCTGAGTTCGAGGCCAGCCTGGCCTACAAAGTGAGTTCCAGGACAGCCAGGGCTACACAGAGAAACCCTGTCTCGAAAAACAAAACAAAACAAAAAACAAAAAAGAAAGTGAGGGAAGAGACAAGAGTTCTCTTAGTTTCCAGTATGTCACACAGATGTCACATCATCTCGGTTTCAGTTTCCTTTGCTTACAAAATATGATTATAGTCACAGTTGCAAACAGCTTTAAATATCTTGAATTTGGAAGTAGAATTAATGGTCACAAGAGTTTACTAATTCACATTTCTTCCCTTGCTTTCCTGTCAGGGTACCTCACTAGACGCCTCAGGTTATTTCTTTTCTATTCCTATTCTACTTTTCTTAGGAGGCTTTCAGGTGCCACCCTAAGGATTCCCTGCTAGGGACTTACTCCTGGGAATGAGTTCCTGGAGGAGGGTAGGGTAGTGTGTCAACTGAATCCTCTCAGGAAACCCTTTCTTAGGCTTGGTAGCTGTGCATTTTCTGAAACATTCTTCAAATAAGATGTCTGGAGTGCTGGCTGTCAGGAGTGCTTTATTTTGGTCAGAGTCCATCCACCCCCAAACCGCCTCACCTAGTGCATCCCGCCGCTGGTTGGCGCCACAGGGGGCACAGGAGAGCGCCGAGATGTCAAAGTACTGGTTGAAGTCGCAGGTCTCAGGCCGCCGGAAAGGGAAGGAGAAGATTTGTGCCCATGAGACTTCGCAGAGAACTAAGAGAAGGTAGGCGGTACCAGTCCGGGATGAAGAACGAGATCTGACCGCCATGACCGCCACAGGCCTTGTACGCGTCACCATGGTACCCATATCCTGTCTCCAGCTCCCCAGTAGCCACCTCGGTGAGTCCGCTGAGCTGATTGGACAACAGGGTTCAGAAAAAAAAAAAAAAAACTCAACCTTGCGACGTCTGGTTGCTAGGTTACCACGCACGCGGGAAACAATGGATCAGACATACACTAAATTTATTAGGGGCGGTTATTTAAAATGTATTTAAAACTCTGGGACGCAGTCAAT
Source organism: Mus caroli (assembly GCF_978045245.1). Lineage (NCBI taxonomy): Eukaryota > Metazoa > Chordata > Mammalia > Rodentia > Muridae > Mus > Mus caroli. The sequence goes on along the minus strand of NW_028227261.1, from coordinate 142,694,424 downwards.
TTACCGTGTCAGGAAATACTACTACAGCAATGGAAAATATATGGTTTTAGCACTTAAAAGTGTTTCATGAAAGTGGCAATCGCACCTACATGACAGTTTACCCAGAGGATTAATTTTCACAACAAAGGAGGTGCCGTATGTTTTTACTTTTTTTTTTGTTTGTTTTGTTTTGTTTTTCGAGACAGGGTTTCTCTGTATAGTCCTGGCTGTCCTGGAACTCACTTTGTAGGCCAGACTGGCCACGAACTCAGAAATCCCACCTGCCTCTGACTCTAGAGTGCTGGGATTAAAGGCGTGCGCCGCCACGCCCCGCTTTGTTTTTACATTATTTAAAAAACACTAAGGGTAGGGATTGTTTCAAGTCCTGAGTTTGAGTTTTAGTAAAGCAATACAAACAAAAACCCTCATTGATTTTATATATAATACCATCATACCTTTATGACAAAAGTCTAGAAGAAACCCTTGCCTGCTGAATCTTGATTTCATACTTTCTCTGTATTGTGAATAAAGCACCCTACATATACACCTCATCTCACTTGGTTTGAGAACCAAATTTGGATATACATGAATGTTGTCTATTAAAGTACACAGCCTTGCAGACTGTTAGCTCAACAATGCCTAATAAAAGCCTCATTCTCCCTTTCTCCCCTGTCCCTGGTTCTTCTCCCTCTCCCAGAAGATAACTCTATTTCCCATACCAATAAACCTCCCACGGGAGAACTGCCACATAGTGTGATTTGTTGGGAATTGTCACATACACCTAACAGCGCAGTAATAAAAGGTTGAAGGGATGCTTTTTGTAATAACACACTTTCGGTAAGGCAGCCTCAAGGCCTGTTGTAAATACAGCTTGCTTTTATCAGTCTATGCAACTGCTCTGTTTTTCTCAGGTTTAACAGAAATCACAGGAGAGGATGGAAAACTCTGCAGCTTTCCACTTCCGAAGCGTTTTATTATGATGAAAAGAAAAAAAAAACCTTTTTGATTTGTATGTTTTGCAATTGCCTCACATCCCCGCCCCCCAGTGGAAGTTTTCAGGGGTGGGTCAGGGGCTCACAGATTGCCTAGAAATAGAGCATTCACAAAACCTTACTACACTGCAGAGAACAGCCTTCCTCACTCACACCGGCCAATCACTGTAACCTAAGCAGTCCGTCTGCGCACGCGCGTTCAGAGTGCCAAGGGATGGCGGGTTGGGCCTGGACTGCGCATGAGCAGAGAGACGGTGCATCGGTTTGTTCGGACCGGAGGGGACCGTGGTCTCCATTTTCTTCCGGCCGTGTTGGGGCCTGGTAGGCCGTGCGGAGACTGCGGCGTCGAGGAGCGTCCCTTCTCCGTTTGTGTGGTGTGTGGTCACTGCCCAGAGCGAAGCACTTCTCAGGATGCCGGGCATGGGGGAAGGGAGGGGGTGAGAGCCGGAAGCACGGGCTTGCTGGGCGGGGGGCGAGCGCGGCTGGTGCGGTTAGGGCCGCGCTCGCTGACCCCCGACTTCCTCCTGTCAGCCTCCGTGTGGCGGCGAGTGAGCTTCCTGGGATCTTGACAGCGAAAATCTCGGAGCAGCGCCTAGGTATTTCTTTTCTTTGCCATGTCCACGTTGGTAGCGGCGCGGGAAAGGCCGGCAGGCCGGTTTTCTCGGGCTGGAGGTGCGCAGAGCGGCGCGGTGAGGTTGGGAGCCAGTCCCCTCGGGCGAGCTGGGGTGGTGCGTTTGTCCTCAGGACCACGGAGCGCAAAGGAACGCGGGTTGGGCGGTCCTGGTTAATTTGAAAGCCGATTCGGGCACCGAGTCTGGGGACAGTATCGGATCCGACCTAGGATGTTGGCCTGGCGCTAAAAGAAGGAAACTCTGATCGTTGGCTCGGAGCGTGGACTAAGTCGAGTCGCAGTCTTCGGAGGATTTCCCCATCGACGATGATGGATAACGGGGGAAGCGTGTGTCCTGTGGAATCGTCTTCACTTAACGGTTCCTGACCCGGAACTATGGCCCTACGTGGTTATGACGCCTTTTAATTTTAAACATCTACATCATAAAAGGCAGATCTTATCAGAATATTTGTGGACTGAGGTAGATTTTCTGCAAGGAAAATTCTTATTTAGGATTTTAATGGTTCTTGATACTGGGTAGTAAGAACGTTGGAGGCACATAGTAAAACTTGTCTCTCTTGCCAGGTCTGGAAAATGGCTATGTTAGTTAAAATCAAGTGGAACTGACATTACAGCTCTTAAGTCCAGTCTACTGTTTTCCTCTGCATCATGATTAAAAGATGCACACATAAGATCATTTATTTAAGGTGATCTAAATGGAAGGATGGCTTGGTAAAATTAGCAACATTGTTTAACTTAAGTTTATCATTAAATGAAATTTCAAGGATCTCCTTCCTTTTGGTAGCAGTTCAATAGAGGACTGACAGCAGTGGCATCACTAAACAACAGGGTTATTGTGTTGTTCGATATTTGTGCAATGGCATCCAAAACTAGGACAGGATAATTTGTGCTTGGATTTTGGCGCAGGCTGATGTGTCAGTAGACTTTCTGGAGATTGTAAGGAAATAGTGTATACTTTGAGTCTCTGAGATGTTCTCTTAGACGTTCCTGATTGTGGGCGAGTGATACCTTACCCTGCTATGGCAAGGACATGAAAGTGTAAACATTAGCTTTTATTTGGCAAATTAAAACAAACTTATGGTCCGTTGGATTGGAATTGAATAGCTTCGTGCCTGTGAAACTGCTTAATGAAGAAGATTTTAGTTAAGACAAACAGAAAAGGTGATTTTTAAGTCAGGATGTGTTGTGAGAGGCAACTTTAAACTGGTATGTGCTTTTTTCCTTGACTGTCTCAGAATTTATGTATTTGTAGCCGAATTCTTATCCTCGGGGTATATAGCTCTTTTTGGATTTGAAAAAGTTTAAAGACAGACAAGTTGAAAAGCAGCCAAGTCAGTTTCCCTAGGAGTCTTAGAATTTGGATGTGGACAGGTTTCAAGGAGCCGTTTATAGTTTTCTTTGAAGGTTGTGAATATTGACTTGTTGAAATCAAACTTACAGGTTTCTTTTCGTTTGTTTGTATGCTTTATATTTTGTACTGCAAAGATTTTAATAACAAATCTCAATAATTTCCATATGTAGTGTACTACATACAATGTAGTTCCATTATTTTACTGATTAACTTTTGGTTTAAGCATTTAATCTGTAGACCCTCCCCACCTGTTTGTTAAAGACAGCTTTTCAAACTTGAAGATAAATTTTATTTGCAAACTAATACTAGTTACAATGATTATTTTTTCAACTTTAAAAAGTTACTTGGTAAATATTGTTTGGTTGTCTGTGAAAGTGCTACTAATAAGTTTTCCTAACAATATGAAGCTGAGTAGTTTTTTTCTTTAAATAATAGATATTGGCAATCCCAATATTCCAAACTAATAAGTCTTTATATATTTACTTTTCTATATTATTATTAAGGGTTTCATAATGTAAGTGTGTAGGATAGTTTTTAAAAGTGTCTGTTGCAGAGTTAAACTCATAGTTGGTACAGTGTGTGTTTTTGTGTATGCCTGAGATAAATTTTAGTAGCCTACTGACTCTTGTAAGTGTATGAAATGAGTAACATTGAATATTTTAAGTTTTTCTTTAGGGAAGGTATAGTATTTTCCTTAATTACATCATAATGACATTTATTTCTGTATTGATAGTATGCAGAACTAAAATTTGGATCCATATGGTAGCCATTGGTTTGAATTTATTGTATAATATTGATAGTTTTGGAACTTTGGTAATTTTATTCACTATAGCATTTTGAATTGTTGCTTTATTCAATTTAGTGTTATGTTTTGCAAGGGTGCAGAATGGCATGTGAGTTGGATATAAGTATGAACTACATGTTTGGATCACTGTTAGGTAAAGTGATGTGAGGCTGTTAAAAATACTTGGTCTCAAAACTGATGTTTTACTCCTGAAATAGATTTTAAGTACATGTAAAACTTCAGTATATTAGCATGTGATAAGCTAGGACTTTATTTAATAATAGAATTCAATGGGCTTTGAAATATTTATATACTCATGTATAGACCACTACTCTCAAACTATCTAATACTTTCTTCATATTCGTTTCAAGCAAGTTCCAACCAAGTAGTATAGCTTTGATCACAGTTTTTTTTTTTTCATTGTACCTCCCAATTGTCTGTTCTGGTGTTATAGTTCCTTTTGCCGAAGTATAATCAGTTTCCCTTTAGGACAAAAAAGACTACTTATAATGGCTGTACTTGTGATACCTTATATTGTTTTACTTTAATAGGTAATTCTGAAATGGATATCAGGCATTGAGATTGATTGCAGAGTTGAAAGATTAATTATATTTCATTTTCTTTCCACAGTTAAGTTGCTTTTACAGAATAAACAGGTCTGCAAGAAATAAAAGGCAAAGGTAAGACATCAGAGTGTAAGGCTTCCACAGAAGTGTGACAAAATCAGATAGATTAGTGGATCCTTGTACTCATTATTCTGTTGTTTACATGGTGACCAGTTGATAAAGGGTTAGACAGCTGAATATCAGGAGCAGAAGTTGTACTCTGACCGTCGTTGGCTTTTCTGGATGTGTAAACTCTATTGTGGTTAGTGAGAGACAGACTGCATAGGAGTCAGTGCTTCTAAAGGGTCTCAAAGTAGTTTTGTCTTGTTGTGAAGTAGCATTTGGCAGACTTACAAAGGAAGATTTGATATTTTGATGATCCTATTGAATAGGGTAGGTGATGTGAAAATGTTTAAGGCAGTTGGTTTATTTGTATGTTTATATAGGAGAACATGCATTTGTTTTAAGAGTTAGATAACATCAGGTTTTCTGTGGATTGGTATTTTGTTTTCCATTTACGAATGCTGAAGAAGGCAGGAGCCAGGTAATTATTAAGCTAGTTTGTGCTAAGGTACTGCAAAATAAGACTTGCTATTATGTGTACCTTTTTGTCTGCAGGTCATTATTGCTGTGGCTTGAGCTCAGCATGGCTGTAGTCATCCGTTTACTGGGGCTTCCTTTTATTGCGGGTCCTGTGGATATCCGTCACTTCTTCAAGGGATTGACTATTCCTGATGGAGGAGTGCATATAATTGGAGGGAAAGTTGGGGAGGCTTTTATAATTTTTGCAACAGATGAAGATGCAAGACGTGCCATAAGTCGCTCAGGAGGGTTTATCAAGGATTCATCTGTAGAGCTTTTTCTTAGTAGCAAGGTAGAAATGCAGAAGACCATAGAAATGAAAAGAACTGCTCGAGAAGGAAGAGGGAGACCAGGATCCGGGGCATCACGGGTTGGCAACGTGTTTCATTTTATTGATGCTCTGAAGGAAGAAGAAAGTTATTCTGGATATGGCTCTTCGGTTAATCGAGATGCTGGGTTTCATACAAATGGTACAGGACTTGACTTAAGGCCAAGAAAGACCAGGCCATTGAAGGCTGAGAATCCTTACTTATTTCTACGAGGTTTGCCTTACTTAGTAAATGAAGATGATGTCCGTGTCTTTTTCTCTGGTTTGTGTGTAAATGGAGTAATTCTCTTAAAACATCATGATGGCCGAAATAATGGTGATGCTATAGTAAAATTTGCTTCATGTGTTGATGCTTCAGGAGGTCTTAAATGCCATAGAAGTTTCATGGGTTCAAGATTTATAGAAGTCATGCAGGGTTCAGAACAACAGTGGATTGAATTTGGTGGTACTGCAACCGAGGGAGGTGACACTCCTCGTATGAGATCTGAAGAGCATTCTCCTTCAAGAAGGATTAATGGTGGACATTTTCGGAAACGGTCTCATTCAAAATCTCCTAGAGCACGTTCTCGCTCTCCTCTTGGATTTTATGTTCACTTAAAAAATCTGTCCTTAAATACTAACAAAAGAGATTTAAGGAACCTCTTTAGAGATACTGACCTGACTAATGACCAGATTAAGTTTGTGTATAAAGATGAAAGAAGAACACGCTATGCCTTTGTGATGTTTAAGAATCAAAAAGACTATAATACTGCCCTGGGATTGCATAAGACTGTTTTACAATATCGTCCAGTTCTTATTGATCCAGTGTCTAGGAAGGAAATGGTGAGAATCATTGAATGCTACGAGAAGAAGAGACCAGAGTCTTTAGAGAAGGAAAGGCCAGGACGTGTTTCACAAAAGTACTCTCAAGAAGGCTTCTCTGGCTCTGGTCAGAAGCTGTGCATTTATATAAGAAATTTACCATTTGATGTTACAAAGGGTGAAGTGCAGAAGTTCTTTGCAGACTTTTCTCTTGTTGAGGATGACATTTATCTGCTTTGTGATGACAAGGGAGTTGGTTTGGGAGAAGCACTGGTGAGATTTAAATCAGAAGAACAAGCCATGAAAGCTGAACGTTTGAACCGACAAAGATTCTTGGGGATAGAGGTGTTGTTAAGACTTATATCTGAGGAACAAATGCAGGAGTTTGGTGTAAATTTTTCCTGGTTGTCTAATGAGAGGACACAAGCCTGTTCCCGGTCACACAGTGGAGATGACTGTTCCTGTTTGTTTGACTTAAAAGATCCGTCATCCTGTTCATTTGGCCAGTCTGAAAGCCTTTGTTATCATCCAAAAGACTTAAGGAAAATGGGTCATTACAAGCATCCCCAAGGTTATTTCCGGCAGTCTGACAGGCGCTCTCCTGAGGACTTCAGGCACTCCCCAGAAGACTATAGGCACCCCTGGGAGGAGCATACCAGCCACTCTAGGGAGGAAGACTGGAGACTGCCTCTGGAGGATTGGAAATGGCCACAGGAAGATGATTTTAGGCAGAGTCATGAAAAAGATCATAGGCAGCTAAGAAGCCCTTGGGAAGAAGACTTCAGAAGGCCATCTCAGGAGCACTTCAGGAGATCCTATCAGGAGCACATTAGACGGCCACCCCAAGAACATTTCAGGCGTTCCCGAGAGGAAGATTTCAGGCATGTGGCTGATGAAGACTTCAGGCAAGCTTCTGATGAGGACTTCAGGACCTCCCAAGAAGATTTGAGATATCCCACTGATGAGGACTTTAGGCGGGTGTCTGTGGAAGACCTCAGGAAAGTTCCAGAGAAGGACCTTCGACTTCCTAAAAATTTTAGATCTCCTGGAGAGGAGTTTTGGACCCCACCTGATTTCAGAGGTCAACATCCTTTTGTGAACTTTGATCACCTACAAGGTGGCAAATTTGATTTTGAAAAGTATAAATTGGAAAATTTTAGTGACGGAAAATTTGTTCCTGACCTAAAGTTTAATTGTGGTTCAGATAGAATAATTCGTGTTATGATCTCGAATCTTCCATTTAAAGCCAATGCTAATGAAATTTTGGACTTTTTTCATGGTTATAAAGTCATACCTGGTTCCGTTTCAATACAGTATAATGAGGAAGGATTACCTTTAGGAGAAGCTATCGTTTCTATGACAAATTATAATGAAGCTCTAGCTGCAGTTAAAGATCTAAGTGGTAGACCAGTTGGTCCCCGCAAAGTTAAGCTTAGTTTGCTTTAGGAGGCCTTTTTTTTCCCTGTTTCAGTGAACATCTTCCACACTCCCCATCCCCCCCCCATAGAATGCCTTTCTAAGTAAACAGTTTTCTTCCACAGTATTGATGCAGTGAAAGTATAGGTTTTGGTGTTTTTTTTAAGTTTAGTTTTAATTATTTAAAAATTTTAAAATGTGATTAGAAAAATGTGTTATGTAAGTCTGGTTTCCTTTTATTTACTAATGGGCATGCTTTTACTCCATGATTTAAAATTGCATACGTTCTGGTTTTGAAAGGGGAGATTCCTGAATTCATTCGGTTCATTGATATTATAGATAAAATTCAGTCTTGTAAAAAGTGGAAGTTACATTTGTGGAGGGTGAATTCATCTTTGATTTTATTTTAACAACTCAGACCATATAAAGGCATGAAGGCTAACTGATTAATCAGGTTTGACACTTTTATTGCTACTTGCCTGTAGAACTGTTTGTGAAGACATTGTGCCAGTGTCTCCTATAAACTCTAAATAGTCCAGAAAATGAACTTACTGTGAAATAAAATTTACTTATGTGAAGCCTTAGGAAATTCTCAATATTTGTGTTCACAACTTTAAAAACTTTTGTAAAAATAAAATTGCAAGTGAAATACTTACTAACTTGTATTTGTGTAACAAGAACAAAGACAGAAGAATTGATCTGGGTAGTGTGAGTCTCTCAGCAGCTATATTACAGTATGTGCTGAGCAGGACATACAATCTGTACTAATGATGTACAGGTCTATGATTTCTTCAACACCACCTTATCTTAGCACTGGGCGCGAGGTGTTACCCTAAGTAGATTGCAAAGACTAACACAAAATGTTTAGAAGATAGTAAAATAATCTGTTTAGGGTAATGGGAAACTCTCAGGCTGGGGAAGAACATGACAGTTTTTCCAGGAAATGTTTAAGTGGTTCATTGTATTCAGTTTATCTTCAATATTTTGCAATTACTCACAGACTCACTAAATACAGATTTCTAAGTGAATTTTGACTTTTTGAAACTCTATATTTTGCTTATACTCACTTAGATTTTAACTTATCCACAATTACAGGACTAGTTGACTTATATTAGGCAATAAGCACTTTATATGTATGATCTCAATGTTTATTATATCTATATTTTATAAATGAAAAATGAGAAGTTAAGAGTAGTTAAGCAAGATGTCTGCAGTCAGACTAAGTTAGGGAACAAATTTCAACATCAGTAGATCCCTCATTTTACCCTGTCCATAAATATGTTTTTCTGTATTACCTCCTTACATTCTATTTTTTAATTTTAGTAACATCATGACAAAAATATTCTAAGTAGATATTTTTTCCTTCTACTTGCTTTTAATGTTGCATTTAAAGAATAATAAAAAATTATTATTATTATAATTATTAATGGTACTCAAAATGTTGTTAACTAAAGAAATTAGGGATAAAAGAACTTAAGAGTTTATAATTGGAGGAGGAGGGATACATTATATTGGTTTCCAAATCAAAACTCTTTGTTTTCATTTTATGATTTTTATGGTTTATATGAGACAGTTTTACCAAGTTCCTTTATCCAGACATTTCCCACACTGAGTATTATGAACAAAGTTTGTTTTTTTATATTGTATGTCATTTAGCTATTGCAGAAGTATAGACTACTTTCAGCATCTTAAGGAAATCTGAGAAGCCTTCATTAAGTTTCTGTTTTTACTAATAAATATCCTACTTAGAATAAATTAGTAAATTTATTGAAAAAAAAAAAGACATGGTCTTCAAACCAGTAGGATTTAAAGGTAGAGTGAAAAATTTGGAATGTCTAAGCCAAGCACAATGAGACAACTAAGATAAAGCTTAAAGTGAAAGATTATTGAACATGTAATTGGTTCTCAAACTGGCCTGGGGTGGAATGGTAGTGGCAGATAGAGAACAGCTGTTAATCAGAAGCACTGTGTCTTGATATTTGTTCACTTAATCTTTTATAGGAGTCAGTGATTTGCATGTGTGTATGTGAACCATGTGTCTGTGGAGCTAAGCAGAGTTCATGAGATTCCCTGAAACTGGAACTACAGACAGTTGTGAGCTCTACAACAGCAGTTTGTGCTCGCAATTGCTGAACCATCTCTCCAGTTCTGTGCTTTGATTTGAAATAAGTACTGTGGCTGTCTTACTTTCTCACTTATCAGGCTTACTATACATGTATTGGTGTATTTGTATGGAGGCTAGAATTCGAAGGTGGTATCTTGCTCACTTTTACTTTTTTGAGGCAAAACTCACTGAAACTGGAGTTCACCAATTTGCTGGATGGACTGGCCAGCAAATCTCCAGGATCTTCCTGTATTTGCTTCCTCGAAGCTTTCAGGTTCTTATGGTAGTGCAGTAAACATTTTACTGACTGAGCCCTCTTCGTCAGCTTCAGACTTATTATTTTGTAAACTTCATTATAAACGTTTATTGTAGAAAACTTGTCTCCTAAATAGAAGAATGGGAACTATTATTACACATCTCTTTCTCATATTGCCTTGTCTAACATGTAACATGTTGATTTAACTTCAATTGGCTATCATACATAGGAGGCAATATTTATATCACGGAACTTAGTAAATGGAGCAAGTCACAGTATTCTCCTTGTTTATCAACTCTTGGCAACTGAACACAACAGTTTCAGACACATGAGAGAATAGTCCTAAAGCTTCATGATTTCATTACCCAGCTCCAGTAATTTCGTGAACAGTATTTGGTCTACAGATAGTTTGTATGCTGGGAGTGTATTCCTTTTAACAAGACACCCAGTGTCAGTTTGCATTCGAGTGATACTTTTTTCCTTCCCAGAATGTACATCAAAAAGAGTAAAACATACCTAGAAAGTAAACTAAAACCTGTATGATACGTAAAACTGTCCTAGAAGTGTTCATTCACCAAGCAGCTAAGAATATTGTTAAAAAGCAGTGACTTTTGAGCCTTATTACCTATTAGGCAGTGACCTTGTCACTTTTACTTTTACATTATGTATTAGCAGCTGATGTTCAGAACTATCAATCTGATAACCTTAGTTTTTCTTAGAGATGTAAAAGTATAGGCTTTTTAACAAGTTGGTGGTTGCCTGTTTTGGAGGAGTTAGTGGGTGCTGGGAATGAATCCCAGGGCCTCAAAATGCATTTCAGACTAAATGCTAACCACCAGCCCAGTTTTCACATTTTTTCTGGTTGTGTTAATAGTCATAAAATAGCTTGATTTTTGCCTTGCTTCCCTTAAAATATGATATATAATATTCCTTTTATTTTTATAAACTTGTTTATATAAAGAATCTTAATTTTTATATTCTTTTGTTTTGACGGTCTTATGTAGGCAATGTTAGTCCTGAACTCACTGAAGCCAAGGATGACAACTGTTCCTCCTGCTTCTGACTTCCATGTAGTGGGAGAACAGATTCCTACCACTACATTTGTTTTTTTTTGGGTTTGGTTTTTCGAGACAGGTTTCTCTGTATAGCCCTGGCTGTCCTAGAATTCACTTTGTAGACCAGGCTGGCCTTGAACTCAGAAATTCCCCTGCCTCTGCCTCCTGAGTGCTTGGATTAAAGGCATGCGCCACCACGCCCGGCTACCACATGTGTTTTTAGAATCTTTCTTGATCATATTGGTGGTACTGGTCTGTTTTCTTGGGCAAACTGGGATACAGTCCTGACCAATTGCTCAGAACCCATCTCTACTCGGTTCACAGGCACCACTGGTAGAACATTTCTTTTTAAGAAGGTAGTTAACTTGCAGTACATTGAAGTTCAAGATCAGGTCATGCCCCATGGTTTGAAATGTGAGCTGCAAAATAGTAAACTGGATGGATCTATGAGTTTGCTACTGAAGATTGCCAGTGTTATACGGAAGGCCGTGTGATCCTGGAACGTGCACTAGTTCGAAAGAGTGAAGGCTTTGAAGAGCACATACCATCTGATAACTCTTGAAGAAAAAAGGTAAATCCATCTTTTCCCAGGTCCCCTTTACTGAACTGTGGAACAAGAGGTTGTGAGAAAAGCCAGGTGTGGTGAGGCAAAGGCAGGCAGAGAAAGCCTGTCTGAAAAAATCACAAAAAAAAGAGGTTGTGAGACTCTAAAATGGAACTTTTTTTTTTCAATTTTGTATTTTCCATCGAACAGTTTGTAGAGAGAATTTTATGCATATGCTGTTAATATTTTCCCTGTGTTTACTTCTTGAGGCAGAAGAGTTTGCAGCTACATGGTGGGCCATGTGAGGGAAAAATGGGGTAAAAGCAGGGTTTATGTGTACATTTTGAGTGGAAAGTATGTCAAAGCATGGTTTTCAGATTAACTTGGGCTCCATTTAAAATTTTCTTTTTAACCCGGTTATTTCACTTAATTTGCTAACTTTAAGAAGAGATCTGAATCTGTGCCCAGCATTGGAGGCTCAGTGTTAGCATGACTTGTGCTGGCCATTGTGCCATCTTCTTGTTGGAGAGGAACTCTAGCACCAAAACCCATTCTTCCTGTCAGTCTTGACCCACAGATGTCACCATCACTAGCTCCTTGTCACCATGGACTTGGTGTTGATTGGAAACTTCCTGAAATGGGACAGAACTGCTTGGTTGTCTTTCCCATGTAACTTAAGCATAGTATTATAAATAATAATTGGTAGTTGGAAAAAGAAAAAAAAAATTTTCTGAGAACATCAACTGCCCAGAATTGCTTGCTGCCTTAGACATTAACTTGAAAGATAAGTCAGTTAATGCTTCAGAAAAGTTACTGTTTGTTGAGCAGCATCAGGAATACCATAGCTATTTCCTCCTAACATCCAATTTTAATACTGACCAAGAATATATAAAATTTCAGTAACAACCTGACTTCCTTAATACCTACCTAGGGGCTTTAAAGTAGTCTTAAGCATTTCACCTTAGAATGTTCCAAAGTAATTTGAAAAGTATTCTCAGGAAGCAATTCTTTGTTGAAAACAAACTTTTCTGTTTTGATCATTGCTTTGAGAGTCATAAAAGCATGGTTCTTTACGAAAAGAAAATGGTAAGATATAACAAACATTTTGTAGCTTTAGCAGTAAAGTATAGACATGTTGACAGTGGTGGCTTGATAAGACAGTAGAGTGTGTTCAATGCTTTATGGCATTCTAAGATAAGGCAACATTTCTAAGAAAGTACCTGCCTTCCAATTATTAATAACTTATACAAGTAGAATGTGCAGAGCTGTAGAGTTAGAGCAGTTTTGTTTGGAAACAAGAAAGGTTGAATGTGGCCTTTTAAAATTAGAATGTAATCATTTATATATACACATATAAAATCTGTTATCAGTATCTCAAATCATTACTGTGTTCAATTTTAGTTGAAAACACTAAATTTTCATACCAGATGATGAAACATACGGTTATATAATAAAAGTAAAAGAAGCAGCGTTTACTTAAAGCATTAGGGCATTGGATTATTAACTGACCTCTTCTGGTAATCAACACCTCAAATTTTATCCTACAAGAAAGTATGAGGCATTATTAAATCTTTTGTTACTCACATACTTTTTTCACCTTTAATAGGTATGTGATTTTGTGTGTCACACATGTATTTATAGTACATTAAATCTGAAATGCTTAGAAATACAATCTTTTTTAATAGAACATATACAGAAAATTATACACTACCATATGTAGGATGATGAAAGAAACACTATGTAATCCAGAAAAAAAATCTTTTTTTTTAATCAGCATAATTTTCTTTAATTTCCCCTCTGCTCCCAGTTTCACAGTAGCATTTCATTTTACAGTTTAACCTGTCAAGTGAGTATAAAGTGATTCTACATTTGCAAGTTAGATGACATGAAAACAGAAATGTGATTTCTTTTTGTAAATTAGTTTTCATCTTCTATAACATCTAATTCTTCATAATCTTCATCTTCTACTTGTTGGTTCGTCCTTGTTTGGCTGGTGGATATCTGTTGAAAAGTAACACATGAAAAAATAATTTTTTTTTACATGTCTGGCATCTTATTACCTGTTTTTATGAGAAAGGGACTATAGAACAAATATTTCAGAAAATAAGTTCCCTGTGATTTTTAAGGTTGAAGTCTCTATTTCTATATCTGATTCTAGTAGTATCCTTCAGTAACAAAATACCATTACTGTGTATTGTGAATTAAATGGTAAGCTAAAATAAGTTAAATTTAAACAGCCTTTCACTTTGATAATCATCAAAGAGGATGGTAGAACCAGGTAAGTCTGTTTGACAGCAGCAATGCTGATAATAGAAATGCTGTGTTATGGATTGAAAAGATAATACTAGTTATACATGTTTCGTTTCCCTTGGATATCTTACTTATAGCTTCTCTGAGGGTGATCTACACCACCCAGGATACAATGGGCAATGTTTGAACATCAGAGGTGGTTGTGTTGTGCATGTGTATTGCTGCAGACAGATGTTGCAGAATATCTCTACAGTATACATACAATCTTAACTCTACCTAACCCCCAGGAACTTGATCTCAAGTTAGTAGGGCCTGTACTGGCTAGTTTTGTGTCAACTTGACACAGCTGGAGTTAGCACTGAGAAAGGAGCTTCAGTTGAGGAAATGCCTCCATGAGATCCAGCTGTAAGGCATTTTCTCAATTAGTGATCAAGGGGGAAGCCTCCCTGTGGGTGGGACCACTCTGGGCTGGTAGTCTTGGGTTCTATAAGAGAGCAGGCTGAGCAAGCCAGGGGAAGCAAGCCAGTAAAGAACATCCCTCCATGTCCTCTGCATCAGCTCCTGCTCCCTGATCTGCTTGAGTTTCAGTCCTGACTTCATTCAGTGATGAACAGCAATGTGGAAATGTAAGCTGAATAAACCCTTTCCTCCCCAACTACTTCTTGGTCATGGTGTTTGTGCAGGAATAGAAACCCTAACTAAGACAGGATCTAAGACTTGTACTCATAAATGTGTTATATAGGTACAATGCCTATTTGAGAGTAACAATATTAATCCCAATTTTATATCAATAAATTCATACCAGTAGAATATTTACATTTGTATGAAATAAATTCTCCACCAATGTAAGAGATTATAACTTCAACTTGTATCAATTATAAGGATTTCTACCAATGTAAGATATACCTATGTAATGTTTTGCTTCAGTAAATTTGCTAACCTATATCTATTTGTCTATTTTTATAATTTCTATGATATTACTATATCTCCCCCCTTTCTCTTCTACCCCCTTTCTTTTTACCTATGAAGGAAGATAGAGAAGAGGAAAGGTAGAAATTCCTGAGTTTAAGCTCTCTAGGTCCGTTCCTGTCCAAAGCTACTTTTGTAAAGTATCACGTAATGACTACATGTCTATAATTCAGAAAATAACCAGAACCATGCACCCCAACATAAGGAACTCGATCGATGATCTTTTGTCTGCTTCTGGCTGAATTTGGGTGAACAATTCCCTTCTGGGGCCCCAAAGGGAAATAGGAAAATTGGCTTTATCAAAGGAGAGCTAGTTGGATGTGCTGAGAAAGTTCATTGTTTAGCTGATATCTTGATTATGACAGTCTGAAAGTCTGGAGAGGCAAGCTAGGTGTTCTGAAAAAGTTATGGAATCAAGCCTTTAAGAGAAGCTTCGGTGTAGTTGAATCAAATGCGAAGCTGGAATGGAAGGTCCCTGAATCTCTGCATCCCAGATTGTGAATCTTTTCAGGGCTGTCTTTCTCTTCTTTCATTCTGTAGTATACAAAACTTAAAAGCAACATATTGTTCTGTACATTCAAATGGAGTGTGCAGGGTGTGCAAATTGATTAATGAAAAATAAAGATCACTGCCTTTCTTTAGGTTAGTGTGATCACATAAACTGTAATATAACTTTGTATACATGCCATTGTAAAGGATGGTATGTAATAAGTCGTGAGAAATTTGTACCTAGTAAGTGTTATTGGCTATGTATAGACATTTTAGTCTCAGCCAGGCCCAGAGATGTCTCCATATGCATAGACATAAACATCCCCCCTTATACATCACCTATTTTGTTGATTATGTTAGTCTCCCTTTTTCTTCTCTGTCGCCAAGGTCTTCCTTTGTTATATCTGATTTTTATCAACTTGAAAGGAACCCAAAGCTTTTCTTTTCCTCTGGAAACAGACATAACCCCTCTCCCAGCATAACACATATTCCATTCTGATGTCAGAATATTCTTAATATAAACAGGTTGGTTTAGATGAATAGCTTTTCCATAATCTAATGTCTTTCAGCAGCTGTGGTGTTTTGTTCATCAGCATTTAAAATTTTTAAGGTAAATAAAGCACGATGTAATCTATCTTTGGGGGTTCTTGTGGATCCCTATTGTCTATTAAGCATCTACTTTAGAGTTCGATTAGATCTCTCCACAATCACTTGTCCTGCAGGATTGTGTGATATGCCTGTAACATGTTTTACATTATAATTTGTGAAAAACCGCTTCATCGTATTAGAGAGTATACATAGAGCCGTTGTGCATTTTAATTTGTATGGGTATTCCCATAATGGTCATAACTTCTAACAAATGTGTAATTACAGAAGCAGCTTTTTCAGAGGCTAAGGCTGAATGAATATGTGTCTATAGTATGGTGCACATATTATAGTTTACCAAACTATAAAATGGAAGACATCCATTTGCCAAATGTCACTTCTTTGGGCACCCGTAGAGTTCGGGTAGGCAATGGCAGTTGGTTATATAATGAGCAAGTAGGACATTGTCTCACAATTTTCTTGGCTTGCTGCCAAGTGATAGAGAATTCTTTCTTTAAACCTTTGTTGTAAATGTGCCGTTTTTTTTTTTTTTTAATGGAATTCTGAAGCCCCTAGTACACTTCCTATCAATAGCTGGTCAAATTCATTATTACCTTGTGCCAGAGGGCCTGGCAGACTTGTATGGGATCTTATGTATGTTATATATACTGGATAACTCCTATTTTTGATCATTTGTTTTAGTTGAATTGTCAATTTAGAATCATCCTGAATAAGTTCAGCTGTCTCTTTGTGTAAAACCTTTTCTGAGAGTCATTATACTGAAAGACTCTTGAAAATCTTGTCACACCATGATTATTGCATTTAATTTAGATTTTTGAACTGACTTATAAGGACTCTCAGCCACCCTATTTCCATCTTCAGATTCATATCCCGACTTTCCTGATTTACTGGTATCAGTGTAAAATGTCGTAGCAGCTCCAGATATTGGAGTTCCCTTTATTATATGAGGGAGAATCCAATTAATTCTTTTTATGAAATGAAGCCACTTGTTTTTAGGGTATCTGTTGTTAATCTCTCCCAAGAAGTTACTGTATGCCCCTTGCCAATATTCATCTTGTGTCCCAAACGAGGCAATTTCTGTGTAAGTAAAATGTACACAATTTCAGTTGGATCCTTTCCAACTAATTGTCAAAGTCTCATTTTTTTCCTTTTAGTATTAATTTAGAAACCTTCTAAATGTAGTATTTTAGTTTCTTACTCTGTTTATGTGCTAAAAATATCCATTCTAAGATATAATCTTCCCTCTGCAAAAGAATTCCTGTAGGGAATGAGTAAAAAGTAAGATAAGATGTAGGCCAACTTTGGGTCAATATGATCTAGATGTGTATCCTGTAATCTTGCGCAAGCCCGACTGGCCAGGAAGAACAATGCTGCAACAGGGTCCTTCTGCACACGTTTATTGG
The DNA here is from genome assembly GCF_978045245.1 of Mus caroli. Taxonomy (NCBI): domain Eukaryota; kingdom Metazoa; phylum Chordata; class Mammalia; order Rodentia; family Muridae; genus Mus; species Mus caroli. Next base: position 142,677,279 of record NW_028227261.1, on the reverse strand, counting down.
GAGAGCTTGATTGTAGAGGCGAAGAGAGACCCAAGCCCAGAACTGGTGCTGCTTATATAGGCCTAGGAGAGGCGTTCTCTCTCATCTGATTGGTTAACTTGTCTCTGGTTAACTTTGCTTAATTCTCAAAACCTCATCTTGGCAAAAGAACCTTTACTGTCTATGTATGTGTGGTGGCCAGCAGTAGCCAACTGCCACTCTGCAACTGCCACTCAATAACTGCCACTCTACAATGCCTTCCCAAACTGTAATTTCCTTTCTAACAAAGTAACTCATCCATCATCAGTTGATAGTTTCCTTGGGCTATTTAAATCTTTATCAACTTGTAAGGTTTGAAATAAATTGTTTAGCTTTTGAGTGGCCATAGGCAGTTATTATATCCCAAAAATCATTAAGCTTTCTTAATTGGTTTCTCCTTATTTGTACCTTTTGCAGCCTAACCCTTGGTAGACTTATTTTATACCTTAGATAATTAATAGAATCCCCTTTTTTGTATTTTTTAGGGGTAATTTGCAATCTCCAGCAATACAAGGGTTTTTTGGTTTGGTTTGTTTTTTTGTTTTTGTTTGGTTTTTACTTCATGAAACATTTTTTTCCACAATAATTTTATCTGGATCAGCCAATGGGATGTCATCCATATAGTGACAAATAATGGATTGGAAAAATTGTTTGTGAATAATTTCCATTGACTGTTATACAAGATATTGACACAAGGTAGGGCCATTTAACATTCCTTGTGGCAGGGCTTTCCAAACAAGGACTATCTACAACAATCGAACACTTTATTCTACAAACCTGACTTATGTGGGGAATGTACGTTATACTTTGCCTATTTAATTCTGGTCCCTTGGCAGGATATATCTCTAAATTTACCACTCCTTAAGAGCCGAGGCAAGTGCTATCTTTCCCCTATCCAGTAGCTAGCAGCTCCTAGTCTTACTTTTAAGGGTAGTTTTAATGATTCTATTTTTGTTCAGATGTCTCTACAACTAGCCTTAAGTTTCTCTAGTGAATGGGAACTCTGTTTTATCTTTGCAAATATTCCAAATAAATGGTGCTAACTAATTCCCATCCCACCCCCCACCCCCCCACCCCCCAGTGAATGCTATCTCAAACAATCCCCAATTTGTGGAAGTAAAGAAGCAAACTAAGACTAAAGGCTGTCCCCATATACTTTGACTCTTTAATACTGTACCTTGTGTAGTGGTTGACTCCAACAACAACAAAAAAAAATGTTTGTTCCTAACCATATCTGTTATTTTTCTATAGTTACAGATCATAATGCAAAATACTGTTTTCTGGTGGCCTTAGGTGACCTACAGGTTTGAGAACCACTGCTGTGAGTCTTCTAATACTGCAGTATACAAATGGAATCCTGATGTGCTCTACACCCTGTGTTTATATAGAATCAATAACTATGATTTATGAGAAATGTTTCTTGCAAATAAAGCCATTTTTTGTGTTCATCTTCTCCCACAGGCACATTCAATATGTATTATATTGTATCTGTATCATATGTTGTTAGAGCCGTGACATTTGAGGATGTTCTTGAGAAAAAACAAAAGAAAATCAAAGCTGGTTTTACTCATGCAAGCTACTCCTTATTCAATAAAAATCTAAAAACCTCAGACATATATTCACACAAAAAAGACTGGGAATTTTGATCACTCAAACACATATCACATAGAATGGGACTGCAACGTAAACGTTAAAAGAATTTTTGTTTTCTCATATTGCTGGTGGCTGGTAATTTGCTTTGGCAATGTAAACAATTTCTTATAATTCCAGCATTTGGAATGGCTTTTGGCTTAATAGGTACTGCAGTTATCTCTCAGACATCTTAGGATGTAAGGAGCATAATTTCCATCTCATAACGATTATATGGTTAATTTGTTCAGTGCTCATATGTAAGAAGTTCACACATCTACTTAGTGGCTAGGTTATTAAGAGCAGTCATAAGTCACAAAGCATAGTTTGATATACCTAAGCCTGCCAGAGCCAAGCACCAATCCAAAAGGCACTTATCTAACAAAGATAAATTCAGAAATCAGTATCCAAACCCAGATGACTGGAGGGCTGCATTAGAACACAGCAACAGCCAGAAATTTATGGCACCTCCAGAGTCTAACCATCATTCTACAGCAAGTCCTGGAAATTATAGTACAGCAGATCCACAAGAAAATGACCTTAAATCTAATGTTTTGATAAGGCTGTAAAGATGAAGTCTCTTAAAAAGAAATACAGAGTCTGCATCAGTTTACCTTGGGCACAAACTCTGCAGCCAGACTTGCAGCACCCAGAGGAGGCTCCCCTCCCAGGCGCTCTAGCATGGCCTGAATGTTAGGATCAGGGGTGAGTAGGACACATCTTTTCCAACACCACCACCAGAAATAACTGGGACAAGTAGGATCCAGGGACGCAGGAACACTTCCTGACCAGTCACTCAGGTTCCTCCCAGTCTGCACTGGTTTACCTTGGAGAAAAACTGCAGCCAGACCCACAGCACTCAGGAGGTTCAAATCCTAAACTCTAACATAGCCAGGATGTCAGGGTCCCAGAGGCACCTGGACTCCCAGAAACTCTGACGTACCCACAATCTCAGGATCACAAAGATCCCACATTCATAGGATCACAGAGACAAATGGACTATGAGGAGTTCTGACACAACCAGGATTACAGGAAGGACAGGCTCAATTCAGAGAGAAAGGAGAGGTAGCAATGAAAGTTCACAGCCAGCTATTGGATGGAACACAGGGCCCCGAATGGAGGAGCTAGAGAAAACACCCAAGGAGCTAAAGGGGTCTGCGACCCTATAGGAGGAACAACAATATGAACTAACCAGTACCCCCAGAGCTCATGTCTCTAGCTGCATATGTAGCAGAAGATGGCCTAGTCGGCCATCATTGGGAAGAGGCCTCTTGGTCTTGCAAACTTTATATGCCTCAGTACAGGGGAACACCAGGGCTAAGAAGTGGGAATGGGTGGGTAGGGAAGTGGGGATGGGGGACTTTTGGGATAGCATTTGAAATGTAAATGAGGAAAAGAAAAAAAGGGGAGGTATCACTAGAGATATTCAGATGGTACGTGGCAAGCATAAGAACATAAGCAACAGAAATCAAGGTTACAAGGTATAACACATTTCTCTCACCATAAGTACACCATCACACCAAAAAAAGCAAGATTCGGATCTAAAATCACTTCTCATATTGATGATAGAGGACTTTGAAAAGGAAATATATAATTCTCTTAAAAAAATACAGGAGCACACAGGTAAACAGTAGCCCTTAAAGAGGAAGCACAAAAATCCCTTAAAGAATTATGGGAAAATAAACAGGCAATGGAAGTGTATAAAACTGTCTAGTATATAAAAATGGAAATAGAAACAAAGGAATCACAAAGGGAGATAACCCTGGAGGTAGAAAATCTATGAAAGAGATCAGGAGTCAAGCACACAAGCATCATGAACAGAATACAAGAGATAGAGGATCTTGGGGGCAGAAGATACCATAGAAAATATTGACACAACAGATGAAATGCAAAATCTCCTAACCCAAAATATCCAGGAAATCCAGGACACAATGAGAAGAAGAGATCTAAGCATAATAGGTTTAGAAGTGAGTAAATATTCCTAACTTAAAGGGCCAGAAACTATCTTCAACAAAATTATAGAAGAAAACTTCCCTAACCTAAAGAAAGAGATCCCCATGAACATTCACGAAGCCTACAGAATTCCAAATACATTGGACCAGAAAAAAAAAAATCCTCCTGTCACATGATAGTCAAAAACCAGATGCACAAAATAGAGAAAGAATATTAAAAGCAGTAAGGAAAAAGGTCAGGTGACATAAAGTCAGACTTATCAGAATTGCACCAGACTTTTCACCAGAGACTATGAAAGCTAGAAGATCCTGAGCAGATGTCATACAGACCCTAAAACAACATAAATGCCAGCCCAGAGTACTATACCCAGCAAAACTCAGTTACCATCATGGAGAAACGAAGGTATTCCATGACAAAACCAAATTTACACAATATCTTTAATCCAGCCCTACAGAGGGTGAAAGATGGAAAACACCAACACAAGGAGGAAAAGTACACACTAGAAACCGCAAGAAAGTAATCTTTTGACAAACCTAAAAGAAAATCGCCACATAAACATAATTCCACTTCTAACAACAAAAATAATAGGAAGTATCAATCACTTTTCCTTAATATCTCTTAACTTCAATGAATTCAATTACCCAATAATAAGACATAGACTAACAGACTGGATATGTAAACAGTACCCAGCGTTTTGCTGGATACAGGAAACATACCTTGGTGTTGACGACAGACAGTACCTGAGAGTAAAGGGCTGGAAAACAGTTTTCCATGCAAATGGTCCCAATATATAAGCTGGAGTAGACATTCTAACATTATATAAAATCTACTCTCAACCAAAAGTTATCTAAAAGGATAAGGAAGGACACTTCATACTGTTCAAAGGAAAAATTTACCAAGATGAACTCTAAATTCTGAACATCTAAACTCCAAATGCAAGGCCAACCAATTTCATAAACTTTATTAAAGCTCAAAGCACACATCTCACCCCATACAATAATATTGGGAGGCTTCAAAACCGCACTCAGCAATAGATAGATCATGGAAACAGAAACTAGCCAGAGGCACAGTGAAATTAACAGAAGTTATGAGCCAAATTTATCTTACATATTTATAGAACCTTTTGTGAAACCTTCTCCAAAATTGACCATATAATTAGTCATAAAACAGACCTCAACAGATAAAAGATTGAAATAATCCCATGCATCCTATCAGATCACCAAGGACTAAGGCTAGTCTTGGAAACAAACAAACAAACAAAGGCACACATACACATGGAAACTGAACAATGTTCTACTCAATGATAACCTGGTCAAGGAACAAATAAAGTAATTAAAGTCTTTTTAGAATTTAATGAAAACGAAGACACATCATACCAAAACCTACGGAACACAATGAAAGTGTTAAGAGGAAAACTCAGCTCTTAAGTGCATCCAAAAAGAAACTGGAGTGAGTGTACACTAGCAGCTTGACAGCACATCTGAAAGATCTAAAACAAAAGGAAACAAATACACCCCAGAGGAGTATACAGCATGAAATAATCAAACTCAGGGCTGAAAACAACCAAATAGAAAACTAAAAGAATTATACAAAGAGAGAGAGAGAGAGAGAGAGAGAGAGAGAGAGAGAGAGAGAGAGAGAGAGAGAGAGAGAGAGAGAGAGAAATAAACAAAACCAGGAGCTGGATCTTTGAGAAAATCAACATGATAGATGAATCCTTAGCCAGAAAAGCCAGAGGGCCCAGATACAGTATCCAAATTAATTAAAACAGAAATGAATAGGGACACATAACAGAAACCATGGATCCTACCATCAGATCCTATTACAAACATTTATACTCAACTACTTTGGAAAACATGGATGAAATGGATAATTTTCAAGACATATACCAGGTGCCGAAATTAAAACAGGATCAGAAAAACCACCTGTGACGCACCCCTTTAATCCTAGCACTCAGGAGGAAGAGGCAGGTGGATTTCTGAGTTGCAGGTCAGCCTGGTCTACAAAGTGAGTTCCAGGACAACCAGGGCTATACAGAGAAACGCTGTCTCAAAAAAAACCAAAACAAAAAACAAACCAAAACCAAAACAAACAAACAAACAAAAAACCAAAAAAACCAAACATCTATACAGTCTCATAATAACTAAAGAAATAGAAGCAGTCATTAATAGTCTTCCAACCAAAAAAGTCCCAGTACCAGATGAGTTTAGTGTAGGATTCTATCATACGTTCAAAGAAGAACTAATAGCAATATGCTTCAAACTATTCCTCAAAATAGAAACAGAAGGAACACTACCGAATTCATTTTATGAATCCACACTTGTTTATACCTAAACAACACCAAGACCCAAGAAAGAGAACTTCAGATCAATCACCCTTATAAACATTGATGCAAAAATAATAAAATTCTTGCCAACCAAATCCAAGAACACATCAAAATGATCTTTCACCACAATCAAGTAGGCTTTATCCCAAGGATGTAGGGATGGTTCAATATACGGAAATCTTTCAACGTAATCCATTAAATAAAGTAAAAAAATAATAATAAGAGGGAAAAAGCATTTGACAAAATTCAGCATCTCTTCATGTTAAAAGTGTTTGAGTGATCAGGAATTCATGGCCCCTACCTAAACATACTAAAAAGCAATATACAGCAAGCCAAAAGCCAACATCAAACTAAATGGAGAGAAACTTGAAGGAATCCCACTAAAAGTGGACTAGAAAAGGCTGCCCACTCTCCACCTACCTATACAATATAGTACATGAAGTTCTAGTTAAAGCAATTAGACAACACAAGGAGTTAAAATGGATACAAATTGGAAAGGAAGAAGTCAAGCTACCCCTATTTGCAGATGATATGATAGTATAGTTATGTGACCCCAAAAGTTCCACTATTGAAATAAACCTGATAAACAACTTCAGCAAAGTGGCTGGATATAAAATTAACTCAAATAAATCCGTAGCCTTCCTCTACTCAAAGGATAAACTGGCCGATATAGTAATAGGGAAACAACACCATTCTCAATAGTCACAAATAATATTACATACCATGGTGTGACTCTAACCAAGCAAGTGAAAGCTCTTAGGACAAGACCTTCAAGTCTCTGAAGTAAGAAATCAAAGCTCTTTTTTTTTAAAAAAAAGAAAAAAAAAAAAAGAAAGAAAATAAAGATCTCCCATGCTCATGGATTGGCAGGATTGATATAGTAAAAATGGCCATCCTCCCAAAAGCAATCTATAGATTCAATGACATCCCCATCAAAATTCCAAGTCAATTCATAGAGTTAGAGCAATTTGCAAATTCATTTGGAATAACAAAACAAACAAACAAACAAAAAAACAAGATAGGGAAAAGTGCTTTGAACAATAATAGAACTGGGGGAATCACTATCCATGATCTCCAGCTGTAGTATAGAGTAATAATGATAAAAACTGTATGGTACTGGTACAGAGATAGGCAGGAAGATCAATGGAATAGAACTGAAGACCCAGAAATAAATCCACATACATATTGTCACTTGATATTTGACAAATGAGTTAAAACCATCCAGTGGAAAAAGGCATTTTTAACAAGTGGTCCTGGTTCAACTGGCGTTCAGCATGTAGAAAATCGCAAATCGACCCATTCTTTTTCTTGTACATACATCAAGTCCAAGTGTATCAAGAACCTTCATGTAAAAACAGATACACTGAAACTTTCAGAGGAGAAAGTGGGGAAGAACCCACACATGGGCACAGGGGAAAAAAATCTTAAACAGAACACCAATGGCTTATGCTCTAATATCAACAATAGATAAATGGGACATCATAAGATTGGAAGGCTTCTATAAGGTAAAAGACTATCAATAGGACAAAAAGGCAACCAACAGATTGGGCAAAGATCTTTACCAACCCCACATCCGATAGAGGGGCAATATCCAATATATACAAAGAACTCAAGACATTATACCCCAGAAAATCAAATAACCTTATTAACAATGGGGTACAGAGCTAAATTATGAATTGTCAACTGAGGAATACACAATGGCTGCGAAGCACCTAAAATGTTCAACATCCTTAGTCATCAGAGAAATGCAAATCAAAAGAACCCTGAGATTCTACCTCAAAACAGAATGGCTAAAACCCAAAACCCAGGTGACAGCAGATGCAGGCTAGGATGTGGAGAAAGAAGAACACTCCTCTATTGCTGGTGGGATTGCAAGCTGGTACAACCATTCTGGAAATCAGTCTGGCGGTTCCTCCGAAAATTGGACATAGTACTACCTGAGGAGCCAGCTACAACACTCCTGGGCATACCCAAAAGATGCTCCAATATATAACAAGGACACATGCTCCACTATGTTCATAGTAGCCTTATTTATAATAGCCAGGAGCTGGAAAGACCCCAGATGTCCTTCAACAGAAGAATGGATACAGGAAATATGGTACATTTACACAATGGAGTACTACTCAGCTATTAAAAATGATGAATTCATGAAATTTGTAGGCAAATAGATAGAACTAGAAAATATTATTCTGAGTGAGGTAACCCAGTCACAAAAGAACACACAGAGTATGCACTCACTCATAAGCAGATATTAGCCCAAATGCTCCAAATAACTGAGATACAATTCACAGACTACATGAAGCTCAAGAAGAAGGAATACCAAAGTGTGGGTGCTTCTTTCCTTCTTAGAAGGAGAACAAAATACAGGAGCAAATATGGAGATAAATAATTGAGCAGAGGCTAAAGGAAAGGCCATCCAGAGACTGTACCTCCGGGGATACATCCCATATACAGTCACCAAACCCAGAAACTTGTGGATGCCAAGAAGTGCGTGTTGAAACTAGCGTGATATGTCTGTCTCTTGAGAGGCTTTGACAGAGCCTTATAAATCCAGAGAAGGATGCCTACAATCAATCATTGGACTGAGCATGGGGTCCCCAACTGAGGAGATAGAGAAAGGAGTGAAGGAGTTCAAGGAGATTGCAATCCTACAGGAAGAACTACAATACCAACCCACCAGTCCCCTAATAGCTCCCAGGGACTAATCCATCAACAAATGAGTACACATGGCTTCAGCTGCATATGTTGCAGAAGATGGTCTTGTGATGCAACAATGGCAGGAGAGGTCCTTGGTCCTATGAGGCTTAATAGATGCCCTAGTTTAGGGGAACTTAGGATGAGGAGGTGGCAATGGTTGGTTGGTTGGAGAAACACCCTCATAGAAGCAGGGAGAGGGAGGATGGGATAGGGTGTTTCTGAGGGGGGGGGAATAAACCAGGAAAGAGGATAGCATTTGAAATGTTAATAAAATATAACCACCCCCAAAAGAAAGAAATACAGGAAAATACAGTCAAACAGACATAGAAAATGAATAAAACTATTTAAAATGGAAAAAAGAAATAATAAAACAAACTTTGGGTATCCTGGAAATGGAATATCCAAAAAAAAAAAAAAAATCCAAAGCATCACCAAAAGTATTTAAGATATGTCTCAGGCAAAGAAAATATGATAGGAAAAAATGATGTCAGTCAAAGGAAATTTTAATTCTAAAAATTTCCTAACACAAAACTTCCATGACATCTGGAAAAGTAAGAAAAAGCCAAACTTAATAATAATATGAATATAAGGAGCTGATTCTCATCTCAAAGTCTTACAAAATATTTTCAACAAAATCATAGAAGAAGATTTCCCTATCCTAAAGAAAAATGCCTAATAAATGTACAAGAAGCTGAGAACACCAAGCTGATTTGACTAGAAAAGAAAATGGCCACCTCTCCTCCACATAATAATTAAAGCATTAAACATACAAAACCGAGAAAGATAAATAAAAGCTGTAAGGGGGAAAATCCAAGAAACATATAAAGGCAGATTCTTTAAAATTATACTCCACTTTTTAATGGCGATGCTAAAAGCCAGACGTTCCTGAGCAAATGTCTTGTAGACTCTAAGACTATAGATACTATATATAACAAAACTTTAGTAACTATAGATGGAGAAAACATGTTATTACAAGACAAAACTAACTTTAATCAATAAGCATAGAACCAGCCCTACAAAAGATACGATACAGATAGCTCCAACCCAAAAGGTAAACTAAACCCTGGAAAACACAGGAAACGAATAATTTCACAACAGTAAAAGAAGGCCGTGCGCACACACACACACACACATTCACCATCATTGCTCATTAACATAAGGATCATTGCAGTCAATTCCCCCATAAAAACACAGTCTATCTGGGCAGTGGTGGCACATCCCTTTAATCCTAGCACTTGGGAGGCAGAGCCAGGCGAATTTCTGAGTTTGAGGCCAGCCTGATCTACAGAGTGAGTTCCAGGAGAGCCTGGGCTACACAGAGAAACCCTGTCTTCAAAAGCCAAACCAACCAACCAAACAAACAAAACCACAGGCTAATATAGTGGATTCAAAATCAGGATCCATCATTTTACTGCATATAAGAAACACAATTCAACATCAAAGATAGACATTACCTTAGAGTAAATGTTGGAAAAAACTGTCGAAAAAAGCCTGCAAATGTAGCCATTGTACTAATTGTACTAGTTGTACTAGCCTGCAAATGTAGCCATTGTACTAATCTAACAAAACAGCCTTTTAACCAAAATTAATCAAGAGAAATAATACTCATTAAAGGGAAACATTCACCAAGATGATGTCTCAATCCATTTTCCAAATGCAAGGGCATCCATGTTTGTAAAAGTAACATTATTAAAGATTAAATCACACATTGAACCCGACACATTAATAGTGGGAGACTTCAACACCCCACTTTCAACAATGGCCAGCACATTCAGACAGTAAGTAAACAGGGAAATAATGGACCTAACAGACATTATGACTCAAATGGACCTAAAAGATATTTTCAGAACATTTCATTCAAACACAAAACAATGTACCTTCTAAGCAACTCACAGAACCTTCACCAAAATTGAACATATACTTAGTCACAAAGCAAGACTCAGAAGATAGAAGGAAATCAAAATAAATCCTTGTATTTTTTAAAAAGATTTATTTATTTATTTATTTATTTATTTATTTATTTATTTATTCATTCATTCATTTATTTATTTAGTATATGTGAGTAAATTGTAGGTGTCTTCAGAATTTTTCTCTCTCTCTGGCCAAAAGATTTATTTATTATTTTATTTATTATATATAAGTATACTCTAGCTGTTTTCAGACACCCCAGAAGAGGGCATCAGATCTCATTAGAGAATGTTGACAGCCACCATGTGGTTGCTGGGATTTTATCTCAGGACATTTTTGAGAGCAGTCAATGCTCCTAACCACTGAGTCATCTCTCCAGCCCAACTCCCTCAATCTTATCAGACCACCATAGATTAAAGCTGGATTTCAACAACAGAAGCAACCGAAAGCATTAAAAATCATGGACACTGGAGAGAGAGAGAAAGAGAAAGAGAGAGAGAGAGACCACTACCACACAGTAACAGCAGCTGAAACAGCTACAAGAAAAAAAAAAAGGGTGAACCAACAATGGAGGCCTCTTTATGTAATCCTACCTTTCCTGGCACTTGCTATGTAGAGCAAACTGGCCTAGAACTCACAGAGATAAGCCTGCCTCTGCCACAGGAAGGAATGCTGGGATTAAAGGTGTGCCCCACCACACCCAGCTGGTCTCTGAGCATGCTAGGCTGACTTTGAACTTCTATAATCCTGCTTCTGGTTCTCAAACTCTGGGAGTATAGGTGTGTACCACCACACACAGCTTCTACATACCTGTGCAAAAACTTTATATGTACTTATATGCTAAGCATTAATAGGCTTTAAAGGAATTTTTTAGATTTATTCTTTTACATGTATATATGTGAGTGCCTGCCTGTATGTATATGTACTGCATTCAGATTCCCTGGACCTGGAGTTATAAGGGATTATAATCTGCCACATGGATGCTGGGAATCAAACCCAGTCTTTCTGTAAGAGCAGCAAGTGTTCTTGACCTCTGAGCTCTCTCTCCAACCCCTTGTGTTAATAGACTTTATTAGGCTACTTATAGATGAAAATTCAGCGAAGATAACCTGATGACAGTTGTGGAGGCAGGAAATTCTGAACTAGACAGTCACGAGGGTAAAAGCATGTGGCGTTTGCTTATCTATGCCTTGAATTCATGTGCTTATTTAACAGACAGGGATTGAGCATTTAGTCTGTGCTGCATTAGATGTCATTTAAAGGTCTTGTTCTCAAAAGGCTTGTGTATAGGGAAAGACAGACACTAAATGAAGAAACAGGCAAAAAGCTTGAGACTAGAGTGTTTGGAATCCTCCCTTTTTTAGATTATGGAATATTTGCAGAAAAATATATCTTAGGAGTAAAGCCATAAAGCCTAAATCTTGTTATCTTATCTTATCTTATCTTATCTTATCTTATCTTATCTTATCTTATCTTATCTTATCTTATCTTATCTTATCTTATTTTATTTTATCTTATTTTATTTTTGGCTTTTCAAGACCAGGTTTCTCTGTGTAGCCCTGGCTGTAGACTAGGCTAGCCTCAAACTGAAACATCCACCTGCCTTTGACCTCCAAGTGCTGGGATTAAAGGCATGAGCCACCACCACCCACCCGGCTGTGGCTGACTTCAAAATTGTTAAAATCCTCTGGTTCTGCCTCCCAAATGCTGAGATTAAAGGTGTGTACCACCACTTTCCAGCTTTTTGTTTGTTTGTTTGTTTATTTGTTTTTGTATTTTTAGTTTTTTTTACGTTGTTATTGTTGGGGTTTTATTTGTTTGTTTTGTTTTGTTTTGTTTGTTTTTTTTGTTTTTTCGAGACAGGGTTTCTCTGTATAGCTCTGGCTGTCCTGGAGCTCAGAAATCTGCCTGTCTGTACCTCTGGAGTGCTGGGATTAAAGGGGTGTGCCACCATGCCCGGCTTATTTTTTTAAAAGACAGGTCTCACTTTGTGGCCCGGGCTGGCTTAGATCTTGCAATATCCGTTTGTTTGGTCACAAATACTCAGGGGGGTTCTGTCTCCCAAGTGCTGAGACTAAAGGTGTGAGTCACTACACCTAGCATAGTCACCAGAAATTATTCTCAGAGGTAGGGAGGGACTCTTACTTGTATACCATGGTAACCATGGCAACCACCGCATCTTCTAGGGGAAAGCTTTGATTAGCCATTTTTTGGAATGAATTGAGAGATTAAATTCTTATATTTCCTCAATTGTTTACTGCAACCAGTAGACGAATATCTGTCCTCCTTTTGCTAATTTCTGGTTTGAGTGGATACAAGGATAGAAAAAAAAAATGGTCCCTGGCACTTATGGAGCAAGGAAATAAAGCTATAACTCTCCATATCTGGTCTCATGAGATAACATGATCTTTAAATGGTCAGTGAAGCCTTCATTTGGGTAAAAAGTCAATGATTACCCTTCATCATCTAAGCGTAAACTCTTAACTAGCGTTTACATAGTAACAAAAACATTGTTTCTCATGCACAGATGTTGTGCCATGAGTCACCTGGAGATGCCTTGTAAGGACATCACTAGAGGTAGCTCCCTTATACAAGAACCATGAGCCCAAATACACCTTCCTTCTCCTCTTCCTCCTCCTTTTGCACAAACTAAGTTGTAGGCGTGCCACCAGAACACAACAGGAGAGGAGTGTCGCGTTTTGTTTTATAAAAGCTTTGCCAAGATTTGTTCATCTTTTCAAAAACAGTCTCATCACCTAAGATACCACCACCATCTCTAATGACCTCCAAAATCCAACCTCAAGGTTATATGTTCTTAAAATTTCCGTATGTCTCACGCATTCAGCTCAACCATGTATTGGGCCACCTAATAGCTGTACTTTAGCATCCCTTTGTGTAGATTTGGGCATTTCATGGATGTTTTAAACAGTATACCTGCGTGTGGGTCTTGGGGAGGACATGGCTCAATCCATACACTGCAGAAAGAGAATCATACAGGTGCGTGCTGCTGGTCCTCCAAACGCAAGGGGACGCTGTGACACCTTGCAGGCGGCTCCAGGTCACTCTGGCATGACTGCCCCGCCTTGGGCCCCCGGGGCAGAATGGGCGGGCACGACTGCGCCCAGGTCAGGAGATGCCCTTCGACCAGCAGCGCCTGGGGCGGGAGGGTATAAATACATGGAGCAGTGGCTGCTCCAGCCATCTCTCTATTACACACGGGGTCGCAGCCTTCGGTGTTGCTTTGGGCTCAACAAGCCTGAAGCAGAAAAAAGAAAAAGCTTAAAAAAAGTACAAAAGCCTCAAAAACCTTACAAAAAGAAAAAGAAGACGAAGAAGAAAAGAAAGGAAGAGGGAAAAAAAAAAGCAAAAGGGAAAAAAGAAGAAAAAGAACCAGATAGCGACTTCTGTTGGGAGCCTGCAGGGAAGTGACTTTCACAGCTTCTGGCCTGCCTGTCCATCAGCATCTGTCTGTCCATCCGGTGGTGAGCCATCCCCCTTGGCCTGCCCGCCCCTGCACAACTCCGCGTGGCAGCCCAGCGCCCCGGCTGGCCACACCACGTGTCTGAGCTGCCCTTCGCCAGCACCCATAAAGATTTGGTTTCCCCCTCCCCGGGCTGCTGTAAGTGTAAACCACCGGGAGCCCAGGGCCTATATTTATCGCCCCAAGGCGGCCGTGAGTGCAGCATCTGGTTGCCTCTTGAAAAAATTTTCCCCCCTTACGAGGGGATTTCCTACTTTAATTTTTATTTTTTAAGCCTCAAGCCAGGACAGCTGGAGAGTACAAACTCCAGGAGCGGGCCATATCGTTTTTGAGAGCCTTTTGTCTTCGGGCTTTTGCAGTCCCGTGTAAGTCGTCCCGCACTCGGGTCCCGACTCGGAGCCTCCTTGCTCCAGCCTTCCCTGGGGTCGCTGGTGCCACCTGTGCACCGCGGAGCGTGCCATAGCTCCTGGGAGCCCCTTTTGTCCTGCAGTAGGCCTTGTTAGAAGTCCTCCTGGCGGGGCTCGGGGTCGTGGGGGGTGGGGAGATGATCCCTGCAGCCAGCAGCTACCCCATGGCCTCCTTATAAGTGGGCGATTTGCACTTGGACGTCACCAAAGCCATGCTGTATGAAAAGTTCAGCCCTGTGGGGCCTGTGCTGTCCATCCGGGTCTGTCGCGATATGATCACCGGGCGCTCTCTGGGTTATGCCTACGTCAACTTCCAGCAGCCAGCTGACGCTGAGAGGGCCTTGGACACCATGAACTTCGACGTGATAAAGGGAAAGCCAATCCGCATCATGTGGTCGCAGAGGGATCCCTCTTTGAGAAAGTCTGGGGTGGGAAATGTCTTCATCAAGAACCTGGACAAATCCATAGACAACAAGGCACTGTATGACACTTTCTCTGCCTTTGGAAACATCTTGTCCTGTAAGGTGGTCTGTGATGAGAACGGCTCTAAGGGCTATGCTTTTGTTCACTTCGAGACCCAAGAGGCCGCCGACAAGGTCATCGAGAAGATGAACGGCATGCTTCTCAATGACCGTAAAGTGTTTGTGGGTAGATTCAAGTCTCGCCAAGAGCGGGAAGCAGAGCTTGGAGCCAAGGCCAAGGAATTCACCAATGTTTATATCAAAAACTTCGGAGAAGAGGTGGATGATGGGAACCTGAAAGAGCTCTTCAGCCAGTTTGGTAAGACCCTAAGTGTCAAGGTGATGAGAGACTCCAGTGGGAAGTCCAAAGGCTTTGGCTTTGTAAGTTACGAGAAGCACGCGGATGCCAATAAGGCTGTGGAAGAAATGAATGGAAAAGAAATGAGCGGGAAAGCCATATTTGTAGGCCGTGCACAGAAAAAGGTAGAAAGGCAGGCTGAGCTAAAGCGGAAGTTTGAGCGGCTGAAGCAGGAGAGGATTAGCCGGTACCAGGGGGTGAATCTCTACATTAAGAACTTGGATGACACGATTGATGATGAGAAATTAAGGAAAGCGTTTTCTCCCTTTGGATCAATCACCAGTGCGAAGGTGATGCTAGAAGATGGGAGAAGCAAAGGGTTTGGCTTTGTCTGTTTCTCCTCTCCTGAAGAGGCGACCAAAGCTGTCACCGAGATGAATAGACGCATTGTGGGCTCCAAGCCTCTGTATGTCGCCTTGGCCCAGAGGAAAGAAGAGCGGAAGGCTCACCTGACTAACCAGTACATGCGACGAGTGGCGGGGATGAGAGTACTCCCTGCCAGTGCCATCTTAGATCAGTCCCAGCCTGCAGCTGGTGGCTACTTTGTGCCCGCAGTTCCGCAGGCTCAGGGAAGACCCCCATATTACACGCCTAACCAGTTAGCACAGATGAGGCCTAATCCACGCTGGCAGCAAGGCGGGAGACCTCAAGGCTTCCAAGGAATGCCTAGTGCCCTGCGGCAGTCTGGGCCTCGTCCAGCTCTTCGACATCTGGCTCCAACTGGTAATGCTCCGGCCTCTCGTGGCCTTCCTACTACTGCTCAGAGAGTCGGGTCTGAGTGCCCGGACCGCTTGGCTATGGACTTTGGTGGGGCTGGTGCCGCCCAGCAAGGGCTGACTGACAGCTGCCAGTCTGGAGGCATCCCTTCAGCCACAGTTGCTGCCGCCTCTCCCAAGGCTGTGACTCCATACAAGTGCGCCTCCAGTGTCCACAGCCCACACCCTGCCATCCAGCCGCTGCAGCCCCCCCAGCCTGCAGTCCACGTCCAGGGTCAGGAGCCCCTGACTGACTCCATGCTTGCTGCAGTGCCCCCCCATGAGCAGAAGCAGATGCTGGGGGAGCGTCTGTTCCCGCTTATCCAAACAATGCATTCAAACCTGGCTGGGAAAATCACCGGGATGCTGCTGGAAATTGACAACTCTGAGCTGCTGCACATGCTGGAGTCCCCCGAGTCCCTCTGCTCCAAGGTAGATGAAGCTGTGGCAGTCCTGCGGGCTCATCATGCCAAGAAAGAAGCTGCCCAGAAGGTGGACACTGTTGCTGCTGCTACCTCTTAGACAAGAAAAAAAGAGTCAAAAGCCAAATGACCCCTCATGGCATCCAGCTAAGGTCTGAAGACGTCCTAGTTTGTCTGTGGACCTCCACACCAAGGACAAAGTTGTAAATTCAATAGGTCATTTTGTATCAGAGGTCAATTATGAAGCACGTATAAATTTCAACTGTCAGAATATATTCTCTGGGTTCTTTTGTGACCCAGATGATACCTTTTTCTTTTCTATTGTGGGTTCTGGGTTTTTTTCCCTCATCCCAGAAATTGGTTTTGATGTACCCAAGACTTAAGTTTGTCAAATAAAGGAAATAAAATCTCCATTAAAAAAAATCATGGAAACTGAACAACTCTACTCAATGATCTCTGAGTCAAGAAAGTGTTAAGGGTAGGGTGGTGGGGCCAGGGTTACTGATCTCATTCGAGTGCCAAGTGCAAACCCCCCCCCCCTTGGAAACCATGTCCTTAGGATTAGTCGATGTTCATTTTCTGAAATATTCTTTTAACAAGATATCTGACTGCCAGGAATGCTTCATTTTGGTCAGAGTCCATCTACCCCCAAACCACCCCACCTAGTGCATTGTAAGTGCCCCATGGTGCACAGGAGAGTGCCGAGACTTTGTAGTACTGGTTGAGAGTACTCTCTCTGGCCTCCAGAAAGGAATGGAGATCTGTGCCCATGAGACTTTGAAGAGAACCCAGAGAAGGTACATGGTGTCAGGATGGGCTAAAGAACAGGCTGAAGAACAGTATTTGAATGCTGTGGTTGCCAAGGCCTTGTAAGGGTCACCATGGTACCAATACCCACAGTATGCAGTATCCTGCTCCCCAGCAGCCTTAATAGTGAGTCTGCTGAGTTGATTGAACAATAGGGTTCAGAAAAAAAATAATCTTAGACTTGAGGCACCTGGTTGCTAGGTTACCATGCTCATAGGTAAAGATGGATCAGACATATAGGGGTGGGCATTTAAAATTTATTTCAAACTCCAGGACACACAGTCTATTTAGTGTGTCAGGAAATAATACTACAGCAACAGAAAATACCTGGTTCTAGCACTTAAAAGTATGTGTTTCATCAAGGGTGGCAATGGCATGTACATGAGAGTTTATCCTAGAAAAATATCCCTGTAGTGGCTATTCCTGGTTTTCAACTTGACTATATCTGGAATGAACTACAATCTAGAATTGGAAGGCTCACCAGTGATCCTAATCTGGAGGCTGGGAGATAGAAGTTTCTGGCTTGGATCTTGGTATGGAGATCTTGAGGCACAGTGGCTATGAATTCCAGAAGATTAAGACAGGGAGATCTCGGAGTTCAAGGTCATCTGCGATTAAAGGTGTGGTGGCACATACCTTTAATCTGGCTACACCTTCTGCTGTAGACCACATAAGGACATTGGAAGAAGAAAGGAAGGAAGGCTCTATCTCCTTCGACTGCTTGCCATGTTGTATTGAGCAACTGCTTGATCCTTGGACTTCATTCACAGCTGCTGCTGACCATTGTTATGGAGTCGGACTGCAGACTGTAAGTCATTAACAAATTCCTTTTCTCTGTAGAGACTACTCATAAGTTCTGTGACTCAAGAACCCTGACTAAATCAGTCCCCAACAAAGGAAATGCGATATGTTTTTACATTATTTAAATTCCACTGAGGGTACAGGCTGTTTCGGTTCCTTGGCTTCGGTTTTAACAAAGCAATACAGAAAAAACACTCACTGATTTTTTATGCAATACAAGAATATCTTCACGGCAAATGATCTTCCCACTAGATCTTGTTTTTCTACTTTCCTAGTTTGTTCATAGACCCCCCATGTGTATAAACTCATCTCACTTGGTTTGAAAAGCACAGTTGCACATATATGAATGTTGTCTTTTAAAGTAAACACCCTTACAGACAGCACAAACATATTTTGGCATGAGAGTCCTAGCTAATGTATGGCTTCCAGGACAAAATGAAAAATGGCTTTTAATCTTCAATCTTTAAAGGTCAATTCTATTTTGCTGTCCTTTTTGTTATAATTGTATTTAACTCTTTATCCTTTTCTCCCCAATAAAATTGCCAGACATATTGCTTTTGGTTTTTTGATTTTTTTATCAGTAGCTTGCCTTGGTTTTTGCTTACTAAGAAAAGATAAGGATTTCTAATAAAAACACTGCTCTGCCCTTGGTATATATTCTTAATTCCTGTGGGAACTGCATCTAAAAGTGTTTGATGACTTTTGAGTCAACATTATGTCTTTGTCAAAAGATTAACATTTCTCTGGTTTGTAGAATGTACGACAAAAGTTGTATGCTCTCAAGTAGGCCCCTGAAAAGAAAAATCTTTTGAGTCACTATTTCATTGAACTGCAAATAATGTATCTGGATACACTTAAAATTAATGAAGACTAAGAAAGGAGAGTTAGAATGGTTGGATTAATCTGCAAGCATGCTGTGGGTGCATTTTGACTCCAGTTTTCCTTGAAGATATGCAACTTGACAAAACTTCTAGGAAATAGTGTTTATCTGTAGTGCAAGGACTTGACATAGAGAAACACAGTTAACTTCAAAATAACTAGACACTGTAGGCTCACTGGGCAATAAGAACACTAGGAAATAATATAAACTAAAACCATTAAGCATAAATTTGAGGTTGTATCATCTATGTTATTCTTGTTGGTGAGTAATTGAAGAGCATGCAGCTCAGCCAATTCATAATAGCTTAAATGAAAAAAAAAGCATAAGTCTGAAGGTGTATGACTACTGATCTTTGTTTAGCATACTGGTTCATCCGTCTTAATTTTAGGTGGCTGCCATATACCAGACAACAACTTTCAAATTTAAGATATGAGTAAGGAAAGGAGCTAAACAGCAGGTTTTTCATGACTCCTCAATTAATATTGCAAATAGTTTCTCATATCTTGTGCTAAATTTATTTTCATATATATTTCAATCATTTTTCAACAACCCTGAGTAAGTAGTGTAATTATCTTCAATGTAACTCAATGCTACCCACTTGAGATGTAGGAGTTATTCATTAAAGTGCCAGAAACTAGTGGAGTGTGTACTAATGACAGCTGAGAAGAAATATACCAGTGAAGGAATGGGTTCAGAGGAAAAAAAAAGCATGTCCTCTGGAGTACTGACTACAAGGTAGCCACCAAACTTTGCTCTCTTTACAATATCAATAGTAATGTGTTATCTTTCTGGAAATCATCATTGCTCTATTAAATGGAGAGAAGAACTGGATATTTAAATTTCACTTAAATTTTCTGCTTTCAATTTGCTGAAACAAAATTTGAATTCCATCATTTAAGCTATAGAAGTTGCTTAACCTAAATGTTTTGTCTACTAACAATATAAATGCTGTGTAGGGCATTAAAATAGAGAAATAGTCTTTCATACTAGCATTTGAATGATCGTGTTTTACATCTAGGGGCATGATTTCATTACAGTGTTTGTGATAGAAGCCATGCAGTATTAATAAAACATAAGACGAAGCAGATAAAAGTAAATAAATGCTATAGTTAATGAGGCATAAGAGTGAAGAGACAAATATTTTGAGGAATTTTGCAAAAGAAATGTAAGAACAGAAGTTTTCTTAAAAGACACATTCCATATTTTATTTACATTTTAAGACTAACTTTCATCTCAAAATCACATATCCATACACCTATTTCCTTTTTGTTGACTTCACTTAAAACATCTAAGCATGTTTTACTAAACAAAGACTGTAAACAAATTATTATGTCTGTTACATGTAACAAACGGGAACAGCTTTTAACAGAAATTCAAATCCCCCAACATCTTTTATTATGAATACAGGTATCACAAGAATCCTGAACCTATATTTGATATTAATAGTGGTCAGAACCCACACCGCTTCAAGAATTAACACAACTGTTGACTATTCATTGTATCTGCTACTTTAAACAATTCCAACTGCAGCTCTAAATATGATAAAGCATGCCATTTCTGTTCTTCCTTCTTGAGACTTTACTTTCCAGAAAAACAAATGTTTCCATGGCCATCTGACACTCTTTTGCCATGTTTTAGTCTTGAAAACCTGAATTCCATTTTGAGTACTTCAGGTTCATGTTTAAATGACAATGCTTAAGAAGAGAAAGAAAAATTGTGCTGCACGTCTCTTGTTACCTGAAAACATAATAGATATACATATATTAAATATATTCTTGCAACTGTCCAGGTCATGTTTACCAGCTGCAATTCTTTTACTTAATGTGTGGGCATTTTGCATGGTGATATTTAATCAAGACATTAATGACTTAAATGCTATAGGAATTTTGCCATGTTGCTAATACTGGTATGCTCCGTGCATCCACCATTCCACTGGAATTATTGATTCCATTCATATTCATTGTTGTTACAAATCTAACTGATGGAGGAGCTTCTGGGTATTTATATCCACTTTCAGGCTATATATCCTGTTTTCATAGTTTGTCCTTGGTGGCCCAATAATCATGCCTGTCCACCTTGTAAGTGTCATGTCTTCTTCATCATCTTCAAGGCCCCAGATAACAGTACCATCACCTACTCCTTTTTGTCCTTCAAGTTCTTCCAACAAGTGAACATTATGAGGAACTTTAACTCCTGTGGAGACTGCCATCTTCTCGTGCTACCAGACACAGAAGTTTTTGGTTTTTTGTTTTAAATTAAATATAAAGGAAATATATCTGTAAGAGAAGAGGAAATGCTCAAAAGAGGACATTTAAAATATCAAATTTTCTCTTGTTCAAGAAGAGTAAAGAAAGAACTAAGTTAGAAGGCTGGAAGAACTCCACATTTGTATTAGTCAGGGTTCTCTATAGTCACAGAACTTATGGAATGAATCTATATATTAAAGGAATTTTTTTGTGATGACTTACAGTCTTTAGTCCAACTATCCCAACAATGGTCTGCTGTGAATTAGAAGTCCAAGGATCTAGTAGTTTCTCAGTTCCACGAGGCTAGTTTTTTCATCTGGTCTTCGGTAGAAGTATGTTCCAACAGATGTGCTGGTAAGTAAATGCAAGCAGTGAAGAAGAGGGAAACTTCCTTCTTTCAATGTCCTTATTGAGGTCTCCAGCAGAAGTGAAGAGTAGAAAAATACCTACTGCCCTGAAAATATGGGCCCCGGCCCCCTGCCAGATGGCCTAATTATCTGGAACATTTGAGAAAAACTAATGCAGAATGTTTCAATGTCCCAGGTGCCTTGAAACAAACATCTGCCCCCAGACTTCCCCTATTTCCTCCCTGATCCTCCCCCTGGTTTCTGGTTTTTGCCTTTATAAGCCTGCTGAAAAATAGGGTCGGGGTCGTACTCCTCTACCCCTGCGTGGTGTTTGAGTCTCGTCCCCAGCATGGTGGTTTGAGCTCTTGTCCCATCTTCTCGCTGTTAATAAACTTCCTCGTGTGATTACAGCAAGTTCGGTCTCAGTGTCTTGCTGGGTGCCCGCTATTTCCGAGAATTGAGTAAAGGTCTGTCTATGGGGGTGGGGGTGGGGGGGGTCCTTCATTTTGGGGGCTCGTCTGGGATCTGTGCTATTACCTTGGGGTCCTAGACCACTTGGAGGTAAGGTTCTCTGTTTTGTCTTGTTTCTGTGTCTGTATTCTGTCTAAAAATCTGGTGCGATTGCAGTTTCGGTTTTGTGGAAGCTCTGTGAGACCGCACTCTGAGAGGGAGAATGGGGTGGATAGAGATAGTTGTATCTGATGTCCACTGTCCGTTCGCCCTGGGAGACAACCCAGGAGGCCAGGGGGAGGACCAGGGATGCCTGGTGGACCCTCGCGGGAATAGTCAGGAGATAAGTCTTCTCCTTGACATCTGTGTCAGCGACCTGATTATCCATGGACGGAGCCACAGCCACCCCCTTTACCCTTTTATGTCTGTCCCAGAGATAGAAAAAGTAAAAAAGAGGCTCGCCGGTGCGGGGGAGCAGAGGGCTTCTTCTGTAGTCAGTGGGGATGTGAAACCACTGGTACCACTTATTGGCACCCTTCCTCTAGCTGGGATCTTATTGTAGTGTCCAGACGAAATAAGGGCCATGATTCTTTAAACATCACTTTTACTCAGAAAGGAAAAGAGGCAAAGGAAGATTGGATAAAGGGGAGGCAGTGGGGCCTAAGATTTTCTATGCCTCTAGTCCCCCCTATTACTTCTAAAGATTTCCCTAGGCTCCTGTACCATGATGACAGCTCTTTTGTCGATGAATTCGACCATCAAGTTCGCCATAAGCGAGAGCCCATTACCATGACTTTGGTGGTCCTCCTGGGTCTAGGGGTGGCGGCTGGGGTTGGCACAGGTACAACCGCCTTAATTCAGACCCCTCGATACTTTGATGACTTGTGAACTACCATGGTCACTGATCTGAGGGCCACAGAGCAGTCCATAACTAAACTCGAAGAATCCTTGAACTCCCTGTCAGAGGTAGTACTGCAAAATAGGAGAGGGTTAGACCTCCTTTTCCTCATAGAAGGAGGACTTTGTGCAGCCCTAAAAGAAGAGTGTTGCTTCTATGTAGACCATTCTGGAGTAATTAAAGATTCTATGTCTAAACTCAGGGACCGATTAGACAAGCGCAGAAGTGAAAGAGAAAATAGACAGAGCTGGTTTGAAAATTGGATTAATAAGTCTCCTTGGTTTACCACCCTTGTTTCTACCCTTGCTGGTCCCCTAATCATTCTTTTCCTTTTGCTCACTTTTGGACCTTGCATTCTTAATAAGTTAGTGGCTTTTGTAAAAGACAGGGTAAATGCTGTACAGGTAATGGTGCTCCGACAACAGTACCAGACTTTGCCGGGAAAAAGAAGAGGGGTTGCTCTAAGATTAGAGCGACTCACAAGAAGAAGTGGGGAAATGAAGAGCGGAAAAATACTGACTGCCCTGAGAACATGGGCATTATTAAATCTTTTGATACTCACATACTTTTTTCACCTTTAATAGGTATGTCTTTTTGTGTGTCACACATGTATTTATAGTGCATTAATTCTGAAATGCTTAGAAATACAATCTTTTTTAATAGAACATATACAGAAAAATATACACCACCATATGTAGGATGATGAAAGAAAGACTATGTAATCCAGAAAAAAAAAAAAACCTTTTTTTTAAACAGCATAATTTTCTTTAATTTCCCCTCTGCTCCCAGTTTCACAGTAGCATTTCATTTTACAGTTTAACCTGTCAAGTGAGTATAAAGTGATTCTACATTTGCAAGTTAGATGACATGAAAACAGAAATGTGATTTCTTTTTGTAAATTAGTTTTCATCTTCTGTAACATCTAATTCTTCATCATCTTCATCTTCTACTTGTTGGTCAGTCCTTGTTTGGCTGGTGGATATCTGTTGAAAAATAACACATGAAAAAATTTTTTTACATGTCTGGCATCTTATTACCTATTTTTATGAGAAAGGGACTATAGAACAAATATTTCAGAAAATAAGTTCCCTGTGATTTTTAAGGTTGAAGTCTCTATTTCTATATCTGATTCTAGTAGTATCCTTCAGTAACATAAAATACCATTACTGTGTATTGTGAATTAAATGGTAAGTTAAAATAAGTTAAATTTAAACAGCCTTTCACTTTGATAATCATCAAAGAGGATGGTAGAACCAGGTAAGTCTGTTTGATAGCAGCAATGCTGATAATAGAAATGCTGTGTTATGGATTGAAAAGATAATACTAGTTATACATGTTTCGTTTCCCTTGGATATCTTACTTATAGCTTCTCTGAGGGTGATTTACACCACCCAGGATACAATGGGCAATGTTTGAACATCAGAAGTGTTGTGTTGTGCATGTGTATTGCTGCAGACAGATGTTGCATAATATCTCTACAGTATACATACAATCTTAACTCTACCTAACCCCCAGGAACTTGATCTCAAGTTAGTAGGGCCTGTACTGGCTAGTTTTGTGTCAACTTGACACAACTGGAGTTAGCACTGAGAAAGGAGCTTCAAGTTGAGGAAATGCCTCCATGAGGTCCAGCTGTAAGGCATTTTCCCAATTAGTGATCAAGGGGGAAAGCCTCCCTGTGGGTGGGACCACTCTGGGCTGGTAGTCTTGGGTTCTATAAGAGAGCAGGCTGAGCAAGCCAGGGGAAGCAAGCCAGTAAAGAACATCCCTCCATGTCCTCTGCATCAGCTCCTGCTCCCTGATCTGCTTGAGTTTCAGTCCTGACTTCATTTAGTGATGAACAGCAATGTGGAAATGTAAGCTGAATAAACCCTTTCCTCCCCAACTACTTCTTGGTCATGGTGTTTGTGCAGGAATAGAAACCCTAACTAAGACAGGGTCTAAGACTTGTACTCATAAATGTGTTATATAGGTACAATGCCTATTTGAGAGTAACAATATTAATCCCAATTTATATCAATAAATTCATACCAATAGAATATTTACAATTGTATGAAATAAATTCTCCACCAATATAACAGATTATAACTTCAACTTGTATCAATTATAAGGATCTACCTATGTAAGATATACCTATGTAATGTTTTGCTTGAGTAAATTTGCTAACCTATCTCTACTTGTCTATTTTTATAATTTATATGATATTACTATATCTCCCCCATTTCTCTTCTACCACCTTTCTTTTTCCTAAGAAGGAAGATAGAGAAGAGGAAAGGTAGAAAGTCCTGAGTTTAAGTTCTCTAGTTCCGTTCCTGTCCAAAGCTACTTTTGTAAAGTATCACTTAATGACTACATGTCTATAATTCAGAAAATAACCAGAACCATGCACCCCAACATAAGGAACTCGATCGATGATCTTTTGTCTGCTTCCAGCTGAATTTGGGTGAACAATTCCCTTCTGGGGCCCCAATGGGAAATAGGAAAATTGGCTTTATCAAAGGAGAGCTAGTTGGATGTGCTGAGAAAGTTCATTGTTTAGCTGATATCTTGATTATGACAGTCTGAAAGTCTGGAGAGGCAAGCTAGTTGTTCTGAAAAAGTTATGGAATCAAGCCTTTAAAAGTAGCTTCGGTGTAGAATCAAATGCGAAGCTGGAATGGAAGATCCCTGAATCTCTGCATCCCAGATTGTGCATCTTTTCAGGGCTGTCTTTCTCTTCTTTCATCCTGTAGTATACAAAACTTAAGAGCAACATATTGTTCTGTAAATACATTCAAATGGAGTGTGCAGGGTGTGCAAATTGATTAATGAAAAATAAAGATCACTGCCTTTCTTTAGGTTAGTGTGATCACATAAACTGTAATATAACTTTGTATACATGCCATTGTAAAGGATGGTATGTAATAAGTCGTGAGGAATTTGTACCCATTGGCTATGTATAGACATTTTAGTCTCAGCCAGGCCCAGAGATGTCTCCATATGCATAGACATAAACATCCCCCCTTATACATCACCTATTTTGTTGATTATGTTAGTCTCCCTTTTTCTTCTCTGTCGCCAAGGTCTTCCTGTGTTATATCTGATTTTTATCAACTTGAAAGGAACCCAAAGCTTTTCTTTTCCTCTGGAAACAGACATAACATCTCTCCCAGCATAACACATTTTCCATTCTGATGTCAGAGTATTCTTAATATAAACAGGTTGGTTTAGATGAATAGCTTTTCCATAATCTAATATCTTTCAGCAGCTGTGGTGTTTTGTTCATCAGCATTTAAAATTTTAATGGTAAATAAAGCACTATTTAATCTATCTTTGAGGTTTCTTGTGGATCAATATTGTCTATTAAGCATCTCCTTTAGAGTTTGATTAGATCTCTCCACAATCACTTGTCCTGCAGGATTGTGTGATATGCCTGTAACATGTTTTCTATTATAATTTGTGAAAAACCGCTTCATCGTATTAGATATATACATAGGGCCGTTGTGTGTTTTAATTTGTATGGGTATTCCCATAATGGTCATAACTTCTAACAAATGTGTAATTACAGAAGCAGCCTTTTTGGATGCTAAGGCTGAATGAATATGTGTCTATAGTATGGTGCACATATTATAGTTTACTAAACTATAAAATGGAAGACATCCATTTGCCAAATGTCACTTCTTTGGGCATCCGTAAAGTTTGGGTAGGCAATGACATTTGGTTATATAATGAGCAAGTAGGACATTGTCTCACAATTTTCTTGGCTTGCTGCCAAGTGATAGAGAATTCTTTCTTTAAACCTTTGTTGTAAATGTGCCGTTTTGTTTTTAATGGAATTCTGAAGCCCCTAGTACACTTCCTATCAATAGCTGGTCAAATTCACTATTACCTTGTGCCAGAAGGCCTGGCAGACTTGTATGGGATCTTATGTATGTTATATATACTGGGTAACTCCTATTTTTGATCATTTGTTTTAGTTGAATAGTCAATTTAGAATCATTGTGAATAAGTTCAGCTGTCTCTTTGTGTAAAACCTTTTCTGAGAGTCACTATACTGAAAGACTCTTGAAAATCTTGTCACACCATGATTATTGCATTTAATTTAGATTTTTGAACTGACTTATAAGGATTCTCAGCCACTTTATTTACATCTTCAGATTCATATCCCGACTTTCCTGATTTACTGGCATTAGTGTAAAATGTAGTAGCAGCTCCAGATATTGGAGTTCCGTTTATTATATGACGGAGAATCCAATTAATTCTTTTTATGAAATGAAGCCACTTGCTTTTAGGCTATCTGTTGTTAATCTCTCCCAAGAAGTTACTGTATGCCCTTTGCCAATATTCATCTTGTGTCCCAAACGAGGCAATTTCTGTGTAAGTAAAATGTACACAATTTCAGTTGGATCCTTTCCAATAATTGACAAAGTCTCATTTTGTTTCCTTTTAGTATTAATTTAGAAACGTTCTTAAGGTAGATTTTTAGTTTCTTACTCTGTTTATGTGCTAAAAATATCCATTCTAAGATATAATCTTCCCTCTGCAAAAGAATTCCTGTAGGGAATGAGTAAAAAGTAAGATAACTAAGATGTAGGCCAACTTTGTGTCAATATGATCTAGATGTGTATCCTGTAATATCCTTTCTAACAAGCTAACTCATCCATCATCAGTTGATAGTTTCCTTGGGCTATTTAAATCTTTATCACCTTATAAGGATTGAAATAAGTTGTTTGGCTTTTGAGTGGCCATAGCCAGTTATTATATCCCTGGAGCTTCTAAAAATCATTAAGCTTTCTTAATTGGTTTCTCCTTATTTGTATCTTTTGCGGCCTAACCCTTTCTAGACTTATTTTATACCTTAGATAAGTAATAGAATCCCATTTTAGTATATTTTTAGGGGCAATTTGCAATCTCCAGCAATACAAGGGTTTTTTGGTTTGGTTTGGTTTTTTGGTTTTGTTTGGTTTTTACTTCATCAAACATTTTTTTCCACAATATTTTTATCTGGATTAGCCAAAGGGATATCATCCATATAGTGACAAATAATGGATTGGGAAAATTGTTTGTGAATAATTTCCATTGGCTGTTATACAAGATATTGACACAAGGTAGGGCTATTTAACATTCCTTGTGGCAGGGCTTTCCAAACAAGGACTATCCACAACAATCGAACACTTTATTCTACAAACCTGACATATGTGGGGAATGTACATTATACTTTGCCTATTTAATTCTGGTCCCTTGGCAGGATATATCTCTAAATTTACCACTCCTTAAGAGCGAAGGCAAGTGCTATCTTTCCCCTATCCAGTAGCTAGCAGCTCCTAGTCTTACTTTTAAGGGTAGTTGTAATGATACTATTTTTGTTCAGATGTCTCTACAACTAGCCTTAAGTTTCTCTAGTGAATGGGAACTCTGTTTTATCTTTGCAACTATTCCAAATAAATGGTGCTAATTAATTCCCCCCACCAATGAATGCTAACTCAAACAATCCCCAATTTGTGGAAGTAAAGAAGCAAACTAAGAATAACGCTGTCCCCATATACTATGACTCTTTAATACTGTACCTTGTGTTGTGGTTGACTCCAACCAAAAAAAAAAAAAAAAAAAAAAAAAGTTTGTTCCTAACCATATCTGTTATTTTTCTATAGTTACAGATCATAATGCAAAATACTGTTTTCTGGTGGTCTTAGGTGACCTACAGGTTTGAGAACCACTGCTGTGAGCCTTCTAATACTGCAGTATACAAATGGAATCTTGATGTGCTCTACACCGTGTCTTTATATAGAATCAATAACTATGATTTATGAGAAATATTTCATGCATATAAAGCCATTTTTTGTGTTCATCTTCTCCCACAGGCACATTCAATATGTATTATATTGTATCTGTATCATATGTTGTTAGAGCCGTGACATTTGAGGATGTTCTTGAGGAAAAACAAAAAACAAAATCAAAGCTGGTTTTATTCATGCAAGCTACTCCTAATTCAATAAAAATCTAAAAACCTCGGACATACATTCACACAAAAAAGACTGGGAACTTTGATCACTCAAACACATATCACATATAATGGATCTGCAACACTGGCTCCCCCCCTGTATCCCCTGACCAAGGAAAGTGGGGAATTCAGATGGACATCAGAACATCAGAAAGTCTTTAAAAATATTAAAAAGGCCCTGCTGACTGCGCCAGCCTTGGCATTGCCAGATCTAACCAAGCCCTTCATCCTCTATGTTGATGAGAGGGCAGGGGTGGCCAGAGGAGTTCTTACTCAGGCTCTAGAGCCGTGGAAGAGGCCGGTGGCATATTTGTCTAAGAAGCTGGACCCAGAGGCCAGCGGATGGCCCACAGGCTTAAAGGCCATTGCTGCAGTAACCTACTCGTTAAGGATGCTGACAAATTAACTCTGGGAAAGCAAATAACTGTGGTAGCCCCACATTCTCTTGAAAGAATCATCTGGCAGCCCCCAGACCTATGAATGACAAATGCCCGGATGACTCACAACCAGAGTCTGCTGCTGACTGAAGGGGTCGTGTTTGCTCCTCCTGCTATTCTCAACCCTGCCTGCAAAGTGATCTACCTGACCAGCCATGGCCAGGTGTTCCAAACTGGTATACAGA
Organism: Mus caroli; assembly: GCF_978045245.1. Taxonomy (NCBI): domain Eukaryota; kingdom Metazoa; phylum Chordata; class Mammalia; order Rodentia; family Muridae; genus Mus; species Mus caroli. The sequence goes on along the minus strand of NW_028227261.1, from coordinate 142,647,833 downwards.
CAGAAGTAGTTTCCAAGTAGAAGTTTTTGAAGATACCTTTTCAGGATGGGTGAAGGCCTACCCAACAAAAGAGAAACTGCCAATGTTGTGGTTAAGAAAATCCTAGAAGAAATTTTTCCACAGTTTAGAATACCTAAGGTAATAGTGTCTGACAATGCACCCACCTTTGTTGCCCAGGTAAGTCAGGGACTGGCCTTCCAACTGGGGATTAATTAGAAATTACATTGTGCTTATAAACCCCAGAGTTCAGGACAGGTAGAAAGGATAAATAGAACTCTAAAAAAATAAATAAAAAAAAAAACTTGACTAAATTAATCTTAGAGACCGGCGGGAAGTATTGGACAGCCCTCCTTCCCTTTGCCTTGTTTCGCGTCAGGAACACACTGGGAACATTTAAGCTCACTCCATATGAAATCCTGTATGGGGGGGGGGAAGGCTCCCCTGCTCACTGAAGTAGAGAGAGTGTTAGGTCCTTTAAAATTTAACCCTGGTTCTTCATTGTTTACATGCATGAAAGCCCTAGAAGTGGTCAGAAACAGCACCTGAGAGCAGCTCAAAGAGGCGTACAAACCAGGAGACTTGATGATACCACACCAGTTCCAGGTGGGAGATGCAGTTCTCACCTGATGACATCAAGCTGAGAATTAAACCCTTGTTAGAAAGGGTCTTGCATCGTGCTGCTGACCACCCCCACTGCTGTCAAAGTAGAAGGCATCTCTGCTTAGATTCATGCCTCTCACATAAAGCGAGCTCCTGAAGAATAAATCCCCTTGGTTGACCACCCTCATTTCTACTCTGATAGACCCTCTAATAATTTTGCTCTTACTGCTGACATGTGGCCCGATAGTTCTTAATAAATTGGTGACCTTTATTAGAGAGAAGATTGGTGCTTTCCAGCTGTTAGTACTAAGAAAACAATACCAGTCTCTGCAGAACCTTGAAAATGAGGTTGCAGTTTAGTTCTAAGATTAGAACTAGTAACTAGAAGAAGTGGGGAAGAAAGATCCGGACAGAATGTAAAAGGACACAGAAGACCTGAAATTGGCAAGATAGATGTCAGTGTTAGCAGAACTAGCTTCACTGATTTAGAAAAATAGAGGTGCACAATTCTCTGGCCACTCCTTGAACCTGTGTGTCTGCCAATGTTCTGACCAGGTGTGTGCCCATTGCTGCACCTTCATTAGACTCTTTCCTTGTACCCCTCCCATACCCATTTCTTGAGAATAGACGTTGTTTAGATCTGGAAATCCCCTACTCTCCCCCTTCTCCTCCCCCCCCCCCGAGGGCCTATAAAAAGTGGAACCTCTTTCCCCTTGGAGTCGACTCCTCTACCCCTGTGTGGGATATGAGTCGTCCCCAGAGCTCTGGCTTTCCCCAAATAAAGCCTCATGTGGTTTGCAACAAGCTCGGTCTGTAGTGAGTTCTTGGGTGTCGACTATTGTCCTGAGGCCTGAGCGAGGGGCACCTTTCTGAGTCTTTCAACACCACCACCAGAAATAACTGGGAGAGTAGGATCTAGGGACTCAGGAACTCTACCTGAGCAGTCGCTCAGGTTCCTCCCAGTCTGCACTGGTTTACCTTGGAGGAAAACTGCAGCCAGACCCACAGCACTCAGGAGGCTCAAATCCTAAGCTCTCTAACATAGCCAGGATCTCAGGGTCCCAGAGGCACCTGGACTCCCAGAAACTCTGACATACCCCAAATCTCAGGATCACAAAGATCCCACATTCACAGGATCACAGAGACAAATGGACTATGAGGATTTCTGACACAACCAGGATTACAGGAAGGACAGGCTCCATTTAGATAGAAAGGGGAGGTAGCAATGAAAGCTCACAGTCAGCTATTGGATGGAACACAGGGCCCCCAATGGAGGAGCTAGAGAAAGCACCCAAGGAGCTAAAGGGGTCTGCGACCCTATAGGTGGAACAACAATATGAACTAACCAGGACCCCCAGAGTTCGTGTCTCTAGCTGCATATGTAGCAGAAGATGGCCTAGTCAGCCATCATTGGGAAGAGGCCTCTTGGTCTTGCAAACTTTATATGCCTCAGTACAGGGGAACACAAGGGCCAAGAAGTGGGAATGGGTGGGTAGGGAAGTGTGGGGGGGGAGTATGGGGGACTTTTGGGATAGCATTTGAAATGTAAATGAGGAAAAGAAAAAAAAGAAAAGAAGGGGAGGTAGGACTAGATATTCAGATGGTATGTGGCAAGCATAAGAACATAAGCAACAGAGATCAAGTTTCCATGGCATCAGAACCCAGTTCTCTCACCATAAGTACACCATCACACCACAAAAGCAAGATTCGGATCTAAAATCACTTCTCATGATGATGATAGAGGACTTTGAGAAGGAAATAAATAATTCCCTTAAAAAAAATACAGGAGAACACAGGTAAACAGAATCCCTTAAAGAGGAAGCACAAAAATCCCTTAAGGAATTACAGGAAAATAAACAGGCACAGGAAGTGTATAAAACTGTCTAGTATATAAAAATGGAAATAGAAACAAAGGAATCACAAAGGGAGATAACCCTGGAGGTAGAAAATCTATAAAAGAAATCAGGAGTCATGCACGCAAGCATCACGAACAGAATACAAGAGATAGAGGATCTTGGGGGCAGAAGATACCATAGAAAATATTGACACAACAGTCAGATGAAATGCAAAAAGCTCTTATACCAAAACATCCAGGAAAACCAGGACACAATGAGAAGACCAAACCTAAGCATAATAGGTTTAGAAGCAAGCAAAAATTCCTAACTTAAAGGACCAGTAACTATCTTCAACAAAATTATAGAAGAAAACTTCCCTAATCTAAAGAAAGAAATGCCCATGAACATTCACGAAGCCTAAAGAACTCCAAATAGATTGGACCAGAAAAAAAAAAAATTCCTCCTGTCACATGATAGTCAAAAACCAGATGCACAAAAGAGAGAAAGAATATTAAAAGCAGTAAGGAAAAAGGTCAAGTGCATAAAGTCAGACCTATCAGAATTGCACCAGACTTCTCACCAGAGACTATGAAAGCTAGAAGATCCTGAGCAGATGTCATACAGACCCTAAAACAACATAAATGCCAGCCCAGAGTACTATACCCAGCAAAACTCAGTTACCATCAATGGAGAATCGAAGGTATTCTATGACAAAACCAAATTTACACAATATCTTTAATCCAGCCCTACAGAGGGTGAAAGATGGGAAACACCAACACAAGGAGGAAAAGTACACACTAGAAACCGCAAGAAAGTAATCTTTTGACAAACCTAAAATAAAATCGCCACATAAACATAATTCCACTTCTAACAACAAAAATAATAGGAAGTATCAATCACTTTTCCTTAATATCTCTTAACTTCAATGAATTCAATTATCAAAGAATAAGACATAGACTAACAGACTGGATATGTAAACAGTACCCAGCCTTTTGCTGGGTACAGGAAACATACCTTTTTGTTGAAGACAGACACTACCTGAGAGTAAAGGGCTGGAAAACAGTTTTCCAAGCAAATGGTCTTAATATATAAGCTGGAGTAGACATTCTAACATCATATAAAATCTACTCTCAACCAAAAGTTATCTAAAAGGATAAGGAAGGACACTTCATACTGGTCAAAGGAAAAATTTACCAAGATGAACTCTGAATTCTGAACATAAAAACTCCAAATGCAAGGCCAACCACTTTCATAAACTTTACTAAAGCTCAAAGCACACATCTCACCCCATACAATAATATTGGGAGGCTTCAAAACAGCACTCAGCAATAGATAGATCATGGAAACAGAAACTAGCCAGAGGCACAGTGAAATTAACAGAAGTTATGAACCAAATTTATCTTACATATTTATAGAACCTTTTGTGAAAACTCCAAAATTGACCATATAATTAGTCATAAAACAGGACTCAACAGATAAAAGATTGAAATAATCCCATGCATCCTATCAGATCACCAAGGACTAAGGCTAGTCTTAAAAACGAACAAACAAAAAAAGACACACAGGCCAGGCGTGGTGGCGCACGCCTTTAATCCCAGCACTCGGGAGGCAGAGGTAGGCGGATTTCTGAATTCGAGGCCAGCCTGGTCTACAAAGTGAGTGCCAGGACAGCCAGGGCTACACAGAGAAACCCTGTCTCCAAAAACAAACAAAAACAAAAACAAAAACAAAAACAAAAACAAACAAACAAACAAACAAAAAAAACAAAAAACAAACAAAAAAAAGACACACATACACATGGAAACTGAACAATGTTCTACTCAATGATAACTTGGTCAAGGAACAAATAAAGGAATTAAAGACTTTTTAGAATTTAATGAAAATGAAGACACATCATACCAAAACCTATGGAACACAATGAAAGTGTTAAGAGGAAAACTCAGCTCTTAAGTGCCTCCAAAAAGAAACTGGAGTGAGTATACACTAGCCGCTTGACAGCACATCTGAAAGATCTAAAACAAAAGGAAGCAAATGCACCCAAGAGGAGTATACAGCAAGAAATGATCAAACTCAGGGCTGAGATCAACCAATTAGAAAACAAAAAATTATACGAAAAGAGAGAGAGAGACAGAGACAGAGAGAGAGAGAGAGAGAGAGAGAGAGAGAGAGAGAGAGAGAGAGAGAGAGAGAGAGAGAAAGAGAGAAAGAAAGAAAGAAAGAAAGAAAGAAAGAAAGAAAGAAAGAAAGATAGATAGATAGATCAACAAAACTAGGAGCTGGTTCTTTGAGAAAATCAACATGATAGATAAACCCTTAGCCAGACTAGCCAGAGGGCCCAGAGATAGTATCCAAAGTAATTAAACAGAAATGAAAAGGGACAGATAATAGAAACAATGGATCCTACCATCAGATATTATTACAAACATTTATACTTAACTACATTGGAAAATATGGATGAAATGGATAATTTTCAAGACATATACCAGGTGCCAAAGTTAAAACAGGATCAGAAAAACGACCTGTGACACAAGCCTTTAATCCCAGCACTCAGGAGGCAGAGGCAAGTGGATTTCTGAGTTGCAGGTCAGCCTGGTCTACAAAGTGAGTTCCAGGACAGCCAGGGCTATACAGAGAATCCCTGTCTCAAAAAAAACCAAAACAAAATACAAACCAAAAACAAAACCAAAAAAACATCTATACAGTCCCATAATACCTAAAGTAATAGAAGCAGTCATTAATAGTCTTCCAACCAAAAAAGTCCCAGTACCAGATGCGTTTAGTGGAAGATTCTATCATACCTTCAAAGAAGAACTAATACCGATATTCTTCAAACTATTCCTCAAAATAGAAACAGAAAGAACGCTATCGAATTCATTTTATTAATCTACACTTGTTTATACCTAAACAACATCAAGACCCAAGAAAGAGAACTTCAGAGCAATCACCTTATAAACATTGATGCAAAAATAATAAAATTCTTGCCAACCAAATCCAAGAACACATCAAAATGATCTTTCACCACAATCAAGTAGGCTTTATCCCAAGGATGCAGGGATGGTTCAATATACGGAAATCTTTCAACCTAATCCATTATATAAAGTAAAAAAAAAAAAAAAAGAGAAAAGAAAAAAAACCATAAGAGGTAAAAAGCATTTGACAAAATTCAGCATCCCTCCATGTTAAAATTGATTGAACGATCAGGAATTCATGGCCCCTAACTAAACATGCTAAAAAGCAATATACAGCAAGCCAATAGCCAACATCAAACTAAATGGAGAGAAACTCAAAGGAATCCCACTAAAATTGAACTAGACAAGGCTGCCCACTCTCTACCTACCTATTCAATATAGTACATGAAGTTCTAGTTAAAGCAATAAGACAACACAAGGACTTCAAATGGATACAAATTGGAAAGGAAGAAGTCAAGCTATCCCAATTTGCAGATGATATGATAGTATACTTAAGTGACCCCAAAAGTTCCACTATTGAACTAAACCTGATAAACAACTTCAGCAAAGTGGCTGGATATAAAATTAACTCAAATAAATCCGTAGCCTTCCTCTACTCAAAGGATAAACTGGCCGATATAGTAATAGGGAAACAACACCATTCTCAATAGTCACAAATAATATTACATACCATGGTGTGACTCTAACCAAGCAAGTGAAAGCTCTTAGGACAAGACCTTCAAGTCTCTGAAGTAAGAAATCAAAGCTCTTTTTTTAAAAAAAGAAAAAAAATAAAATAAAGATCTCCCATGCTCATGGATTGGCAGGATTGATATAGTAAAAATGGCCATCCTCCCAAAAGCAATCTATAGATTCAATGACATCCCCATCAAAATTCCAAGTCAATTCATAGAGTTAGAGCAATTTGCAAATTCATTTGGAATAACAAAACAAACAAACAAACAAACAAGATAGGGAAAAGTGCTTTGAACAATAATAGAACTGGGGGAATCACTATCCATGATCTCCAGCTGTAGTATAGAGTAATAATGATAAAAACTGTATGGTACTGGTACAGAGATAGGCAGGAAGATCAATGGAATAGAACTGAAGACCCAGAAATAAATCCACATACATATTGTCACTTGATATTTGACAAATGAGTTAAAACCATCCAGTGGAAAAAGGCATTTTTAACAAGTGGTCCTGGTTCAACTGGCGTTCAGCATGTAGAAAATCGCAAATCGACCCATTCTTTTTCTTGTACATACATCAAGTCCAAGTGTATCAAGAACCTTCATGTAAAAACAGATACACTGAAACTTTCAGAGGAGAAAGTGGGGAAGAACCCACACATGGGCACAGGGGAAAAAAATCTTAAACAGAACACCAATGGCTTATGCTCTAATATCAACAATAGATAAATGGGACATCATAAGATTGGAAGGCTTCTATAAGGTAAAAGACTATCAATAGGACAAAAAGGCAACCAACAGATTGGGCAAAGATCTTTACCCACCCCACATCCGATGTAGCCATTGTACTAATCTAACAAAACAGCCATTTAACCAAAATTAATCAAGAGAAATAATACTCATTAAAGGGAAACATTCACCAAGATGATGTCTCAATCCATTTTCCAAATGCAAGGGCACACACATTTGTAAAAGAAACATTATTAAAGATTAAATCACACATTGAACCCCACACATTAATAGTGGGAGACTTCCACACCCCACTTTCAACAATGGCCAGCACATTCAGACAGTAGTAAACAGGGAAATAATGGACCTAACAGACATTATGACTCAAATGGACCTAAAAGATATTTTCAGAACATTTCATTCAAACACAAAACAATGTACCTTCTAAGAACTCACAGAACCTTCTCCAAAATTGAACATATACTTAGTCAAAAGCAAGACTCAGAAGCTACAAGAAAATCAAAATAAATCCTTGTATTTTTTGAAAAAGATTTATTTATTTATTTATTTATTTATTTATTTATTTATTTAGTATTTGTGAGTAAACTGTACGTGCCTTCAGACATTTTCTCTCTCTCTGGCCAAAAGATTTATTTATTTATTAATTATATATAAGTACACTATAGCTGTTATCAGACACCCCAGAAGAGTGGCATCAGATTTCATTAGAGATAGTTTCAGCCACCATGTGGTTGCTGGGATTTTAACTCAGGACATTCCAGAGAGCAGTCAATGCTCTTAACCACTGAGTCATCTCTCCAGCCCAACTCCCTCAATCTTATCAGACCACCATAGATTAAAGCTGGATTTCAACAACAGAAGCAACCGAAGCATTAAAAATCATAGACACTGGAGAGAGAGAGAGAGAGAGAGAGAGAGAGAGAGAGAGAGAGAGAGAGAGAGAGAGAGAGAGAGAGAGAGAGAGAGAGAGAGAGAACCTCTACCACACAGCAACAGCAGCTGAAACAGCTACAAGAAAAAAAATGGGGTGAACCAACAATGGAGGTCTCTCTATGTAATCCTAACTTTCTTGGCACTTGCTATGTAGAGCAAACTGGCCTAGAACTCACAGAGATAAACCTGCCTCTGCCACAGGAAGGAATGCTGGGATTAAAGGTGTGCCCCACCACACCCAGCTGGTCTCTGAGCATGCTATGCTGACTTTGAACTTCTAGTAATCCTGCTTCTGGTTCTCAAACTCTGGGAGTATAGGTTTGTACCACCACACACAGCTTCTACATACCTGTGCAAAAAACTTTATATGTACTTATATGCTAAGCATTAATAGGCTTTAAAGGAATTTTTTAGATTTATTCTTTTACATGTATATATGTGAGTGCCTGCCTGTATGTACATGTACTGCATTCAGATTCCCTGGACCTGGAGTTATAAGGGATTATAATCTGCCACATGGATGCTGGGAATCAAACCCAGTCTTTCTGTAAGAGCAGCAAGTGCTCTCTTGTTCTTGACCTCTGAGCTCTCTCTCCAACCCCTTGTGTTAATAGACTTTATTAGGCTACTTATAGATTAAAATTCAGCTAAGATAACCTGATGACAGTTGTGGAGGCAGGAAATTCTGTACTAGACAGTCACGAGCATAAAAGCATGTGGCGTTTGCTTATCTATGCCTTGAATTCATGTGCTTATTTAACAGACAGGGATTGAGCATTTAGTCTGTGCTGCATTAGATGTCATTTAAAGGTCTTGTTCTCATAAGGCTTGTGTATAGGGAAAGACAGACACTAAATGAAGAAACAGGCAAAAAGCTTGAGACTAGAGTGTTAGGAATCCTCCATTTTTTAGATTATGGAATATTTGCAGAAAAATATATCTTAGGAGTAAAGCCATAAAGCCCAAATCTTTTTATCTTATTTTATTTTATCTTATTTTATTTTATTTATTTTATTTTTTGGGGGGGTTTTCAAGACAGGGTTTTTCTGTGTAGCCCTGGCTGTAGGCTAGGCTAGCCTCAAACTCAAACATTCACACAGCATTTGTATTAATCAGCATTGCTGCTGTCAAACAGACTTATCTGGTTCTAACATCCTCTTTGATGATTATCAAAGTGAAAGGCTGTTTAACTTATTTTAACTTACCATTTAATTCACAATACACAGTAAGGGTACTTTATGTTACTGAAGGATACTACTAGAATCAGATATAGAAATAGAGACTTCAACCTTAAAAATCACAGGGAACTTATTTTCTGAAATATTTGTTCTATAGTCCCTTTCTCATAAAAATAGGTAAAAATATGCCAGACATGTAAAAAATTAATTTTTCATGTGTTATTTTTCAACAGATATCCACCAGCCAAACAAGGACTGACCAACAAGTAGAAGATGAAGATGATGAAGAATTAGATGTTACAGAAGATGAAAACTAATTTACAAAAAGAATTCACATTTGTGTTTTCATGTCATCTAACTTGCAAATGTAGAATCACTTTATACTCACTTGACAGGTTAAACTGTAAAATGAAATGCAACTGTGAAACTGGGGGCAGAGGGGAAAATAAAGAAAATTTTGCTGTTTAAAAAAAAGTTTTTTTTTTTTTCTGGATTACATAGTGTTTCTTTCATCATCCTACATATGGTAGTGTATATTTTTCTGTATATGTTCTATTAAAAAAGATTGTATTTTTAAGCATTTAAGAATTAATGCACTATAAATACATGTGTGACACACAAAATCACATACCTATTAAAGGTGAAAAAAGGGGTGAGTAACAAAAGATTTATAATGCCTCATACTTTCTTTTTTGATAAAAAAATGAGATGTTGATTACCAGAAGAGGTCAGTTAATAATCCTATGCCCTAATGTCTTGAGTAAACACACTGCTTCTTTTACTTTTATTATATAACCTTATGTTTCATCATCTGGTATGAAAATTTAGTGTTTTCAACTAAAATTGAACACAGTAATGATTAGAGATACTGATAACAGATTTTATAAGTGTATATATAAAAGATTACATTCTAATTTTAAAAGGTCACATTCAACCTTTCTTGTTTTCAAACAAAACTGCTCTCACTCTACAGCTCTGCACATTCTACTTGTATAAGTTATTAATTATTGGAAGGCAGGTACTTTGTTAGAAATGTTGCCTTATCTTAGAATGCCATAAAGCATTAATCACACTTTACTGTCTTATCAAGCCACCACTGTCAACATATCTATACTTTACTCCTAAAGCTACAAAATGTTTGTTATATCTTACCATTTTCTTTTGGTAAAGAACCATGCTTTTATGACTCTCAAAGCAATGATCAAAACAGAAAAGTTTGTTTTCAACAAAGAATTGCTTCCTGAGAATACTTTTCAAATTACTTTGGAACGTTCAAAGATGAAATGCTTAAGACTACTTAAAAGCCCCTAGGTAGGTATTAAGGAAGTCAGGTTGTTACTGAAATTTTATATATTCTTGGTCAGTATTAAAATTGGATTTTAGGAGGAAATAGCTATGGCATTTCTGATGCTGCTCAACAAACAGTAACTTTTCTGAAGCATTAACTGACTTATCTTTCAAGTTAATGTCTAAGGCAGCAAGCAATTCTGGGCAGTTGGTGTTCTTAGAAAATGTTTTTTTCTTTCTTCCAACTACAAATTATCATTTATATTACTATGCTTAAGTTACATGGGAAAAGACAACCAAGCAGTTCTGCCCCATATCAGAAAATTCCCAATCAACACCAAGTCCACGGTGACAAGGAGCTAGTGATGGTGACATCTGTAGGTCAAGACTAACACGAAGAATGGGTTTTGGTGCTAGAGTTCCTCTCCAACAAGAAGATGGCACAGTGGCCAGCACAAGTCATGCTAACACTGAGCCTCCAATGCTGGGCACAGATTTGGATCTCTTCTTGAAGCTAGCAAATTAAGTGAAATAACCGGGTTAAAAAGAAAATTTTAAATGAAGCCCAAGTAAATTTGAAAACCATGCTTTGACATACTTTCCACTCAAAATGTACACATAAACCCTCTTTTTACCCCATTTTCCCCTCACATAGCCCACCATGTAGCTGCAAACTCTTCTGCCTCAAGAAGTAAACACAGGGAAAAAATTAACAGCATATGCATAAAATTCTCTCTACAAACTGTTCGATGGAAAATACAAAATTGAAAAAAAAAAGTTCCATTTTAGAGTCTCACAACCTCTTTTTTTGTGTGTGGTTTTTTTTTCAGAGAGGCTTTCTCTGACTGCATTTGCCTCATCACAACTGGCTTTTCTCACAACCTCTTGTTCCAGGGTTCAGTAAAGGAGACCTGGGAAAAGATGGATTTACCTTTTATCTTCAAGAGTTACCAGACGGTATGTGCTCTTCAAAGCCTTCACTCTTTCGAACTAGTGCACATTCCAGGATCACACGACCTTCCTTATAACACTGGCAATCTTCAGTAGCAAACTCATAGATCCATCCAGTTTACTATTTGGCAGCTCACATTTCAAACAATGTGGCATGACCTGATCTTGAACTTCAATGTACTGCAAGTTAACTACCTTCTTAAAAAGAAATGTTCTACCAGTGGTGCCTGTGAACCGAGTAGAGATGGGATCTGAGCAATTGGTCAGGACTGTATCCTAGTTTGCCCAAGAAAACAGATGAGTACCACCAATATGATCAAGAAAGATTCTAAAAACACATGTGGTAGCTAGGCGTGGTGGCGCATGCCTTTAATCCAAGCACTCAGGAGGCAGAGGCAGGGGGATTTCTGAGATCAAGGCCAGCCTGGTCTACAAAGTGAATTCTAGGACAGCCAGGGCTATAAAGAGAAACCTGTCTCAAAAAACCAAACCCACCCCCAAAAAAACAAATGTGGTGGTAGGAGCCTGTTCTCCCACTACATGGAAGTCAGAAGCAGGAGGAACAGTTGTCATCCTTGGCTTCAGTGAGTTCAGGACTAACATTGTCTACAAAAGACCGTCAAAACAAAAGAATATAAAAATTAAGATTCTTTATATAAACAAGTTTATAAAAATAAAAGGAATATTATATAGCACATTTTAAGGGAAGCAAGGCAAAAATCAAACTATTTTATGACTATTAACACAACCAGAAACCATGTAACTACATTAAAATGTGAAAACTGGGCTGGTGGTTAGCATTTAGTCTGAAATGCATTTTGAGGTCCTGGGATTCATTCCCAGCACTGCCTAACTCCCCCAAAACATGCAACCACCAACTTGTTAAAAAGCCTATACTTTGACATCTCTAAGAAAAACTAAGGTTATCTGATTGATAGTTCTGAACATCAGCTGCTAGTACATAATGTAAAAGTAAAGTGACAAGGTCACTGCCTAATAGGTAATAAGGCTCAAAAGTCACTGCTTTTTAACAATATTCTTAGCTGTTTGGTGAATGAACACTTCTAGGACAGTTTTACGTATCATACAGGTTTTAGTTTGCTTTTTAGGTATGTTTTACTCTTTTTTTTTTTTTTTTTTTTTTTTGGTTTTTCGAGACAGGGTTTCTCTGTGTAGCCCTGGCTGTCCTGGAACTCACTTTGTAGACCAGGCTGGCCTCTAACTCAGAAATCCGCCTGCCTCTGCCTCCCAAGTGCTGGGATTAAAGGCGTGTGCCACCACGCCCGGCTGTTTTACTCTTTTTAATGTACATTCTGGGAAGGAAAAAGTATCACTTGAATGCAAACTGACACTGGGTGTCTTGTTAAAAGGAATACACTCCCAGCATACAATACATATCTGTAGACCAAATACTGTTCACGAAATTACTGGAGCTGGGTAATGAAATCATGAAGCTTTAGGACTATTCTCTCATGTGTCTGAAACTGTTGTGTTCAGTTGCCAAGAGTTGATAAACTAGGAGAATACTGTGACTTGCTCCATTTACTAAGTTCCGTGATATAAATATTGCCTCCTATGTATGATAGCCAATTGAAGTTAAATCAACATGTTACATGTTAGACAAGGCAATATGAGAAAGAGATGTGTAATAATAGTTCCCATTCTTCTATTTAGGAGACAAGTTTTCTACAATAAACGTTTATAATGAAGTTTACAAAATAATAAGTCTGAAGCTGACAGAGAGGGCTCAGTCAGTATAATGTTTACTGCACTACCATAAGAACCTGAAAGCTTCGAGGAAGCAAATACAGGAAGATCCTGGGGATTTGCTGGCCAGTCCATCCAGCAAATTGGTGAACTCCAGTTTCAGTGAGTTTTGCCTCAAAAAAGTAAAAGTGAGCAAGATACCACCTTCGAATTCTAGCCTCCATATAAATACACCAATATATGTGTAGTATGCCTGATAAGTGAGTAAGTAAGACAGCCACAGTACTTATTTCAAATCAAAGCACAGAACTGGAGAGATGGTTCAGCAATTGCGATCACAAACTGCTGTTGTAGAGCTCACAACTGTCTGTAGTTCCAGTTTCAGGGAATCTCATGAACTCTGCTTAGCTCCACAGACACATCGTTCACATACACACATGCAAATCACTGACTCTTATAAAAGATTAAGTTAACAAATATCAAGACATAGTGCTTCTGATTAACAGCTGCTCTCTACCCACCTCTACCATTCCACCCCAGGCCAGTTTGAGAACCAATTACATGTTCAATAATCTTTCACTTTAAGTTTTATCTTAGTTGTCTCATTGTGCTTGGCTTAGACATTCCAAATGTTTCATTCTACCTTAAAATCCTACTAGTTTGAAGACTATGTCTTTTTTTTTTTTAAACAATATTTACGGTTTTATAAGTAGGATATTTATTAGTAAAAACAGAAACTTATGCAGGCTTCAGATTTAAGTGACTGAATGTTCATTCAGAATACTGAAAGTATTGTACACTTTTACAATAGCAAAATGATATACCGAATTAAAGAATAAACTTTGTTCATAATTACTCAGTGTGAGAAATGTCTGGTTGAAGAAAGTGTGTAAAACTGTTTAATATAAAGTATAAAAATCACAAAATTAAAACAAAGAAACTGGTGAGATGTCTTGGCAGATAAGAGCACTGACTGCTCTTCTGAACGTTCTGCGTTCAAATCCCAGCAACAACATGGTGGCTCACAACCATCAGTAATGAGATCTCACACACCATCTTCTGTTGTGTCTAAAGACAACTACAGTGTACTTACATCTAATAAATAAATCTTAAAAAAGAAAACTGTGGAGAGCCGTGCTGCGAGCAATTGTCATTATAAGATGGTGCCAGCCTCCACTCTGCCTAACTAGTAAACAAGCCTTGTACGCAGGTGGGAAAGTGAACTCATGCCTCGTCACTGCCCATCTCGGGTCATAGTAATGGGGTGATGGGCAAGCAATGAATCAGGAGCTTACACGCCACATCAGGTGCTGAAATGCCATGGCTGAGGGCTATATAAGCAACGCCATTTTCCGGAGTCTGGGTCTTCCCTCATGAAGAAGCAATAAAGCTTTTTGCTGCAGAAGAATCTGGTTGTCCGAGTGTGTTCTTGCCTGCGAGAATGATAGCTTGGGACAAGTGGCTCCAAGGAACCCGGGAGCTTTTTACCATCACACCAGTGCCAGGGAGATCCCCCGTTCCCGGGGCAGAATCAGAACTGCAGGACATTAAGGCTCTGTAAGGTAGGTACACTCTTGAAATTTCTCCAGAGTTAGACGCCCTTGTGATTGTTTTCACGGCGATTGTTCCTTCCCTTTCAGTTTCATTTTTCTTCCACAGCTAGAACTGCTGACTGGTTATCAGTTCGGTCACGCCTGGACAGCGACCAGTATGGGTATCTCCCTCTCTGTAGTAACGGCCTTATGGTCAGTCTTGAAGCAGTGTGGCCTGAAAATCGCCACTAACACTATAGAGGGATTTGTCAGGGAGATAGACCATGTGGCACCATGGTATGCTTGCTCGGGGTCATTAATTGTTGCCTCTTGGGACAAACTGAAAGTAGATCTAGTTAGGGAACAGCAGAACGGCAAACTTAAAGCAGGGACCATGCCATTGTGGAAACTGGTGAGATCATGCTTAACAGATGAGGAATGTCAGCAAATGGTTGAAGTGGGTCAGAAAGTTTTAGATGAAATTCAAGACAGTCTATCAGAGACAGAGTGGGGAGAGAGAGTAAGAGCTGAGAGGAAACAAGGTGCACTGAAGAATAAAGACATTTCCACGGGTCTTGAGCCCAAGGAAATGAAATATAAGGGAAAAAATGCCCTGGGAGAGCTTAGAAAAAGGTATGGAAAGGGAGAGAAGAAGAGAGATCAGCTGGGGAGGCACATAAGGAAAGGAGCCTCTACCCGCCATTAAATGAGTTCAAGGCACTAGCTGTCAGTAGCTCAGAATCGGATAAGGAACTTAGCTCCTCTGAGGAAACAGACTTAGAGGAAGAAGAGGCTGGATGCCAGCCAGATGAAAGATGAGCTAATCAGTCACAGAATAACATAGAGAAAGCAAAAGCAGCTAGAGACAAGTGTCAAATCGCTGCACGTTCTCCGGACCCTCGACCTCTGGATCCTAGTGCACCTCCGCCCTATGTGCAGAGGTATCATTCAGATTCATTCATTTCAAAAGAGGAACAGAGAAAACTGCAGCAAGCATTTCCAGTCTTTGAAGGCGCCGATACGCTCCTGTGGAGTATATACAGATTAAAGAACTTGCGGAGTCAGCCCGTAACTATGGAGTCAATGCCAACTTTACTGTAGCCCAAGTTGAAAGGCTTGCTATTCTGGCAATGACCCCCGGCGATTGGATGACTGTAGTGAAAGCTGCATGTCACGCTTTACAAACTATAGAAAAGGCCTTACAAGATGCTCAATTACAATGCATAGATGAGTCAAGTCATTTGAATTGTGCAAATTAAAAACTGCACGGTTACCAACAGCAACTAACTTGTGGCAAAATGGACCCTTATTGTGGGTCCACCCTAATGCTTCCCCTGCAAAAATCATTGAGTGGTATCCTAATGCAGTTGCTCAACTTGCACTTCCGGGGATAAAAGCAGCCATTACTCATTTTGGGAAAGAACCTCATATGCTAATTGTGCCTTATACCTCTGCTCAAGTTCAAACCCTGGCAGCAACAACTAATGATTGGGCAGTCTTGGTTGCCTCCTATTCAGGACAAATTGATAATCATTATCCAAAACATCCAATTTCACAGTTTGCCTTAAGCCAAGCCATAGTGTTTCCAGTAGTAACAGCCCAACACCCACTTCCGGATGGGGTAGTAGTGTATACAGATGGATCCAAATCTGGTATAGGTGCATATGTAGTAAATGGCCAAGTAACATCTAAACAATATAATGAGACATCACCCCATGTTGTAGAGTGCTTGGTGGTTCTAGAGGACCTTGAAATTTTTCCGGGACCGCTAAATATTGTATCTGATTCCTTATATGTGGTTAATGCAGTTAATACGCTTGAAGTTGCTGGCTTAATTAGACCCTCTCGAAAGCTTGCTCACATCTTTCAGCAAATTCAGTCAGCCCTGTTACATAGAAAACATCTTTTGTATATTACTCATGTTAGGGCTCATTCTGGCCTTCCTGGCCCCATGTCTCATGGAAATGACTTGGCAGACAAAGCCACTACAATCGTGGCTGCTGCTCTGTCCTCACAGGCAGAGGCTGCAAGGGACTTTCATAAACTCTTCCAATTATGGCTGAAACATTACGCCGCCATTTCACTTTAACCAGGAAGGAAGCTCGTGACATTGTCACCCAATGTCAAAACTGTTGTCAATTTCTGCCTACTCCTCATGTAGGGGTAAACCCCCGAGGCATCAGGCCATTACAGGTCTGGCAAATGGATGTCACTCATATTTCCTCCTTTGGAAGAAATCAATATTTACATGTTTCCACTGACACCTGCTCTGGTGTTATGTTTGCTACACCTTTAACAGGTGAGAAAGCCTCTCATGTTATACAGCACTGTTTAGAAGCGTGGAGTGCTTGGGGCAAGCCCACAATTCTTAAAACTGATAATGGGCCAGTATATACCTCTACTAAATTTCAGCAATTTTGTCATCAAATGGATGTCACTCACCTGACTGGCCTTCCTTATAATCCTCAAAGACAGGGCATTGTGGAACGTGCCCATCATACACTCAAGTATTATTTTATAAAACAAAAGAGGGGAGTTGATGAGACTCTGCCCTCAGTGCCAAGAGTAGCTGTATCTATGGCACTCTTTACACTTAATTTTTTGAATCTTGACGGGCAAGGTCGCTCTGCAGCCGATCGACATAGTTCAGACCCTGATAGACCAAAAGAAATGGTGAAATGGAAGGATGTCTTATCTGGTATGTGGAAAGGCATGTAAAAACATATCGCATTTCCTTTGTTGGGGACTGTATTAGTCAGGGTTCTCAAGTCACAGAACTTATGAGTAGTCTCAACAGAGAAAAGGAATTTGTTAATGACTTACAGTCTGCAGTCCGACTCCATAACAATGGTCAGCAGCAGCTGTGAATGAAGTCCAAGGATCAAGCAGTTGGTCAATACAACATGGCAAGCAGTCGAAGGAGATAGAGCCTTCCTTCCTTTCTTCTTCCAATGTCCTTATGTGGTCTCCAGCAGAAGGTGTAGCCAGATTAAAGGTATGTGCCACCACACCTTTAATCGCAGATGACCTTGAACTCCGAGATCTCCCTGTCTTAATCTTCTGGAATTCATAGCCACTGTGCCTCAAGATCTCCAACCAAGATCCAAGCCAGAAACTTCTATCTCCCAGCCTCCAGATTAGGATCACTGGTGAGCCTTCCAATTCTAGATTGTAGTTCATTCCAGATATAGTCAAGTTGAAAACCAGGAATAGCCACTACAGGGATATTTTTCTAGGATAAACTCTCATGTACATGCCATTGCCACCCTTGATGAAACACATACTTTTAAGTGCTAGAACCAGGTATTTTCTGTTGCTGTAGTATTATTTCCTGACACACTAAATAGACTGTGTGTCCTGGAGTTTGAAATAAATTTTAAATGCCCACCCCTATATGTCTGATCCATCTTTACCTATGAGCATGGTAACCTAGCAACCAGGTGCCTCAAGTCTAAGATTATTTTTTTTCTGAACCTTATTGTTCAATCAACTCAGCAGACTCACTATTAAGGCTGCTGGGGAGCAGGATACTGCATACTGTGGGTATTGGTACCATGGTGACCCTTACAAGGCCTTGGCGACCACAGCATTCAAATACTGTTCTTCAGCCTGTTCTTTAGCCCATCCTGACACCATGTACCTTCTCTGGGTTCTCTTCAAAGTCTCATGGGCACAGATCTCCATTCCTTTCTGGAGGCCAGAGAGAGTACTCTCAACCAGTACTACAAAGTCTCGGCACTCTCCTGTGCACCATGGGGCACTTACAATGCACTAGGTGGGGTGGTTTGGGGGTAGATGGACTCTGACCAAAATGAAGCATTCCTGGCAGTCAGATATCTTGTTAGAAGAATATTTCAGAAAATGAACATCGACTAATCCTAAGGACATGGTTTCCGGGGGGTGGGGTTTGCACTTGGCACTCGAATGAGATCAGTAACCCTGGCCCCACCACCCTACCCTTAACACTTTCTTGACTCAGAGATCATTGAGTAGAGTTGTTCAGTTTCCATGATTTTTTTTAATGGAGATTTTATTTCCTTTATTTGACAAACTTAAGTCTTGGGTACATCAAAACCAATTTCTGGGATGAGGGAAAAAAACCCAGAACCCACAATAGAAAAAAAAAAGTATCATCTGGGTCACAACAGAACCCAGAGAATATATTCTGACAGTTGAAATTTATACGTGCTTCATAATTGACCTCTGATACAAAATGACCTATTGAATTTTCAACTTTGTCCTTGGTGTGGAGGTCCACAGACAAACTAGGACGTCTTCAGACCTTAGCTGGATGCCATGAGGGGTCATTTGGCTTTTGACTCTTTTTTTTCTTGTCTAAGAGGTAGCAGCAGCAACAGTGTCCACCTTCTGGGCAGCTTCTTTCTTGGCATGATGAGCCCGCAGGACTGCCACAGCTTCATCTACCTTGGAGCAGAGGGACTCGGGGGACTCCAGCATGTGCAGCAGCTCAGAGTTGTCAATTTCCAGCAGCATCCCGGTGATTTTCCCAGCCAGGTTTGAATGCATTGTTTGGATAAGCGGGAACAGACGCTCCCCCAGCATCTGCTTCTGCTCATGGGGGGGCACTGCAGCAAGCATGGAGTCAGTCAGGGGCTCCTGACCCTGGACGTGGACTGCAGGCTGGGGGGGCTGCAGCGGCTGGATGGCAGGGTGTGGGCTGTGGACACTGGAGGCGCACTTGTATGGAGTCACAGCCTTGGGAGAGGCGGCAGCAACTGTGGCTGAAGGGATGCCTCCAGACTGGCAGCTGTCAGTCAGCCCTTGCTGGGCGGCACCAGCCCCACCAAAGTCCATAGCCAAGCGGTCCGGGCACTCAGACCCGACTCTCTGAGCAGTAGTAGGAAGGCCACGAGAGGCCGGAGCATTACCAGTTGGAGCCAGATGTCGAAGAGCTGGACGAGGCCCAGACTGCCGCAGGGCACTAGGCATTCCTTGGAAGCCTTGAGGTCTCCCGCCTTGCTGCCAGCGTGGATTAGGCCTCATCTGTGCTAACTGGTTAGGCGTGTAATATGGGGGTCTTCCCTGAGCCTGCGGAACTGCGGGCACAAAGTAGCCACCAGCTGCAGGCTGGGACTGATCTAAGATGGCACTGGCAGGGAGTACTCTCATCCCCGCCACTCGTCGCATGTACTGGTTAGTCAGGTGAGCCTTCCGCTCTTCTTTCCTCTGGGCCAAGGCGACATACAGAGGCTTGGAGCCCACAATGCGTCTATTCATCTCGGTGACAGCTTTGGTCGCCTCTTCAGGAGAGGAGAAACAGACAAAGCCAAACCCTTTGCTTCTCCCATCTTCTAGCATCACCTTCGCACTGGTGATTGATCCAAAGGGAGAAAACGCTTTCCTTAATTTCTCATCATCAATCGTGTCATCCAAGTTCTTAATGTAGAGATTCACCCCCTGGTACCGGCTAATCCTCTCCTGCTTCAGCCGCTCAAACTTCCGCTTTAGCTCAGCCTGCCTTTCTACCTTTTTCTGTGCACGGCCTACAAATATGGCTTTCCCGCTCATTTCTTTTCCATTCATTTCTTCCACAGCCTTATTGGC
Source organism: Mus caroli (assembly GCF_978045245.1). Lineage (NCBI taxonomy): Eukaryota > Metazoa > Chordata > Mammalia > Rodentia > Muridae > Mus > Mus caroli. Next base: position 142,627,852 of record NW_028227261.1, on the reverse strand, counting down.
ATCCGCGTGCTTCTCGTAACTTACAAAGCCAAAGCCTTTGGACTTCCCACTGGAGTCTCTCATCACCTTGACACTTAGGGTCTTACCAAACTGGCTGAAGAGCTCTTTCAGGTTCCCATCATCCACCTCTTCTCCGAAGTTTTTGATATAAACATTGGTGAATTCCTTGGCCTTGGCTCCAAGCTCTGCTTCCCGCTCTTGGCGAGACTTGAATCTACCCACAAACACTTTACGGTCATTGAGAAGCATGCCATTCATCTTCTCGATGACCTTGTCGGCGGCCTCTTGGGTCTCGAGGTGAACAAAAGCATAGCCCTTAGAGCCGTTCTCATCACAGACCACCTTACAGGACAAGATGTTTCCAAAGGCAGAGAAAGTGTCATACAGTGCCTTGTTGTCTATGGATTTGTCCAGGTTCTTGATGAAGACATTTCCCACCCCAGACTTTCTCAAAGAGGGATCCCTCTGCGACCACATGATGCGGATTGGCTTTCCCTTTATCACGTCGAAGTTCATGGTGTCCAAGGCCCTCTCAGCGTCAGCTGGCTGCTGGAAGTTGACGTAGGCATAACCCAGAGAGCGCCCGGTGATCATATCGCGACAGACCCGGATGGACAGCACAGGCCCCACAGGGCTGAACTTTTCATACAGCATGGCTTTGGTGACGTCCGAGTGCAAATCGCCCACGTATAAGGAGGCCATGGGGTAGCTGCTGGCTGCAGCGATCATCTCCCCACCCCCCACGACCCCGAGCCCCGCCAGGAGGACTTCTAACAAGGCCTACTGCAGGACAAAAGGGGCTCCGAGGAGCTATGGCACACTCCGCGGTGCACAGGTGGCACCAGCGACCCCAGGGAAGGCTGGAGCAAGGAGGCTCCGAGTCGGGACCCGAGTGCGGGACGACTTACACGGGACTGCAAAAGCCCGAAGACAAAAGGCTCTCAAAAACGATATGGCCCGCTCCTGGAGTTTGTACTCTCCAGCTGTCCTGGCTTGAGGCTTAAAAAATAAAAATTAAAGTAGGAAATCCCCTCGTAAAGGGGGGGAAATTTTTTCAAGAGGCAACCAGATGCTGCACTCACGGCCGCCTTGGGGCGATAAATATAGGCCCTGGGCTCCCGGTGCTTTACACTTACAGCAGCCCAGGGAGGGGGAAACCAAATCTTTATGGGTGCTGGCGAAGGGCAGCTCAGACACGTGGTGCGGCCAGCCGGGGCGCTGGGCTGCCACGTGGAGTTGTGCAGGGGCGGGAAGGCCAAGGGGGATGGCTCACCACCGGATGGACAGACAGATGCTGATGGACAGGCAGGCCAGAAGCTGTGAAAGTCACTTCCCTGCAGGCTCCCAACAGAAGTCGCTATCTGGTTCTTTTTCTTCTTTTTTCCCTTTTGCTTTTTTTTTTCCCCTCTTCCTTTCTTTTCTTCTTCGTCTTCTTTTTCTTTTTGTAAGGTTTTTGAGGCTTTTGTACTTTTTTTAAGCTTTTTCTTTTTTCTGCTTCAGGCTTGTTGAGCCCAAAGCAACACCGAAGGCTGCGACCCCGTGTGTAATAGAGAGATGGCTGGAGCAGCCACTGCTCCATGTATTTATACCCTCCCGCCCCAGGTGCTGCTGGTCGAAGGGCGTCTCCTGACCTGGGCGCACTCGTGCCCGCCCATTCTGCCCCGGGGGCCCAAGGCGGGGCAGTCATGCCAGAGTGACCTGGAGCCGCCTGCAAGGTGTCACAGCGTCCCCTTGCGTTTGGAGGACCAGCAGCACGCACCTGTATGATTCTCTTTCTGCAGTGTATGGATTGAGCCATGTCCTCCCCAAGACCCACACGCAGGTATACTGTTTAAAACATCCATGAAATGCCCAAATCTACACAAAGGGATGCTAAAGTACAGCTATTAGGTGGCCCAATACATGGTTGAGCTGAATGCGTAAGACATACGGAAGTTTTAAGAACATATAACCTTGAGGTTGGATTTTGGAGGTCATTAGAGATGGTGGTGGTATCTTAGGTGATGAGACTGTTTTTGAAAAGATGAACAAATCTTGGCAAAGCTTTTATAAAACAAAACGCGACACTCCTCTCCTGTTGTGTTCTGGTGGCACGCCTACAACTTAGTTTGTGCAAAAGGAGGAGGAAGAGGAGAAGGAAGGTGTATTTGGGCTCTTGGTTCTTGTATAAGGGAGCTACCTCTAGTGATGTCCTTACAAGGCATCTCCAGGTGACTCATGGCACAACATCTGTGCATGAGAAACAATGTTTTTGTTACTATGTAAACGCTAGTTAAGAGTTTACGCTTAGATGATGAAGGGTAATCATTGACTTTTTACCCAAATGAAGGCTTCACTGACCATTTGAAGATCATGTTATCTCATGAGACTAAATATGGAGAGTTATAGCTTTATTTCCTTGCTCCATAAGTGCCAGGGACCATTTTTTTTTCTATCCTTGTATCCACTCAAAACAGAAATTAGCAAAAGGAGGACAGATATTCATCTACTGGTTGAAGTAAACAATTGAGGAAATATAAGAATTTAATCTTTCAATTCATTCCAAAAAATGGCTAATCAGAACTTTCCCCTAGAAGATGCGGTGGTTGCCATGGTTACCATGGTATACAAGTAAGAGTCCCTCCCTACCTCTGAGAATAATTTCTGGTGACTATGCTAGGTGTAGTGACTCACACCTTTAGTCTCAGCACTTGGGAGACAGAACCCCCCTGAGTATTTGTGACCAAACAAACGGATATTGCAAGATCTAAGCCAGCCCGGGCCACAAAGTGAGACCTGTCTTTTAAAAAAATAAGCAGGGCATGGTGGCATACGCCTTTAATCCCAGCACTCCGGAGGTAGAGACAGGCAGATTTCTGAGCTCCAGGACAGCCAGAGCTATACAGAGAAACCCTGTCTCAAAAAACCAAAAAAAAAAAAAAAAAAAAACAAAACAAAAAAAAAAAACAAATTAAACCCGAACAACAACAACGTAAAAAAAAAAAAACCCTAAAAATACAAAAACAAACAAACAAACAAAAAGCTGGAAAGTGGTGGTACACACCTTTAATCTCAGCATTTGGGAGGCAGAACCAGAGGATTTTAACAATTTTGAAGTCAGCCACAGCCGGGTGGGTGGTGGTGGCTCATGCCTTTAATCCCAGCACTTGGAGGTCAAAGGCAGGTGGATGTTTGAGTTTGAGGCTAGCCTAGTCTACAGCCAGGGCTACACAGAGAAACCTGGTCTTGAAAAGCCAAAAATAAAATAAAATAAAATAAAATAAAATAACATAAGATAAGATAACAAGGTTTGGGCTTTATGGCTTTACTCCTAAGATATATTTTTCTGCAAATATTCCATAATCTAAAAAAGGGAGGATTCCAAACACTCTAGTCTCAAGCTTTTTGCCTGTTTCTTCATTTAGTGTCTGTCTTTCCCTATACACAAGCCTTATGAGAACAAGACCTTTAAATGACATCTAATGCAGCACAGACTAAATGCTCAATCCCTGTCTGTTAAATAAGCACATGAATTCAAGGCATAGATAAGCAAACGCCACATACTTTTACGCTCATGACTGTCTAGTTCAGAATTTCCTGCCTCCACAACTGTCATCAGGTTATCTTCGCTGAATTTTCATCTATAAGTAGCCTAATAAAGTCTATTAACACAAGGGGTTGGAGAGAGAGCTCAGAGGTCAAGAACACTTGCTGCTCTTACAGAAAGACTGGGTTTGATTCCCAGCATCCATGTGGCAGATTATAATCCCTTATAACTCCAGGTCCAGGGAATCTGAATGCAGTACATGTACATATAGGCAGGCACTCACATAAATACATGTAAAAGAATAAATCTAAAAAATTCCTTTAAAGCCTATTAATGCTTAGCATATAAGTACATATAAAGTTTTTGCACAGGTATGTAGAAGCTGTGTGTGGTGGTACACACCTATACTCCCAGAGTTTGAGAACCAGAAGCAGGATTACTAGAAGTTCAAAGTCAGCCTAGCATGCTCAGAGACCAGCTGGGTGTGGTGGGGCACACCTTTAATCCCAGCATTCCTTCCTGTGGCAGAGGCAGGCTTATCTCTGTGAGTTCTAGGCCAGTTTGCTCTACATAGCAAGTGCCAAGAAAGTTAGGATTACATAAAGAGGCCTCCATTGTTGGTTCACCCTTTTTTTTTTCTTGTAGCTGTTTCAGCTGCTGTTGCTGTGTGGTAGTGGTCTCTCTCTCTCTCTCTCTCTCTCTCTCTCTCTCTCTCTCTCTCTCTCTCTCTCTCTCTCTCTCTCTCTCTCTCTCTTTCTCTCTTGCTCTCTCTCTCCAGTGTCCATGATTTTTAATGCTTTCGGTTGCTTCTGTTGTTGAAATCCAGCTTTAATCTATGGTGGTCTGATAAGATTGAGGGAGTTGGGCTGGAGAGATGACACAGTGGTTAAGAGCATTAACTGCTCTCCGGAATGTCCTGAGATAAAATACCAGCAACCACATGGTGGCTGTCAACATTCTCTAATGAGATCTGATGCCCTCTTCTGGGGTTTCTGAAAACAGCTACATTATACTTATATAATATAAATAAAATAATAAATAAATCTTTTGGCCAGAGAGAGAGAAAATGTCTGAAGACACCTACAATTTACTCACATATAATAAATAAATAAATAAATAAATAAATAAATAAATCTTTTTAAAATAACAAGGATTTATTTTGATTTTCTTGTATCTTCTGAGTCTTGCTTTGTGACTAAGTATATGTTCAATTTTGGTGAAGGTTCTGTGAGTTGCTTAGAAGGTACATTGTTTTGTGTTTGAATGAAATGTTCTGAAAATATCTTTTAGGTCCATTTGAGTCATAATGTCTGTTAGGTCCATTATTTCCCTGTTTACTTACTGTCTGAATGTGCTGACCATTGTTGAAAGTGGGGTGTTGAAGTCTCCCACTATTAATGTGTGGGGTTCAATCTGTGATTTAATCTTTAATAATGTTACTTTTACAAACATGGATGCCCTTGCATTTGGAAAATGGATTGAGACATCATCTTGGTGAATGTTTCCCTTTAATGAGTATTATTTCTCTTGATTAATTTTGGTTAAAAGTCTGTTTTGTTACATTAGTACAATGGCTACATTTGCAGGCTTTTTTCGACAGTTTTTTCCAACATTTACTCTAAGGTAATGTCTATCTTTGATGTTGAATTGTGTTTCTTATATGCAGTAAAATGATGGATCCTGATTTTGAATCCATTATATTAGCCTGTGGTTTTGTTTGTTTGTTTGGTTGGTTTGGCTTTTGAAGACAGGGTTTCTCTGTGTAGCCCAGGCTCTCCTGGAACTCACTCTGTAGATCAGGCTGGCCTCAAACTCAGAAATTCGCCTGCCTCTGCCTCCCAAGTGCTAGGATTAAAGGGATGTGCCACCACTGCCCAGATAGACTGTGTTTTTATGGGGGAATTGACTGCAATGATCCTTATGTTAATGAGCAATGATGGTGAATGTGTGTGTGTGTGTGCGCACGGCCTTCTTTTACTGTTGTGAAATTATTCGTTTCCTGTGTTTTCCAGGGTTTAGTTTACCTTTTGGGTTGGAGCTATCCAAATCGTATATTTTGTAGGGCTCTCTCAATGCTTATTGATTAAAGTTGGTTTTGTCTTGTAATAACATGTTTTCTCCATCTATAGTTACTAAAGTTTTGTTATATATAGTAGCTATAGTCTTAGAGTCTACAAGACATTTGCTCAGGAACGTCTGGCTTTTAGAGTAGCCATTAAAAAGTGGAGTATAATTTTAAAGAATCTGCCTTTATATGTTTCTTGGATTTTCCCCCTTACAGCTTTTATTTATCTTTCTCGGTTTTGTATGTTTAATGCTTTAATTATTATGTGGAGGAGAGGTGGCCCTTTTCTTTTCTAGTCAAATCAGCTTGGTGTTCTCAGCTTCTTGTACATTTATTAGGCATTTTTCTTTAGGATAGGGAAATCTTCTATGATTTTGTTGAAAATAAGACTTTGAGATGAGAATCAGCTCCTTATATTCATATTATTATTAAGTTTGGCTTTTTCTTACTTTTCCAGATGTCATGGAAGTTTTGTGTTAGGAAATTTTTAGAATTAAAATTTCCTTTGACTGACATCATTTTTTCCTATCATATTTTCTTTGCCTGAGACATATCTTAAATACTTTTGGTGATGCTTTGGATTTTTTTTTTTTTTTTGGATATTCCATTTCCAGGATTCCCAAAGTTTGTTTTATTATTTCTTTTTTCCATTTTAAATAGTTTTATTCATTTTCTATGTCTGTTTGACTGTATTTTCCTGTATTTCTTTCTTTTGGGGGTGGTTATATTTTAGTAACATTTCAAATGCTATCCTCTTTCCTGGTTTATTCCCCCCCCCTCAGAAACACCCTATCCCATCCTCCCTCTCCCTGCTTCTATGAGGGTGTTTCTCCAACCAACCAACCATTGCCACCTCCTCATCCTAAGTTCCCCTAAACTAGGGCATCTATTAAGCCTCATAGGACCAAGGACCTCTCCTCCCATTGTTGCATTACAAGACCATCTTCTGCAACATATGCAGCTGAAGCCATGTGTACTCATTTGTTGATGGATTAGTCCCTGGGAGCTATTAGGGGACTGGTGGGTTGGTATTGTAGTTCTTCCTGTAGGATTGCCATCTCCTTGAACTCCTTCACTCCTTTCTCTAACTCCTCAGTTGGGGACCCCATGCTCAGTCCAATGATTGATTGTAGGCATCCTTCTCTGGATTTATAAGGCTCTGTCAAAGCCTCTCAAGAGACAGACATATCACGCTAGTTTCAACACGCACTTCTTGGCATCCACAAGTTTCTGGGTTTGGTGACTGTCTATGGGATGTATCCCCGGGAGGTACAGTCTCTGGATGGCCTTTCCTTTAGCCTCTGCTCAATTATTTATCTCCATATTTGCTCCTGTATTTTGTTCTCTTTCTAAGAAGGAAAGAAGCACCCACACTTTGGTATTCCTTCTTCTTGAGCTTCATGTAGTCTGTGAATTGTATCTCGGTTATTTGGAGCATTTGGGCTAATATCTGCTTATGAGTGAGTGCATACTCTGTGTGTTCTTTTGTGACTGGGTTACCTCACTCAGAATAATATTTTCTAGTTCTATCTATTTGCCTACAAATTTCATAAATTCATCATTTTTAATAGCTGAGTAGTACTCCATTGTGTAAATGTACCATATTTCCTGTATCCATTCTTCTGTTGAAGGACATCTGGGTTCTTTCCAGCTCCTGGCTATTATAAATAAGGCTACTATGAACATAGTGGAGCATGTGTCCTTGTTATATATTGGAGCATCTTTTGGGTATATGCCCAGGAGTGGTGTAGCTGGCTCCTCAGGTAGTACTATGTCCAATTTTCTGAGGAACCGCCAGTCTGATTTCCAGAATGGTTGTACCAGCTTGCAATCCCACCAGCAATAGAGGAGTGTTCTTCTTTCTCCACATCCTAGCCTGATCTGCTGTCACCTGGGTTTTGGATTTTAGCCATTCTGTTTTGAGGTAGAATCTCAGGGTTGTTTTGATTTGCATTTCTCTGATGACTAAGGATGTTGAACATTTTAGGTGCTTTGCAGCCATTGTGTATTCCTCAGTTGACAATTCATAATTTAGCTCTGTACCCCATTTTTAATAAGGTTATTTGATTTTCTGGGGTATAATGTCTTGAGTTCTTTGTATATATTGGATATTACCCCTCTATCGGATGTGGGGTTGGTAAAGATCTTTGCCCAATCTGTTGGTTGCCTTTTTGTCCTATTGATAGTCTTTTACTTTATAGAAGCCTTCCAATCTTATGATATCCCATTTATCTATTGTTGATATTAGAGCATAAGCCATTGGTGTTCTGTTTAAGATTTTTTTCCCCTGTGCCCGTGTGTGGGTTCTTCCCCACTTTCTCCTCTGAAAGTTTCAGTGTATCTGTTTTTACATGAAGGTTCTTGATACACTTGGACTTGATGTATGTACAAGAAAAAGAATGGGTCGATTTGCGATTTTCTACATGCTGAACGCCAGTTGAACCAGGACCACTTGTTAAAAATGCCTTTTTCCACTGGATGGTTTTAACTCATTTGTCAAATATCAAGTGACAATATGTATGTGGATTTATTTCTGGGTCTTCAGTTCTATTCCATTGATCTTCCTGCCTATCTCTGTACCAGTACCATACAGTTTTTATCATTATTACTCTATACTACAGCTGGAGATCATGGATAGTGATTCCCCCAGTTCTATTATTGTTCAAAGCACTTTTCCCTATCTTGTTTTTTTGTTTGTTTGTTTGTTTTGTTATTCCAAATGAATTTGCAAATTGCTCTAACTCTATGAATTGACTTGGAATTTTGATGGGGATGCCATTGAATCTATAGATTGCTTTTGGGAGGATGGCCATTTTTACTATATCAATCCTGCCAATCCACGAGCATGGGAGATCTTTATTTTCTTTCTTTTTTTTCTTTTTTTAAAAAAAAGAGCTTTGATTTCTTACTTCAGAGACTTGAAGGTCTTGTCCTAAGAGCTTTCACTTGCTTGGTTAGAGTCACACCATGGTATGTAATATTATTTGTGACTATTGAGAATGGTGTTGTTTCCCTATTACTATATCGGCCAGTTTATCCTTTGAGTTGAGGAAGGCTACGGATTTATTTGAGTTAATTTTATATCCAGCCACTTTGCTGAAGTTATTGATCAGGTTTATTTCAATAGTGGAACTTTTGGGGTCACTTAAGTATACTATCATATCATCTGCAAATAGGGATAGCTTGACTTCTTCCTTTCCAATTTGTATCCATTTGAACTCCTTGTGTTGTCTAATTGCTTTAGCTAGAACTTCATGTACTATATTGAATAGGTAGGTAGAGAGTGGGCAGCCTTGTCTAGTCCAATTTTAGTGGGATTCCTTCAAGTTTCTCTCCATTTAGTTTGATGTTGGCTATTGGCTTGCTGTATATTGCTTTTTAGCATGTTTAGGAAGGGGCCATGAATTCCTGATCGTTCAATCACTTTTAACATGAAGGGATGCTGAATTTGTCAAATGCTTTTTCCCTCTTATGGTTTTTTTTCTTTCCTTTTTTTTTTTTTTTTTACTTTATATAATGGATTAGGTTGAAAGATTTCCGTATATTGAACCATCCCTGCATCCTTGGGATAAAGCCTACTTGATTGTGGTGAAAGATCATTTTGATGTGTTCTTGGATTTGGTTGGCAAGAATTTTATTATTTTTGCATGCATGTTTATAAGGTGATTGGTCTGAAGTTCTCTTTCTTGGGTCTTGGTGTTGTTTAGGTATAAACAAGTGTGGATTCATAAAATGAATTCTGTAGTGTTCCTTCTGTTTCTATTTTGAGGAATAGTTTGAAGAATATTGGTATTAGTTCTTCTTTGAAGGTATGATAGAATCCTCCACTAAACTCATCTGGTACTGGGACTTTTTTGGTTGGAAGACTATTAATGAGTGCTTCTATTTCTTTAGTTATTATGGGACTGTATAGATGTTTTTTTGTTTTTGTTTTTGGTTTGTTTTTTGTTTTGGTTTTCTTTTTTTGAGACAGCGTTTCTATGTATAGCCCTGGCTGTCCTGGAACTCACTTTGTAGACCAGGCTGACCTGCAACTCAGAAATCCACCTGCCTCTGCCTACTGAGTGCTGGGATTAAAGGGGTGCATCACAGGTGGTTTTTCTGATCCTGTTTTAACTTTGGCACCTGGTATATGTCTTGAAAATTATCCATTTCATCCATATTTTCCAATGTAGTTAAGTATAAATGTATGTAATAATATCTGATGGTAGGATCCATTGTTTCTATTACCTGTGCCTTTTCATTTCTGTTTTAATTACTTTGGATACTGTCTCTGGACCCTCTGGCTAGTCTGGCTAAGGGTTTATCTATCATGTTGATTTTCTCAAAGAACCAGCTCCTGGTTTTGTTGATCTTTCTTTCTTTCTTTCTTTCTTTCTTTCTTTCTTTCTTTCTTTCTTTCTTTCTTTCTTTCTTTCTTTCTTTCTTTCTTTCTTTCTCTCTCTCTCTCTCTCTCTCTCTCTCTCTCTCTCTCTCTCTCTCTCTCTCTGTCTCTCTCTCTCTCTTTTCGTATAATTTTTTGTTTTCTAATTGGTTGATCTCAGCCCTGAGTTTGATCATTTCTTGCTGCATACTCCTCTTGGGTGTATTTGCTTCCTTTTGTTTTAGATCTTTCAGATGTGCTGTCAAGCGGCTAGTGTATACTAACCTCAGTTTCTTTTTGGAGGCACTTAAGAGCTGAGTTTTCCTCTTAACACTTTCATTGTGTTCCATAGGTTTTGGTATGATGTGTCTTCATTTTCATTAAATTCTAAAAAGTCTTTAATTCCTTTATTTGTTCCTTGACCGAGTTATCATTGAGTAGAACATTGTTCAGTTTCCATGTGTATGTGTGTCTTTTTTTGTTTTTAAGACTAGCCTTAGTCCATGGTGATCTGATAGGATGCATGGGATTATTTCAATCTTTTATCTGTTGAGGTCTGTTTTATGACTAATTATATGGTCAATTTTGGAGAAGGTTTCACAAAAGGTTCTATAAATATGTAAGATAAATTTGGTTCATAACTTCTGTTAATTTCACTGTGCCACTGGCTAGTTTCTGTTTCCATGATCTATCTATTGCTAAGTGCGGTTTTGAAGCCTCCCAATATTATTGTATGGGGTGAGATGTGTGCTTTGAGCTTTAGTAAAGTTTATGAAAGTGGTTGGCCTTACATTTGGAGTTTATATGTTCAGAATTCAGAGTTCATCTTGGTAAATTTTTCCTTTGACCAGTATGAAGTGTCCTTCCTTATCCTTTTAGATAACTTTTGGTTGAGAGTAGATTTTATATGATGTTAGAATGTCTACTCCAGCTTATATATTAGGACCATTTGCTTGGAAAACTGTTTTCTAGCCCTTTACTCTCAGGTAGTGTCTGTCTTCAACAACAAGGTATGTTTCCTGTACCCAGCAAAATGCTGGGTACTGTTTACATATCCAGTCTGTTAGTCTATGTCTTATTCTTTGGTAATTGAATTCATTGAAGTTAAGAGATATTAAGGAAAAGTGATTGATACTTCCTATTATTTTTGTTGTTAGAAGTGGAATTATGTTTATGTGGCGATTTTATTTTAGGTTTGTCAAAAGATTACTTTCTTGCGGTTTCTAGTGTGTACTTTTCCTCCTTGTGTTGGTGTTTCCCATCTTTCACCCTCTGTAGGGCTGGATTAAAGATATTGTGTAAATTTGGTTTTGTCATGGAATACCTTTGTTTCTCCATTGATGGTAACTGAGTTTTGCTGGGTATAGTACTCTGGGCTGGCATTTATGTTGTTTTAGGGTCTGTATGACATCTGCTCAGGATCTTCTAGCTTTCATAGTCTCTGGTGAGAAGTCTGGTGCAATTCTGATAGGTCTGACTTTATGCACTTGACCTTTTTCCTTACTGCTTTTAATATTCTTTCTCTATTTTGTGCATCTGGTTTTTGACTATCATGTGACAGGAGGAATTTTTTTTTTTCTGGTCCAATCTATTTAGAGTTCTGTAGGCTTCGTGAATGTTCATGGGCATTTCTTTCTTTAGATTAGGGAAGTTTTCTTCTATAATTTTGTTGAAGATAGTTACTGGTCCTTTAAGTTAGGAATTTTTGCTTGCTTCTAAACCTGTTATGCTAGGTTTGGTCTTCTCATTGTGTCCTGGATTTCTTGGATGTTTTGGGTTAGGAGTTTTTTGCATTTCATCCCGCTGTTATGTCAATGTTTTCTATGGTATCTTCTGCCCCCAAGATCCTCTATCTCTTGTATTCTGTTCGTGATGCTTGCGTGCATGACTCCTGATCTCTTTCATAGATTTTCTACCTCCAGGGTTATCTTCCTTTGTGAGTCCTTTGTTTCTATTTCCATTTTTATATACTGGACAGTTTTATACACTTCCTTTGCCTGTTTATTTTCCTGTAATTCCTTAAGGGATTTTTGTGCTTCCTCTTTAAGGGATTCTGTTTACCTGTGTTCTCCTGTATTTTTTTTAAGGGAATTATTTATTTCCTTCTCAAAGTCCTCTATCATCATCATGAGAAGTGATTTTAGATCCGAATCTTGCTTTTGTGGTGTGATGGTGTACTTATGGTGAGAGAACTGGGTTCTGATGCCATGGAAACTTGATCTCTGTTGCTTATGTTCTTATGCTTGCCACATACCATCTGAATATCTAGTCCTACCTCCCCTTCTTTTCTTTTTTTTCTTTTCCTCATTTACATTTCAAATGCTATCCCAAAAGTCCCCCATACTCCCCCCCCACACTTCCCTACCCACCCATTCCCACTTCTTGGCCCTTGTGTTCCCCTGTACTGAGGCATATAAAGTTTGCAAGACCAAGAGACCTCTTCCCAATGATGGCTGACTAGGCCATCTTCTGCTACATATGCAGCTAGAGACACGAACTCTGGGGGTCCTGGTTAGTTCATATTGTTGTTCCACCTATAGAGTCGCAGACCCCTTTAGCTCCTTGGGTGCTTTCTCTTGCTCCTCCATTGGGGGCCCTGTGTTCCATCCAATAGCTGACTGTGAGCTTTCATTGCTACCTCCCCTTTCTATCTGAATGGAGCCTGTCCTTCCTGTAATCCTGGTTGTGTCAGAAATCCTCATATTCCATTTGTCTCTGTGATCCTGTGAATGTGGGATCTTTGTGATCCTGAGATTTGGGGTATGTCAGAGTTTCTGGGAGTCCAGGTGCCTCTGGGACCCTGAGATCCTGGCTATGTTAGAGAGCTTAGGATTTGAGCCTCCTGAGTGCTGTGGGTCTGGCTGCAGTTTTCCTCCAAGGTAAACCAGTGCAGACTGGGAGGAACCTGAGCGACTGGTCAGGTAGAGTTCCTGAGCCCCTGGATCCTACTTGTCCCAGTTATTTCCGGTGGTGGTGTTGAAAGACTCCGAAAGGTGCCCCTCACTCAGGCCTCAGGACAATAGTCGACACCCAAGAACTCACGACAGACCGAGCTTGTTGCAAACCACATGAGGCTTTATTCGGGGAAAGCCAGAGCTCTGGGGACAACTCATATCCCACACAGGAGTAGAGGAGTCGACTCCAAGGGGGAAGAGGTCCCACTTTTTATAGGCCCTCAGGGTGGGGGGGAGGAGAAGGTGGAGGGTAGGGGATTTCCAGATCTAAACAACGTCTATTCTCAAGAAATGGGTATGGGAGGGGTACAAGGAAAGAGTCTAATGAAGGTGCAGCAATGGGCACACACCTGGTCAGAACATTGGCAGACACACAGGTTCAAGGAGTGGCCAGAGAATTGTGCATCTCTATTTTTCTAAATCAGTGAAGCTAGTTCTGCTAACACTGACGTCTATCTTGCCAATTTCAGGTCTTCTGTGTCCTTTTACATTCTGTCAGGATATTTCGTCCCCACTTCTTGTAGTTACTAGTTCTAATCTTAGAACTAAACTGCAACCTCATTTTCAAGGTTCTGCAGAGACTGGTATTGTTTTCTTAGTACTAAGAGCTGGACAGCACCAATCTTCTCTCTAATAAAGGTCACCAATTTATTAGGAACTATCAGGCCACATGTCAGCAGTAAGAGCAAAATTATTACAGGGTCTATCAGAGTAGAAATGAGGGTGGTCAACCAAGGGGATTTATTCTTCAGGAGCTCGCTTTATGTGAGAGGCATGAATCTAAGCAGAGATGCCTTCTACTTTGACAGCAGTGGGGGTGGTCAGCAGCACGATGCAAGAGCCTTTCTAACAAGGTTTTAATTCTCAGCTTGATATCATCAGGTGAGAACTCCATCTCCCACCTGGAACTGGTGTGGTATCATCAAATCTCCTGGTTTGTACGCCTCTTTGAGCTGCTCTCAGGTGCTGTTTCTGACCACTTCTAGGGCTTTCATGCATGTAAACAATGAAGAACCAGAGTTAAATTTTAAAGGATCTAACACTCTCTCTACTTCAGTGAGCAGGGGAGTCTCCCCCCCCCAAATTGGATTTCATATGGAGTGAGCTTAAATGTTCCCAGTGTGTTCCTGACGCGAAACAAGGCAAAGGGAAGGAGGGCTGTCCAATACTTCCTGCCAGTCTCTAAGATTAATTTAGTCAAGTTTGTTTTTTGTTTTTTTGGTTTTTTTTTAAAGTTCTATTTATCCTTTCTACCTGTCCTGAACTCTGGGGTTTATAAGCACAATGTAATTTCTAATCAATCCCCAGTTGGATGGCCAGTCCCTGACTTACCTGGGCAACAAAGGTGGGTCCATTGTCAGACCCTATTACCTTAGGTATTCTAAACCGTGGAAAAATTTCTTCTAGGATTTTCTTAACCACGACATTGGCAGTTTCTCTTTTGTTGGGTAGGCCTCCACCCATCCTGAAAAGGTATCTTCAAAAACTTCTACTAGGTAACTACTTCTGTCTGTATACCAGTTTGGAACACCTGGCCATGGCTGGTCAGGTAGATCACTTTGCAGGCAGGGTTGAGAATAGCAGGAGGAGCAAACACGACCTGTCCAGTCAATAGCAGACTCTGGTAGTGAGTCTATTCTCGAGAAATGGGTATGGGAGGGGTACAAGGAAAGAGTCTAATGAAGGTGCAGCAATGGGCACACATCTGGTCAGAACATTGGCAGACACACAGGTTCAAGGAGTGGCCAGAGCAATGTGCACCTCCATTTCTCTAAATCAGTGAAGCTAGTTCTGCTAACACTGACGTCTATCTTGCCAATTTCAGGGCTTCTGTGTCCTTTTACATTCTGTCAGGATCTTTCAGTGTTGGAAAAGATGTGGCCTACTCACCCCTGATCCTAACATTCAGGCCATGCTAGAGCACCTGGGAGGGGAGACTCCTCTGGGTGCTGTGGGACTGGCTGCAGAGTTTGTGCCCAAGGTAAACTGGTGCACACTCTGTATTTCTTTTTAAGAGACTTCATCTTTAAAGGCTTATCAAAACATTGGATTTAAGGTCATTTTCTCATGGATCTGCTGTACTATAATTTCCAGGACTTGCTGTAGAATCATGGTTAGACTCTGGAGGTGCCATATTTCTCTGGCTGTTGCTGTGTTCTAATGCAGCCCTCTATTCATCTGGGTTTGGATACTGATTTCTGAATTTACCTTTGTTAGATGGGTGCCTTTTGGATTGGTGCTTGGCTCTGGCAGGCTTAGGTTTATCACACTATGCTTTGTGACTTATGACTGCTCTTAATAACCTAGCCACTAAGTAGATGTGAACTTCTTTCATATATGAGCACTGAACAAATTAACCTTAAAATCGTTATGAGATGGAAATTATGCTTTTTACATCCTAAGATATCTGAGAGATAACTGCAGTACCTATTAAGCCAAATGCCATTCCAAATGCTGGAATTGTAAGAAATTGTTTACATTGCCAAGGCAAATTACCAGCCACCAGCAATATGAGAAAACAAAAATTCTTTTAACGTTTACGTTGCAGATCCATTATATGTGATATGTGTTTGAGTGATCAAAGTTCCCAGTCTTTTTTGTGTGAATGTATGTCTGAGGTTTTTAGATTTTTATTGAATTAGGAGTAGCTTGCATGAGTAAAACCAGCTTTGATTTTGTTTGTTTTTCCTCAAGAACATCCTCAAATGTCACGGCTCTAACAACATATGATACAGATACAATATAATACATATTGAATGTGGCTGTGGGAGAAGATGAACACCAAAACTGGCTTTATATGCATGAAATATTTCTCATAAATCATAGTTATTGATTCTATATAAAGACAGGGTGTAGAGCACATCAAGATTCCATTTGTATACTGCAGTATTAGAAGGCTCACAGCAGTGGTTCTCAAACCTGTAGGTCACCTAAGACCACCAGAAAACAGTATTTTGCATTATGATCTGTAACTATAGAAAAATAACAGATATGGTTAGGAACAAACATTTTTTTTTTTTTTGGTTGGAGTCAACCACAACACAAGGTACAGTATTAAAAAGTCAAAGTATATGGGGATAGCCTTTAGTCTTAGTTTCCTTCTTTACTTCCACAAATTGGGGATTGTTTGAGTTAGCATTCATTGGTGGGGGGAATTAATTAGCACCATTTATTTGGAATAGTTGCAAAGATAAAACAGAGTTCCCATTCACTAGAGAAACTTAAGGCTAGTTGTAGAGACATCTGAACAAAAATAGTATCATTACAACTACCCTTAAAAGTAAGACTAGGAGCTGCTAGCTACTGGATAGGGGAAAGATAGCACTTGCCTTGGCTCTTAAGGAGTGGTAAATTTAGAGATATATCCTGCCAAGGGACCAGAATTAAATAGGCAAAGTATAATGTACATTCCCCACATAAGTCAGGTTTGTAGAATAAAGTGTTCGATTGTTGTGGATAGTCCTTGTTTGGAAAGCCCTGCCACAAGGAATGTTAAATAGCCCTACCTTGTGTCAATATCTTGTATAATAGCCAATGGAAATTATTCACAAACAATTTTCCCAATCCATTATTTGTCACTATATGGATGACATCCCTTTGGCTAATCCAGATAAAAATATTGTGGAAAAAAATGTTTGATGAAGTAAAAACCAAACCAAACCAAAAAACCAAACCAAACCAAAAAACCCTTGTATTGCTGGAGATTGCAAATTGCCCCTAAAAATATACTAAAATGGGATTCTATTAATTATCTAAGGTATAAAATAAGTCTAGAAAGGGTTAGGCTGCAAAAGATACAAATAAGGAGAAACCAATTAAGAAAGCTTGATGATTTTTAGAAGCTACAGGGATATAATAACTGGCTATGGCCACTCAAAAGCCAAACAACTTATTTCAATCCTTATAAGGTGATAAAGATTTAAATAGCCCAAGGAAACTATCAACTGATGATGGATGAGTTAGCTTGTTAGAAAGGATATTACAGGATACACATCTAGATCATATTGACACAAAGTTGGCCTACATCTTAGTTATCTTACTTTTTACTCATTCCCTACAGGAATTCTTTTGCAGAGGGAAGATTATATCTTAGAATGGATATTTTTAGCACATAAACAGAGTAAGAAACTAAAAATCTACCTTAAGAACGTTTCTAAATTAATACTAAAAGGAAACAAAATGAGACTTTGTCAATTAGTTGGAAAGGATCCAACTGAAATTGTGTACATTTTACTTACACAGAAATAGCCTCGTTTGGGACACAAGATGAATATTGGCAAAGGGCATACAGTAACTTCTTGGGAGAGATTAACAACAGATACCCTAAAAGCAAGTGGCTTCATTTCATAAAAAGAATTAATTGGATTCTCCGTCATATAATAAACGGAACTCCAATATCTGGAGCTGCTACTATATTTTACACTAATGCCAGTAAATCAGGAAAGTCGGGATATGAATCTGAAGATGTAAATAAGGTGGCTGAGAGTCCTTATAAGTCAGTTCAAAAATCTAAATTAAATGCAATAATCATGGTGTGACAAGATTTTCAAGAGTCTTTCAGTATAGTGACTCTCAGAAAAGGTTTTACACAAAGAGACAGCTGAACTTATTCACGATGATTCTAAATTGACTATTCAACTAAAACAAATGATCAAAAATAGGAGTTATCCAGTATATATAACATACATAAGATCACATACAAGTCTGCCAGGCCTTCTGGCACAAGGTAATAGTGAATTTGACCAGCTATTGATAGGAAGTGTACTAGGGGCTTCAGAATTCCATTAAAAACAAAACGGCACATTTACAACAAAGGTTTAAAGAAAGAATTCTCTATCACTTGGCAGCAAGCCAAGAAAATTGTGAGACAATGTCCTACTTGCTCATTATATAACCAAATGTCATTGCCTACCCAAACTTTACGGATGCCCAAAGAAGTGACATTTGGCAAATGGATGTCTTCCATTTTATAGTTTGGTAAACTATAATATGTGCACCATACTATAGACACATATTCATTCAGCCTTAGCATCCAAAAAGGCTGCTTCTGTAATTACACATTTGTTAGAAGTTATGACCATTATGGGAATACCCATACAAATTAAAACACACAACGGCCCTATGTATATATCTAATACGATGAAGCGGTTTTTCACAAATTATATTATAAAACATGTTACAGGCATATCACCCAATCCTGCAGGACAAGTGATTGTGGAGAGATCTAATCAAACTCTAAAGGAGATGCTTAATAGACAATCCACAAGAACCCCCAAAGATAGATTAAATAGTGCTTTATTTACCATAAAAATTTTAAATGCTGATGAACAAAACACCACAGCTGCTGAAAGACATTAGATTATGGAAAAGCTATTCATCTAAACCAACCTGTTTATATTAAGAATACTCTGACATCAGAATGGAAAATGCGTTATGCTGGGAGAGGTGTTATGTCTGTTTCCAGAGGAAAAGAAAAGCTTTGGGTTCCTTTCAAGTTGATAAAAATCAGATATAATAAAGGAAGACCTTGGCGACAGAGAAGAAAAAGGGAGACTAACATAATCAACAAAGTAGGTGATGTATAAGGGGGGATGTTTATGTCTATGCATATGGAGACATCTCTGGGCCTGGCTGAGACTAAAATGTCTATACATAGCCAATGGGTACAAATTCCTCACGACTTATTACATACCATCCTTTACAATGGCATGTATACAAAGTTATATTACAGTTTATGTGATCACACTAACCTAAAGAAAGGCAGTGATCTTTATTTTTCATTAATCAATTTGCACACCCTGCACACTCCATTTGAATGTATTTACAGAACAATATGTTGCTCTTAAGTTTTGTATACTACAGGATGAAAGAAGAGAAAGACAGCCCTGAAAAGATTCACAATCTGTGATGCAGAGATTCAGGGACCTTCCATTCCAGCTTCGCATTTGATTCAACTACACCGAAGCTTCTCTTAAAGGCTTGATTCCATAACTTTTTCAGAACACCTAGCTTGCCTCTCCAGACTTTCAGACTGTCATAATCAAGATATCAGCTAAACAATGAACTTTCTCAGCACATCCAACTAGCTCTCCTTTGATAAAGCCAATTTTCCTATTTCCCATTGGGGCCCCAGAAGGGAATTGTTCACCCAAATTCAGCTGGAAGCAGACAAAAGATCATCGATCGAGTTCCTTATGTTGGGGTGCATGGTTCTGGTTATTTTCTGAATTATAGACATGTAGTCATTAAGTGATACTTTACAAAAGTAGCTTTGGACAGGAATGGAACTAGAGAACTTAAATTCAGGACTTTCGACCTTTCTTCTTCTCTATCTTCCTTCTTAGGAAAAAGAAAGGTGGTAGAAGAGAAATGGGGGAGATATAGTAATATCATATAAATTATAAAAATAGAGTGAGTGGAACACAGCTTCTGCTCTAATCCAATTGCGCGCGGGACCTGAGACTGCATTAGTTAGGGAAGCAGAAAACCAGCCTGAGTAGGACCACAGACCTCTTCTGGCCGGACCAGCACCGGGGTAGCTAGAGCGCAGGGTCGGCTGACACCCGCCAGCTACCCACGACCCCCGCCACAGGATTTTGAGACTGCTGGTGAGTGGAACACAGCTTCTGCTCCAATCTTTAAACAGTGACAACGACAACAACTAACCCCAGAGATTACCAGATGGTGAAAGGTAAACGTAATAATCTTACTAACAGAAACCAAGACCACTCACCATCATCAGAACCCAGCACTCCCACTTCGCCCAGTCCAAGGCACCCCAACACACCGGAAAAGCTAGACACGGATCTAAAAGCATATCTCATGATGATGCTAGAGGACTTCAAGAAGGACTTTAATAACACACTTAAAGAAATACAAAGGAACACTGGTAAACAGGTAGAAGACAGTAAAGAGGAAGCACAAAAATCCCTTAAAGAATTGCAGGAGAACACTGCTAAAGAGTTACAAATCCTTAAAGAAAAACAGGATAACATATCAAATGGGTAGAAGTCCTTACAGAAAAACAGGAAAACACATCCAAACAGATGATGGAATTGAACAAAACCATACTAGACCTAAAAAGGGAAGTAGACACAATAAAGAAAACCCAAAATGAGGCAACACTGGAGATAGAAACCCTAGGAAAGAAATCTGGAACCATAGATAGGAGCATCAGCAACAGAATACAAGAGATGGAAGAGAGAATCTCAGGTGCAGAAGATTCCATAGAGAACATCGGCACAACAATCAAGGAAAATGTAAAATGCAAAAAGATCCTAAGTCAAAACATCCAAGAAATACAGGACACAATTTGAAGACCAAACCTACGGATAATAGGAGTGGATGAGAATGAAGATTTTCAACTCAAAGGACCAGCAAACATCTTCAACAAAATTATAGAAGAAAACTTCCCAAACCTAAAGAAAGAGATGCCCATGAACATACAAGAAGCCTACAGAACTCCAAATAGACTGGACCAGAAAAGAAATACCTCCCGACACATAATAATCAGAACAACAAATGCTCTAAATAAAGACAGAATACTAAAAGCAGTAAGAGAAAAAGGCCAAGTAACATATAAAGGCAAGCCTATCAGAATTACACCAGATTTCTCACCAGAGACTATGAAAGCCAGAAGATCCTGGACGGATGTTATACAGACACTAAAAGAACACAAACTCCAGCCCAGGCTACTATACCCAGCCAAACTCTCAATTAACATAGTTGGAGAAACCAAAGTATTCCACGACAAAACCAATTTCACACATTATCTCTCCACGAATCCAGCCCTTCAAAGGATAATAACAGAAAAAAACCAATACAAGGACAGGAACCACGCCCTAGAAACAACAAGAAGGTAATCCCTCAACAAACCTAAAAGAAGACAGCCACAAGAACAGAATGCCAACTTTAACAACAATAATAACAGGAAACAACAATTACTTTTCCTTAATATCTCTTAATATCAATAGACTCAACTTCCCGATAAAAAGACATAGACTAACATACTGGCTACACAAACAAGACCCAACATTTTGCTGCTTACAGGAAACTCATCTCAGAGAAAAAGATAGACACTACCTCAGAATGAAAGGCTGGAAAACAATCTTCCAAGCAAATGGTATGAAGAAACAAGCTGGAGTAGCCATTCTAATATCTGATAAGATTGACTTCCAACCCAAAGTCATTAAAAAAGACAGGGAGGGACACTTCATACTCATCAAAGGTAAAATCCTCCAAGAGGAACTATCAATCCTGAATATCTATGCTCCAAATACAAAGGCATCCACATTCATTAAAGAAACTTTAGTAAATCTCAAAGCACACATTGCACCTCATATAATAATAGTGGGAGACTTCAACACACCACTTTCACCAATGGACAGATCATGGAAACAGAAACTAAACAGGGACACAGTGAAACTAACAGAAATTATGAATCAAATGGATCTGGCAGATATCTACAGAACATTCTATCCTAAAACAAAAGGATATACCTTCTTCTCAGCACCTCATGGTACCTTCTCCAAAATTGACCACATAATTGGTCACAAAACAGGCCTCAACAGATACAAAAATATTGAAATTGTCCCATGAATCCTATCAGATCACCATGGACTAAGGCTGATCTTCAATAACAAAATAAATAATAGAAAGCCAACCTTCACGTGGAAACTGAACAACACTCTTCTCAATGATACCTTGGTCAAGGAAGGAATAAAGAAAGAAATTAAGGACTTTTTAGAGTTCAATGAAAATGAAGCCACAACATACCCAAACTTATGGGACGCAATGAAAGCATTTCTAAGAGGAAAACTCATAGCTCTGAGTGCCTCCAAAAGGAAACTAGAGAGAGCACACATTAGCAGCTTGACAACATACCTAAAAGCACTAGAACAAAAGGAAACAAATTCACCCAAGAGGAGTAGACTGCAGGAAATAATCAAACTCAGGGGCGAAATCAACCAAGTGGAAACGAGAAGAACTATTCAAAGAATCAACCAATCAAGGAGCTGGTTCTTTGAGAAAATCAACAAGATACATAAACCCTTAGCCAGACTCACTAGAGGGCACAGGGAAAGCATCCTAATTAACAAAATCAGAAATGAAAAAGGAGACATAACAACAGATCCTGAAGACATCCAAAACACCATCAGATCCTTCTACCAAAGGCTATACTCAACAAAACTGGAGAACCTGGATGAAATGGAGAAGTTCCTAGACAGATACCAGGTACCAAAGTTGAATCAAGATCAGGTTAATGATCTAAACAGCCCTATATCCCCCAAAGAAATAGAAGCAGTCATTAATAGTCTCCCAACTAAAAAAAGCCCAAGACCAGATGGGTTTACTGCAGAGTTCTATCAGACCTTCAAAGAAGATCTAATCCCAGTTCTTCACAAACTATTCCACAAAATAGAAACAGAAGGTACTCTACCCAACTCATTCTATGAAGCCACAATTACACTGATACCTAAACCACAAAAAGACCGAACAAAGATAGAAACTTCAGACCAATATCCCTTATGAATATTGATGCAAAAATCCTCAATAAAGTTCTTGCTAACCGAATCCAAGAACACATCAAAACAATCATCCATCCTGACCAAGTAGGTTTCATCCCAGGGATGCAGGGATGGTTCAATATACGGAAATCCATCAACGTAATCCAGTATATAAACAAACTCAAAGACAAAAACCACATGGTCATCTCGTTAGATGCGGAAAAAGCATTTGACAAGATCCAACACCCATTCATGATAAAAGTCTTGGAAAGATCAGGAATTCAAGGCCCATACCTAAACATGATAAAAGCAATCTACAGCAAACCAGTAGCCAACATCAAAGTAAATGGTGAGAAGCTTGAAGCAATCCCTCTAAAATCAGGGACTAGACAAGGCTGTCCACTTTCTCCATACCTATTCAACATTGTACTTGAAGTCCTAGCCAGAGCAATTCGACAACAAAAGGAGATCAAAGGGATACAAATGGGAAAAGATGAAGTCAAAATATCACTTTTTGCAGATGATATGATAGTATATATAAGTGACCCTAAAAATTCCACCAGAGAACTCCTAAGCCTGATAAACAGCTTCGGTGAAGTAGCTGGATATAAAATTAACTCAAACAAATCAATGGCCTTTCTCTACACAAAGAATAAACAGGCTGAGAAAGAAATTAGGGAAACAACACCCTTCTCAATAGTCACAAATAATATTAACTATCTTGGCGTGACTCTAACTAAGGAAGTGAAAGATCTGTATAATAAAAACTTCAAGTCTCTGAAGAAAGAAATTATAGAAGATCTCAGAAGATGGAAAGATGGATCCATGCTCATGGATTGGCAGGATCAACATTGTAAAAATGGCTATCTTGCCAAAAGCAATCTACAGATTCAATGCAATCCCCATCAAAATTCCAAATCAATTCTTCAACGAATTAGAAAGTGCATTCTGCAAATTCATCTGGAATAACAAAAAAAACTAGGATAGCAAAAACTCTTCTCAAGGATAAAAGAACCTCTGGTGGAATCACCATGCCGGACCTAAAGCTTTACTACAGAGCAATTGTGATAAAAACTGCATGGTACTGGTATAGTGACAGACAAATAGACCAATGGAATAGAATTGAAGACCCAGAAATGAACCCACACACCTACGGTCACTTGATCTTCGACAAGGGAGCTAAAAACATCCAGTGGAAGAAAGACAGCATTTTCAACAAATGGTGCTGGCACAACTGGTTGTTAACATGTAGAAGAATGCGAATTGATCCATTCCTATCTCCTTGTACTAAGGTCAAGTTTAAGTGGATCAAGGAACTTCACATAAAACCAGAGACACTGAAACTTATAGAGGAGAAAGTGGGGAAAAGCCTTGAAGATATGGGCACAGGGGAAAAATTCTTGAATAGAACAGTAATGGCTTGTGCTGTAAGATCGAGAATTGACAAGTGGGACCTCATGAAACTGCAAAGTTTCTGCAAGGCTAAAGACACCATCAATAAGACAAAAAAACCACCAACAGATTGGGAAAGGATCTTCACCTATCCTAAATCAGATAAGGGACTAATATCCAATATATATAAAGAACTCAAGACTGTGGACTCCAGAAAGTCAAATAACCCCATTAAAAAATGGGGCTCAGAACTGAACAAAGAATTCTCACCTGAGGAATACCGAATGGCAGAGAAGCACCTGAAAAAATGTTCAACATCCTTCATCATCAGGGAAATGCAAACCAAAACAACCCTGAGATTCCACCTCACACCAGTCAGAATGGCTAAGATCAAAAATTCAGGTGACAGCAGATGCTGTCGAGGATGTGGAGAAAGAGGAACACTCCTCCATTGTTGGTGGGATTGCAAGCTTGTACAACCACTCTGGAAATCAGTCTGGCGGTTTTCAGAAAATTGGACATAGTACTACCGGAGGATCCAGCAATACCTCTCCTGGGCATATATCCAGAAGATGTCCCAACCGGTAAGAAGGACACATGCTCCACTATGTTCATAGCAGCCCTATTTATACTAGCCAGAAGCTGGAAAGAACCCAGATGTCCCTCAACAGAAGAATGGATACAGAAATTATGGTACATTTACACAATGGAGTACTACTCAGCTATTAAAAAGAATGAATTTATGAAATTCCTAGCCAAATGGATGGACCTGGAGGGCATCATCTTGAGTGAAGTAACACAATCACAAAAGAACTCACACAATATGTATTCACTGATAAGTGGATATTAGCCCAAAACTTAGGATACCCAAGATATAAGATACCTTTTACTAAACGCATGAAACTCAAGAAGAATGAAGACCAAAGTGTGGACACTTTGCCCCTTGTTAGAATTGGGAACAAAACACCCAGGGAAGGAGTTACAGAGACAAAGTTCGTATCTGTGATGAAAGGATGGACCATTTAGAGACTGCCGTATCCAGGGATCCTTCCCATAGGCAGCTTCTAAACGCTGACATCATTGCATACACTAGCAAGATTTTGCTGAAAGGACCCAAATATAGCTGTCTCTTGTGAGACGATGCCGGGGCCTAGCAAACACAGGAGTGGATGTTCACAGTCAGCTCTTGGATGTATCACAGGGCTCCCAATGGAGAAGCTAGAGAAAGTACCCAAGGAGCTAAAGGGATCTGCAACCCTATTGTCGGAACAACATGACGTACTAACCAGAACCCCGGAGCTCTTGTCTCTAGCTGCATATGTATCGAAAGATGGCCTAGTCGGCCATCATTGGAAAGAGAGGCCCATTGGACTTGCAAACTTTATATGCCCCAATATAGGGGAATGCCAGGGCCAAAAGAATGGGAATGGGTGGGTAGGGAAGTGGGGGGCGTTATGGGGGACTTTTGGGATAGCATTGGAAATGTAACTGAGGAAAATATGTAATAAAAATATTAAAAATTAAAAAAAATATACAAGTAGAGATAGGTTAGCAAATTTACTCAAGCAAAACATTACATAGGTATATCTTACATAGGTAGATCCTTATAATTGATACAAGTTGAAGTTATAATCTGTTATATTGGTGGAGAATTTATTTCATACAATTGTAAATATTCTATTGGTATGAATTTATTGATATAAAATTGGGATTAATATTGTTACTCTCAAATAGGCATTGTACCTATATAACACATTTATGAGTACAAGGCTTAGACCCTGTCTTAGTCAGGGTTTCTATTCCTGCACAAACATCATGACTAAGAAGTTGTTGGGGAGGAAATTTATTAAGCTTACATTTCCATGTTGCTGTTCATCACTGAAAAAAGTCAGGACTGGAACTCAAGCAGATCAGGGAGTAGGAGCTGATGCAGAGGCCATGGAGGGATGTTCTTTACTGGCTTGCTTCCCTGGCTTGCTCAGCCTGCTCTCTTATAGAACCCAAGACTACCAGCCCAGAGTGGTTCTACCCAAAGGGAGGCTTTCCCCCTTGATCACTAATTGGGAAAATGCCTTACAGCTGGATCTCATGTAGACATTTCCTCAACTTGAAGCTCCTTTCTCAGTGCTAACTCCAGCTGTGTCAAGTTGACACAAAACTAGCCAGTATAGACCCTACTAACTTGAGATTAAGTTCCTGGGGGTTAGGTAGAGTTAAGATTGTATGTATACTGTAGAGATATTCTGCAACATCTGTCTGCAGCAGTACACATGCACAACACAACCACCTCTGATGTTCAAACATTGCCCATTGTATCCTGGGTGGTGTAAATCACCCTCAGAGAAGCTATAAGTAAGATATCCAAGGGAAACGAAACATGTATAGCTAGTATCTTTTCAATCCATAACACAGCATTTCAATATAACCCAAATATAGCTGTCTCTTGTGAGACGATGCCGGGGCCTAGCAAACACAGGAGTGGATGTTCACAGTCAGCTCTTGGATGTATCACAGGGCTCCCAATGGAGAAGCTAGAGAAAGTACCCAAGGAGCTAAAGGGATCTGCAACCCTATTGTCGGAACAACATGACGTACTAACCAGAACCCCGGAGCTCTTGTCTCTAGCTGCATATGTATCGAAAGATGGCCTAGTCGGCCATCATTGGAAAGAGAGGCCCATTGGACTTGCAAACTTTATATGCCCCAATATAGGGGAATGCCAGGGCCAAAAGAATGGGAATGGGTGGGTAGGGAAGTGGGGGGCGTTATGGGGGACTTTTGGGATAGCATTGGAAATGTAATTGAGGAAAATATGTAATAAAAATATTAAAAATTAAAAAAAAGAAAAAAAAAAGAAAGAAAGAACATCACTCCATGGCCTCTGCATCAGCTCCTGCTCCCTGATCTGCTTGAGTTCCAGTCCTGACTTCTTTCAGTGATGAACAGCAATGTGGAAATGTTAGCTGAATAAACACTTTCCTCCCCAACAACTTCTTGGTCATGATGTTTGTGCAGGAATAGAAACCCTAACTAAGATAGTGTGTAAGCCTTGTACTCATAAATGTGTTATATAGGTACAATGCCTATTTGAGAGTAACAATATTAATCCCAATTTTATATCAATAAATTCATACCAATAGAATATTTACAATTGTATGAAATAAATACTCCACCAATATAACAGATTATAACTTCAACTTGTATCAATTATAAGGATCTACCAATGTAAGATATACCTATATAATGTTTTGCTTGAGTAAATTTGCTAACCTATCTCTATTTGTCTATTTTTATAATTTCTGTAATATTACTATATCTCCCCCATTTCTCTTCTACCCCCTTTCTTTTTCCTAAGAAGGAAGACAGAGACGAGGAAAGGTAGAAATTACTGAGTTTAAGTTCTCTAGTTCCGTTCCTGTCCAAAGCTACTTTTGTAAAGTATCACGTAATGACTATAATTCAGAAAATAACCAGAACCATGCACCCCAACATAAGGAACTCGATCGATGATCTTTTGTCTGCTTCCCGCTGAATTTGGGTAAACAATTCCCTTCTGGGGCCCCAATGGGAAATAGGAAAATTGGCTTTATCAAAGGAGAGCTAGTTGGATGTGCTGAGAAAGTTCATTGTTTAGCTGATATCTTGATTATGACAGTCTGAAAGTCTGGAGAGGCAAGCTAGGTGTTCTGAAAAAGTTATGGAATCAAGCCTTTAAGAGAAGCTTCGGTGTAGTTGAATCAAATGCGAAGCTGGAATGGAAGGTCCCTGAATCTCTGCATCCCAGATTGTGAATCTTTTCAGGGCTGTCTTTCTCTTCTTTCATCCTGTAGTATACAAAAGTTAAAAGCAACATATTGTTCTGTAAATACATTCAAATGGAGTGTGCAGGGTGTGCAAATTGATTAATGAAAAATAAAGATCACTGCCTTTCTTTAGGTTAGTGTGATCACATAAACTGTAATATAACTTTGTATACATGCCATTGTAAAGGATGGTATGTAATAAGTCGTGAGAAATTTGTACGTAGTAAGTGTTATTGGCTATGTATAGACATTTTAGTCTCAGCCAGGCCCAGAGATGTCTCCATATGCATAGACATAAACATCCCCCCTTATACATCACATATTTTGTTGATTATGTTAGTCTCCCTTTTTCTTCTCTGTCGCCAAGGTCTTCCTTTATTATATCTGAGTTTTATCAACTTGAAAGGAACCCAAAACTTTTCTTTTCCTCTGGAAACAGACATAACACCTCTCCCAGCATAACACATTTTCCATTCTGATGTCAGAGTATCCTTAATATTAACAGGTTGTTTTAGATGAATAGCTTTTCCATAATCTAATGTCTTTCAGCAGCTGTGGTGTTTTGTTCATCAGCATTTAAAATTTTTAAGGTAAATAAAGCACTATGTAATCTATCTTTGGGGGTTCTTGTGGATCCCTATTTATTAAGCATCTCCTTTGGAGTTTGATTAGATCTTTCCACAATCACTTGTCCTGCAGGATTGTGTGATATACCTGTAACATGTTTTACATTATAATTTGTAAAAAACCGCTTCATCGTCATAGAGATATACATAGGGCCATTGTGCATTTTAATTTGTATGGGTATTCCCATAATGGTCATAACTTCTAATAAATGTGTAATTACAGAAGCAGCTTTTTTAGAGGCTAAGGCTGAATGAATATGTGTCTATAGTATGGTGCACATATTATAGTTTACCAAACTATAAAATGGAAGACATCCATTTGCCAAATGTCACTTCTTTGGGCACCCGTAAAGTTCGGGTAGGCAATGGCATTTGGTTATATAATGAGCAAGTAGGACATTGTCTCACAATTTTCTCCGCTTGTTGTCAAGTGATAGAGAATTGTTTCTTTAAACCTTTGTTGTAAATGTGCCGACCACCCAAGTCTCTGAAGACCCACTTGGAGGTGAAATTTTTTGTCTAAAAATATTTCTGTAAGCCAGCTAGGTTCTCTGCTGAAATTTGCAGCCTCGATGTTTCATGAGAAAAGGAGACCTTTGCCTCGGGATGAGGCACTGTGTGTGAACAGCAGTCCTGCTGGAATCACTGGCTGCTGCTCACTCTGGGGGATGCCCTGAGCGAGGGGAAGGACTCCAGGAGTCCATCTGAGGTGGGGAGTGTACTCCCTTGACCTTCTGCATTTCTGAAGCCCTGAGCAAGGGGAAGGACTCCAGGAGTCCTTCTGAGGTGGGGAGTGTACTCCCTTGACCTTCTGCATTTCTGAAGCCCTGAGCAAGGGGAAGGACTCCAGGAGTCCTTTTGAGGTGGGGAGTGTACTCCCTCGACCATCTGCGTTTCTGAGTTGGTTTTGTCTGTTTGATGGAAAACAGGCATCTGTCAATGTGTGTTTGTTTTTTGTGTTTGTTTTCAGGTATTTGTCAGTGTGTGTGTGCGTGTTTTGTGTCTGTTTTCCGTGATGTTGGACGGACTGTAACGACCCCCCCTAAGTTTGACTTTAGACCACTGGACTGAAGTTAGATCAAGGGCCCATAATCTTTCAGTAGAAACTAAGAAGGGACCTTGGCAGACTTTCTGGGTCTCTGAGTTGCCGACTTTTAATGTAAAATGGTCACTGGAGGGGACTTTTGGTTTGACTCTTATCTTTGAAGTTAAAGCCATTGTTTTTCAGAGCAGACCTGGGTTCCACCCGGATCAACAGCCTTACCTCATTCAGAATTCACCGCCATAAATCAAACCATGGATTCCCCCACGCCTCTCAGAGCCCTCCCCTGGCTGCTCCCATGCAGACGAGTGGGTCAGCATAGTGTCCTCGCTTCCTGCCCTAAGAAGCAGTCCCTGGACCTGGCTCTGAGATTGCTAAAGGCACAGTCTGAGGACCGAGGACCTGCAGCTGGGACCCGGAGCCAAGCCCAGAGTCCCCCAGCAGATGAAGCTCCTGACACCACTTCTGCCTTTTCCTTTGGGAGCTGTGGGCAACCCACCCACAGACAGGCAGTCTCTGCACACCCTCCAATATTGGCCTTTCTCATTGGCTGATCTGTACAATTGGAATGCTGGGTTCCCTATGGACCGGCCAGATTAGAACTACAACATGGCTCAAGGTAAGGAAAGGTTGACAGTTTACCAGCCGGGCTCTAGTCTAAAGGGAGAAATGAGATGCCCCACCAATTTGGCTAA
Source organism: Mus caroli (assembly GCF_978045245.1). Lineage (NCBI taxonomy): Eukaryota > Metazoa > Chordata > Mammalia > Rodentia > Muridae > Mus > Mus caroli. The sequence goes on along the minus strand of NW_028227261.1, from coordinate 142,597,880 downwards.
GGTAAGAAAAGTGATGCATGGCCCTACAGAGCCCCCGTCTGTTTTTCTAGAAAGATTGATAGAAGCTTATAGATACTACACTCCTTTTAACCCGACCTCTGAGGGTCAACAAGCTGCAGTTGCTAATGCTTTTAAGGATTACATGCCATGGCTTTACAAGATTTAGTTAAGGAGGCAGAGAAGGTGTATCACAAGAGAGAAACAGAGGGAACGTGAAGGAAGGAACAGGCCAGAGAATAGACAGATAGGGTACCTGGGCAACAAGGAACCCAGACCTGAAGGAAGAAGATCTGTCCAGAAGATTTTAGAGAAGGACCAATGTGAAGGGCCCCTAAGGTCCTGACTCTGAAAGATGATGAATAGGGGAGATGGGGCTCGGACCCTCTCTCTGAGCCTCGGGTAACCCTGATGGAGGAAGAGACTCCCATGGACTTTTTAATTGACACAGGGGCAGAACATTCTGTGTTGAAACATTCACTGAGAAAATTTAAAAAAATAAATAAATAAAAGAACCATAGTGATTGGAGCCACTGGTCAGAAACAATACCCCTGGACCACTGCATGCACTGTAGATCTGGGGAAAGTGAGTCATTCCTTCTTGGTCATTCCTGAGTGTCCCACACCGCTTCTAGGAAGAGATCTTCTGACTAAATTAAAGGCCCAGATCAGATTTACCCAAGAAGGGCCGAGGGTAACTTGGGAATCTCCCACCTCCGTAGTCTTAGCCCTGCAGCTTGAGGAAGAATAGGATTGGTTGACTGCTTTCCCTAGATCATGGGCAGAGACTGGAGGCATGGAAATGGCTGTCAGAGTTCCCCCTGTGTTGTGGGACTGAAGACGGATACAACCCCTATAGGAGTTCAACAATATCCAATGAGCCATGAAGCAAAAGATGGAATCAGGCCGCATATTCAGAGACTATTACAATTAGGTATTTTGGTACCTTGCCAGTCACCCTGGAATACTCCTTTACTGCCAGTAAAAAAACCTGGCACGAGTGGCTACTGACCAGTCAAAGACCTGAGAGAGGTCAATAAGAGGGTCTAAGATATTCACCCAACTATTCCTAATCCCTATAACTTCCTCAGCTCACTCCCTCCGGAGTGAAATTGATACATAAAACTCCCAGATAACTCTGCTTCAATATGTTGATGACTTGCTCCTTGCTGCAACCACGGAGAGAGAATGCTGGCAGGGGACCAAGAGATTGATAGCAGAACTGTGTGAGTTGGGTTACCAGGCCTCTGCTAAAAATGCCCAGCTATGTCAGATGGAAGTAGTCTACTTGGGATATACCCTCCGGGATGGAAAACGGTGGCTGACAGAGTCTAAAAAAGGACTGTGACTCAAATACCAACACCGGCTACTCCAAGACAGGTGAGAGAATTCTTGGGCACCGCTGGGTTCTGCAGACTTTGAATACCTGGGTTTGCAACACTGGCTGCCCCCCTGTATCCCCTGACCAAGGAAAGTGGGGAATTCAGATGGACATCAGAACATCAGAAAGCCTTTAAAAATATTAAAAAGGCCCTGCTGACTGCGTCAGCCTTGGCATTGCCAGATCTAACCAAGCCCTTCATCCTCTATGTTGATGAGAAGGCAGGGGTGGCCAGAGGAGTTCTTACTCAGGCTCTAGAACCGTGGAAGAGGCTGGTGGCATATTTGTCTAAGAAGCTGGACCCAGTGGCCAGCGGATGGCCCACGCGCTTAAAGGCCATTGCTGCAGTAGCCCTACTCGTTAAGGATGCTGACAAATTAACTCTGCGAAAGCAAATAACTGTGCTAGCCCCACACTCTCTTGAAAGAATCATCTGGCAGCCCCCAGACCTATGAATGACAAATGCCCGGATGACTCACTACCAGAGTCTGCTGCTGACTGAACGGGTCGTGTTTGCTCCTCCTGCTATTCTCAACCCTGCCTGCAAAGTGATCTACCTGACCAGCCATGGCCAGGTGTTCCAAACTGGTATACAGACAGAAGTAGTTTCCTAGTAGAAGTTTTTGAAGATACCTTTTCAGGATGGGTGGAGGCCTACCCAACAAAAGAGAAACTGCCAATGTTGTGGTTAAGAAAATCCTAGAAGAAATTTTTCCACGGTTTAGAATACCTAAGGTAATAGTGTCTGACAATGGACTCACCTTTGTTGCCCAGGTAAGTCAGGGACTGGCCATCCAACTGGGGATTGATTAGAAATTACATTGTGCTTATAAACCCCAGAGTTCAGGACAGGTTGAAAGGATAAATAGAACTCTAAAAAAAAAAAAAAAAAAAAAAAAACAAAAAAAAAACTTGACTAAATTAATCTTAGAGATTGGCAGGAAGTATTGGACAGCCCTCCTTCCCTTTGCCTTGTTTCGCGTCAGGAACACACTGGGAACATTTAAGCTCACTCCATATGAAATCCTGTATGGGGCGGGGGGAAGGCTCCCCTGCTCACTGAAGTAGATAGAGTGTTAGATCCTTTAAAATTTAACCCTGATTCTTCATTGTTTACATGCATGAAAGCCCTAGAAGTGGTCAGAAACAGCACCTGAGAGCAGCTCAAAGAGGCATACAAACCAGGAGACTTGATGATACCACACCAGTTCCAGGTGGGAGATGGAGTTCTCACCTGATGACATCAAGCTGAGAATTAAAACCTTGTTAGAAAGGCTCTTGCATCGTGCTGCTGACCACCCCCACTGCTGTCAAAGTAGAAGGCATCTCTGCTTAGATTCATGCCTCTCACATAAAGCAAGCGCCTGAAGAATAAATCCCCTTGGTTGACCACCCTCATTTCTACTCTGATAAACCCTCTAATAATTTTGCTCTTACTGCTGACATGTGGCCCGATAGTTCTTAATAAATTGGTGACCTTTATTAGAGAGAAGATTGGTGCTTTCCAGCTGTTAGTACTAAGAAAACAATACCAGTCTCTGCAGAACCTTGAAAAAGAGGTTGCAGTTTAGTTCTAAGATTAGAACTAGTAACTAGAAGAAGTGGGGAATGAAAGATCCTGACAGAATGTAAAAGGACACAGAAGACCTGAAATTGGCAAGATAGATGTCAGTGTTAGCAGAACTAGCTTCACTGATTTAGAAAAATAGAGGTGCACAATTCTCTGGCCACTCCTTGAACCTGTGTGTCTGCCAATGTTCTGACCAGGTGTGTGCCCATTGCTGCACCTTCATTAGACTCTTTCCTTGTACCCCTCCCATACCCATTTCTTGAGAATAGACGTTGTTTAGATCTGGAAATCCCCTACTCTCCCCCTTCTCCTCCCCCCCCCGAGGGCCTATAAAAAGTGGGACCTCTTTCCCCTTGGAGTCGACTCCTCTACCCCTGTGTGGGATATGAGTCATCCCCAGAGCTCTGGCTTTCCCCGAATAAAGCCTCATGTGGTTTGCAACAAGCTCGGTCTGTCGTGAGTTCTTGGGTGTCTGCTATTGTCCTTAGGCCTGAGCGAGGGGCACCTTTCTGAGTCTTTCAATACCACCACCAGAAATAACTGGGACAAGTAGGATCCAGGGGCTCAGGAACTCTACCTGAGCAGTCGCTCAGGTTCCTCCCAGTCTGCACTGGTTTACCTTGGAGGAAAACTGCAGCCAGACCCACAGCACTCAGGAGGCTCAAATCCTAAGCTCTCTAACATAGCCAGGATCTCAGAGGCACCTGGACTCCCAGAAACTCTGACATACCCACAATTTCAGGATCAGAAAGATCCCACATTCACAATTTCACAGAGACAAATGGACTATGAGGAGTTCTGACACAACCAGGATTACGGGAATGACAGGCTCCATTCAGATAGAAAGGGGAGGTAGCAATGGAAGCTCACAGTCAGCTATTGGATGGAAAACAGGGCCCCCAATGGAGGATCTAGAGAAAGCACCCAAGGAGCTAAAGGGGTCTGCAACCCTCTAGGTGGAACAACAATATGAACTAACCAGGACCCCCAGAGCTCGTGTCTCTAGCTGCATATGTAGCAGAAGATGGCCTAGTCGGCCATCATTGGGAAGAGTCCTCTTGGTCTTGCAAACTTTATATGCCTCAGTACAGGGGAACACAAGGGCCAAGAAGTAGGAATGGGTGGGTAGGGAAGTGGGGGTGGGGTATGGGGAACTTTTGGGATAGCATTTGAAATGTAAATGAGGAAAAGAAAAAAAAAGGAAAAAAGGGGGAAGTAGCACTAGAGATATTCATATGGTACGTGGCAAGCATAAGAACATAAGCAACAGAAATCAAGTTTCCATGGCATCAGAACCCAGTTCTCTCACCATAAGTACACCATCACACCAAAAAAGCAGGATTCAGATCTAAAATCACTTCTCATGATGATGATAGAGGACTTTGAGAAGGAAATAAATAATTCCCTTAAAAAAATACAGGAGAACACAGGTAAACAGAATCCCTTAAAGAGGAAGCACAAAAATCCCTTAAGGAATTACAGGAAAATAAACAGGCAAAGGAAGTGTTAAAAACTGTCTAGTATATAAAAATGGAAATAGAAACAAAGGAATCACAAAGGGAGATAACCCTGGAGGTAGAAAATCTATGAAAGAGATCAGGAGTCATGCACGCAAGCATCACGAACAGAATACAAGAGATAGAGGATCTTGGGGGCAGAAGATACCATAGAAAATATTGACACAACAGTCAGATGAAATGCAAAAAGCTCTTAACCCAAAACATCCAGGAAAACCAGGACACAATGAGAAGACCAAACCTAAGCATAATAGGTTTAGAAGCAAGCAAAAATTCCTAACTTAAAGGACCAGTAACTATCTTCAACAAAATTATAGAAGAAAACTTCCCTAATCTAAAGAAAGAAATGCCCATGAACATTCACGAAGCCTACAGAACTCCAAATAGATTGGACCAGAAAAAAAAAAAATTCCTCCTGTCACATGATAGTCAAAAACCAGATGCACAAAATAGAGAAAGAATATTAAAAGCAGTAAGGAAAAAGGTCAAGTGCATAAAGTCAGACCTATCAGAATTGCACCAGACTTCTCACCAGAGACTATGAAAGCTAGAAGATCCTGAGCAGATGTCATACAGACCCTAAAACAACATAAATGCCAGCCCAGAGTACTATACCCAGCAAAACTCAGTTACCATCAATGGAGAAACGAAGGTATTCCATGACAAAACCAAATTTACACAATATCTTTAATCCAGCCCTACAGAGGGTGAAAGATGGGAAACACCAACACAAGGAGGAAAAGTACACACTAGAAACCGCAAGAAAGTAATCTTTTGACAAACCTAAAATAAAATCGCCACATAAACATAATTCCACTTCTAACAACAAAAATAATAGGAAGTATCAATCACTTTTCCTTAATATCTCTTAACTTCAATGAATTCAATTACCAAATAATAAGACATAGACTAACAGACTGGATATGTAAACAGTACCCAGCATTTTGCTGGGTACAGGAAACATACCTTGTTGTTGAAGACAGACACTACCTGAGAGTAAAGGGCTAGAAAACAGTTTTCCAAGCAAATGGTCCTAATATATAAGCTGGAGTAGACATTCTAACATCATATAAAATCTACTCTCAACCAAAAGTTATCTAAAAGGATAAGGAAGGACACTTCATACTGGTCAAAGGAAAAATTTACCAAGATGAACTCTGAATTCTGAACATAAAAACTCCAAATGCAAGGCCAACCACTTTCATAAACTTTACTAAAGCTCAAAGCACACATCTCACCCCATACAATAATATTGGGAGGCTTCAAAACCCCACTCAGCAATAGATAGATTATGGAAACAGAAACTAGCCAGAGGCACAGTGAAATTAACAGAAGTTATGAACCAAATTTATCTTACATATTTATAAAACCTTTTGTGAAAACTCCAAAATTGACCATATAATTAGTCATAAAACAGGACTCAACAGATAAAAGATTGAAATAATCCCATGCATCCTATCAGATCACCAAGGACTAAGGCTAGTCTTGAAAACGAACAAACAAAAAAAGACACACAAGAAGGGCGTGGTGGTGCATGCCTTTAATCCCAGCACTCGGGAGGCAGAGGTAGGCGGATTTCTGAGTTCGAGGCCAGCCTGGTCTACAAAGTGAGTGCCAGGACAGCCAGGGCTACACAGAGAAACCCTGTCTCGAAAAACCAAAAAAAAAAAAAAAAAAAAAAAAAAAAAAAAAAAAAAAAAAAAAAAAAGACACACATACACATGGAAACTGAACAATGTTCTACTCAATGATAACTTGGTCAAGGAACAAATAAAGGAATTAAAGACTTTTTAGAATTTAATGAAAATGAAGACACATCATACCAAAACCTATGGAACACAATGAAAGTGTTAAGAGGAAAACTCAGCTCTTAAGTGCCTCCAAAAAGAAACTGGAGTGAGTGTACACTAGCAGCTTGACAGCACATCTGAAAGATCTAAAACAAAAGGAAGCAAATACACCCAAGAGAATACAGCAAGAAATAATCAAACTCAGGGCTGAGATCAACCAATTAGAAAACAAAGAATTATACAAAGAGAGAGAGACAGAGAGAGACAGAGAGAGCGAAAGAAAGAAAATAGAAAGAAAGAAAGAAAATAGAAAGAAAGAAAGAAAGAAAGAAAGAAAGAAAGAAAGAAGGAAAGAAAGAAAGAAAAGAAAAATCAACAAAACCAGGAGCTGGTTCTTTGAGAAAATCAACATGATAGATAAATCCTTAGCCAGACTAGCCAGAGGGTCCAGAGACAGTATCCAAAGTAATTAAAACAGAAATGAAAAGGCACAGATAATAGAAACCATAGATCCTACCATCAGATCCTATTACAAACATTTATACTTAACTACATCGGAAAATATGGATGAAATGGATAATTTTCAAGACATATACCAGGTGCCAAATTTAAAACAGGATCAGAAAAACCACCTGTGACACAAGCCTTTAATCCCAGCACTCAGGAGGAAGAGGCAGGTGGATTTCTGAGTTGCAGGTCAGCCTGGTCTACAAAGTGAGTTCCAGGACAGCCAGGGCTATACAGAGAAACGCTGTCTCAAAAAAAACCAAAACAAAAAACAAACCAAAAACAAAAACAAAAAAACATCTATACAGTCCCATAATACCTAAAGTAATAGAAGCAGTCATTAATAGTCTTCCAACCAAAAAAGTCCCAGTACCAGATGCGTTTAGTGGAGGATTCTATCATACCTTCAAAGAAGAACTAATACCGATATTCTTCAAACTATTCCTCAAAATAGAAACAGAAGGAATGCTATCGAATTCATTTTATGAATCTACACTTGTTTATACCTAAACAACATCAAGACCCAAGAAAGAGAACTTCAGACCAATCACCTTATAAACATTGATGCAAAAATAATAAAATTCTTGCCAACCAAATCCAAGAACACATCAAAATGATCTTTCACCACAATCAAGTAGGCTTTATCCCAAGGATTCAGGGATGGTTCAATATACGGAAATCTTTCAACCTAATCCATTATATAAAGTAAAAAAAAAAGAAAAAGAAAAAAGAAAAAAGAAAAAAAACCATAAGAGGTAAAAAGCATTTGACAAAATTCAGCATCCCTTCATGTTAAAATTGATTGAACTATCAGGAATTCATGACCCCTACCTAAACATTCTAAAAACCAATATACAGCAAGCCAATAGCCAACATCAAACTAAATGGAGAGTAACTTGAAGGAATCCTACTAAAATTGGACTAGACAAGGCTGCCCACTCTCTACCTACCTATTCAATATAGTACATGAAGTTCTAGCTAAAGCAATTAGACAACACAAGGAGTTCAAATGGATACAAATTGGAAAGGAAGAAGTCAAGCTATCCCTATTTGCAGATGATATGATAGTATACTTAAGTGACCCCAAAAGTTCCACTATTGAAATAAACCTGATAAACAACTTCAGCAAAGTGGCTGGATATAAAATTAACTCAAATTGAAAGAGTTAATGAAAGAGTGAACTCTCTTACCCCTCCCATCCGGAGACTGTTCCCGGAGCACTCCTGAACTTTTTACCCCAAGGTACCCCCTCCCAATTGGAAACTGCTCCAGGAACATTTTTTAGATAAGGGGTCTCCTAGAAAGAACCTAGTCCTACCCCTCCTAACTGAAGACTATGCCAAGAACATTTTTGAGATAGGGGCCTCCTGTACTATCCCAGAATGTTCCAAATTGCCAAAATATAGGACACGACCCCTTGGTTATGTAAAGCCCCTTGGCAAAGCCCCCTGGTTACGAAAAGTCTCTTGGAAAGTCCCTGAGAATAACCTTTGGCAGAACTCTTTAATGACGCACATTTGTACTTTCCTTACCCTGTTCCCCTTTACCCCTTCTCCTATAAAAGCCTGTGACAAATCTGGGCAAAGGGTCGAAGCTCATCTGCACCTTGATGAGTGCATGGGTTTCGACCCCAGAGGCCTCTGGTCCATGTGCTTGCTTGTTGCTGCTTCATAAAATCTTACTCTCTGCATCTTGAGTTCGGTCTCAGTGTCTTCTTGGGTGCGCGGCTGACCCGGGGCTTGAGTGAGTGCCTCCCTTTGGGAGTCTTAGAGTCTTTCATTTGGTGCGTTGGCCGGGAATCAGCGCGTCTACCCAGAGGTCCTGGACCCACTCAGAAGTAAGATTTACTGTTCTGCTTTGGTCTGGTGTCTGTGTTCTGTTAATTTCTGAAAGGCCAGGAAGGCCATTCTGTATGAGCGATCGCTGTTTCGGTTTTGCAGACGCTCAGTGTGCAATGTGCACAGTGAGACCGCGCTCCGGGTAGGAGCGTAGGGTGTGGACAAAAGACAGACGTGTCCAGGAGGTGTCCACCGTCTGTGCGCCCTGGGAGACGTCCCAGGAGGACAAGGGGAGGACTAAGGACGCTTAGTGGACCCCTCTGTGCGAGATCGTGGGTTAGAGTCCCACCTCGTGCTTCAGGTTGCGAGATCGTGGGTTCGAGTCCCACCTCGTGCTTTGGTTCTTTCTTTGTCTGTCCAGTCTTGTGTCTGCTCTTGTCTTGTCTGCCATTATTTTAGAAATGGGACAATCTACCTCCTCTCCCCTGTCTCTAACTTTGGTGCATTGGGGAGAGGTGAGGGAAAGGGCTCACAACCAGTCGGTGGAGGTAAAGAAGGGTCCTTGGCAGACCTTCTGCACTTCCGAGTGGCCGACATTTGGAGTGGGCTGGCCACCAGAGGGTGCTTTTGACTTGTCACTAATCGCTGCTGTCAGGCAAATTGTTTTTCAGGAAGAAGGAGGTCACCCTGATCAGATCCCTTACATTGTGACTTGGCAGAGTCTTGTTCAGTTTCCACCTCCGTGGGTCAAGCCTTGGATTCCAAATTCTTCGAAACTGACGGTTGCGATTGCCCAGTCTGACACGGCCGAAAAATCCAGTCCCTCAGCACCCCCCAAGATTTATCCGGAGGTTGACGACCTCCTCTGGATGGATTCCCAACCTCCCCCTTACCCTCCTCCCCAGCAGCCGCCTGCGGCTGCCCCGCCGCAGGGACCAATAGTGAGAGGGGCTCAGGGACCGGCGGGGGGAACTAGGAGCCGCCGAGGCCGGAGTCCCGGGGAGGAGGGAGGACCGGACTCAACAGTCGCCTTGCCACTTAGAGCACATGTGGGGGGGCCAGCGCCAGGACCTAATGATCTCATTCCTTTGCAATACTGGCCTTTTTCCTCTGCGGATTTATACAATTGGAAAACTAACCACCCTCCTTTCTCAGAAAACCCCTCTGGGCTTATTGGGCTCCTTGAGTCCCTTATGTTCTCCCATCAACCCACTTGGGATGATTGTCAGCAACTTTTGCAGGTCCTCTTCACCACGGAGGAGAGAGAAAGAATTCTGCTGGAAGCCAGGAAGAATGTCCTGGGACAAGATGGGACTCCTACTAATCTCCCCAATCTCATAGACGAATCCTTCCCCTTGACTCGTCCTAATTGGGACTACAACACTGCGGAAGGTAGGGAGCGTCTCACGGTCTACCGCCGGACTCTAGTGGCGGGGCTCAAAGGGGCTGCAAGGCGACCCACTAATTTGGCCAAGGTAAGAGAAGTCCTTCAGGGACCAGCGGAGCCGCCCTCTGTTTTCTTAGAACGACTAATGGAGGCTTACAGGAGATATACACCGTTTGATCCTTCTTCAGAGGGTCAGAAAGCAGCTGTGGCTATGGCTTTCATTGGTCAGTCTGCTTCTGATATTAAGAGAAGGTTACAGAGATTAGAGGGGCTCCAAGATTATACTTTGCAGGATTTAGTAAAAGAAGCTGAAAAAGTGTATCATAAGAGGGAGACAGAGGAAGAAAAGCGAGAGAGAGAAAAAAGGGAGATGGAAGAGAGAGAGAATCGGCGTGATCGCCGCCAGGAGAGAAATTTAACTAGAATTTTGGCCACAGTGGTAGGTGCAAAAAAGGCAGAAAAAGAACAGTTAGGGTACCTGGGCAACAGGGCAAGAAGACTTCCACGGGAACAGAAACTCCAACTTGAAAGAGACCAGTGTGCATGTTGTAAAGAGAAAGGACATTGGGCCAGAGAGTGCCCCAAAAGGAAGCCAAAGGAACCCAAGGTGTTGATTATGAAAGAAGATTAGGGAAGTCGGGGCTCGGATCCCCTCCCTGAGCCTAGGGTAACACTTTCTGTGGAGGGGACTCCTGTTAATTTTTTAATAGACACAGGAGCAGAACACTCAGTCTTGACTAAACCGTTGGGACAATTAGGAAGCAAAAAGACCATGGTAATAGGAGCTACTGGCAGTAAATTTTACCCCTGGACTACTAAGAGAGTTTTGGAAGTAGGAAAAAATCAAGTAACTCACTCTTTTCTTGTGATTCCTGAATGCCCTGCGCCCCTTCTGGGACGAGACTTGTTGACTAAACTTAAAGCACAAGTCCAGTTCACCTCAAAAGGACCAGAAGTCACCTGGGGAGAGACCCCTATAGCATGCCTGGTTTTAAATTTAGAAGAAGAATATCGCCTCCATGAGCAGGGTCCTAAACAGTTACCAGACCCTGAATGGCTGTCCGCTTTTTCTGAAGTATGGGCTGAACAGGCAGGAATGGGATTAGCTAAACAAGTGCCTCCGGTCGTGGTAGAGTTAAAAGCCGATGCCTCCCCTGTCTCGATCAAGCAGTACCCTATGAGTAAGGAAGCTAAAGAAGGCATCCGGCCGCATATTCAGAGACTAATAGAGCAAGGAATTTTGGTGCCTTGCCAATCTCCTTGGAACACTCCTCTCCTGCCAGTGCGGAAGCCTGGGACTAATGATTATCGACCAGTGCAAGATTTAAGAGAGGTTAATAAGAGAGTGCAGGACATTCACCCTACTGTTCCAAATCCTTACAACTTATTAAGTTCCCTCCCACCAGAGCGGACTTGGTACACTGTTTTGGACTTAAAAGATGCCTTTTTCTGCCTCCGATTACACCCTAATAGCCAGCCACTGTTCGCTTTTGAGTGGAGGGACCCAGAAGGAGGATATACAGGCCAGCTGACATGGACCAGGTTGCCCCAAGGATTCAAGAACTCTCCTACTCTTTTTGATGAAGCACTTCACCGTGACCTTGCATCTTTCAGGGCGCAGAATCCTCAGATTTCTCTCTTACAGTATGTAGATGACTTGCTAATTGCAGCCTCAACACAGGAACTGTGCCTTGAAGGAACCAAGAGGCTCCTGAATGAACTGGGTGAGTTAGGGTATCGGGTATCAGCAAAGAAAGCCCAGCTATGCCGTACTGAGGTGACCTACTTAGGGTACACTCTCCGGGAAGGAAAGCGGTGGCTCACTGAGGCCAGAAAACAAACTGTGATGCTGATCCCAACCCCTACCACCCCGCGCCAAGTACGTGAGTTTCTGGGGACAGCGGGCTTCTGCAGACTCTGGATACCAGGGTTCGCAACACTAGCAGCCCCTCTATATCCACTTACTAAAGAAAAAGTCCCGTTCACTTGGACTGAGGAACACCAAAAAGCCTTTGACAGCATAAAGGCAGCCCTGCTTGCAGCCCCCGCTCTGGCTTTGCCAGATCTGACTAAGCCCTTCACCCTATATGTTGATGAGCGAGCTGGAATAGCTCGTGGGGTTTTGACTCAGACTCTGGGGCCCTGGAAGCGGCCAGTGGCCTATTTATCTAAAAAGCTCGACCCAGTTGCCAGCGGCTGGCCTTCTTGCCTGAAGGCCATTGCTGCAGTGGCTCTGCTTATTAAAGACGCTGACAAACTTACTCTGGGTCAGCATGTGACTGTGATCGCCCCCCATGCTCTGGAGAGTATTGTACGTCAGCCCCCTGACCGGTGGATGACTAATGCTCGGATGACCCACTACCAGAGTTTGTTGCTAAATGATCGAGTAACTTTTGCTCCACCTGCTATCCTCAATCCTGCTACCCTCCTCCCCTTGGCGGATGACTCCACTCCTGTACATCAATGTGCTGATATCTTGGCTGAGGAAACTGGAACGAGGAGAGATCTAACTGATCAGCCTTGGCCGGGTGTGCCTGCCTGGTACACAGATGGCAGCAGCTTTGTGGTGGAGGGAAAAAGGAAAGCAGGAGCGGCGATAGTAGATGGAAAACAGGTAATTTGGGCGAGTAGTCTTCCAGAAGGAACTTCGGCTCAGAAGGCTGAACTTATAGCACTAACCCAAGCCCTGCGGTTGGCTGAAGGTAAGGCAATTAACATTTACACTGACAGCCGATATGCTTTCGCTACAGCTCATATTCATGGGGCCATCTACCAACAGAGGGGGCTACTTACCTCGGCAGGAAAAGACATTAAAAACAAAGAAGAGATTCTAGCCCTCTTAGAGGCTATACATATGCCAAAAAAAGTGGCCATTATCCATTGTCCGGGACACCAAAAGGGTCAGGATCCTGTGGCCCAAGGAAACCAGATGGCTGATGTAGCAGCAAAGCAGGCAGCTCAGGGGGTGATGGCTTTGGCAGGAAAAAGTGGGCCTTCGTCAGGACCCTCACCAGTGACTCATCCTAATTGCAATTGTATATTCTGTCAGAGGCAAGCTGCTCTAGAAACAGCAGTCTTGGTGGAAGGAGGACCTCGTCAAGAGGCACGCCAGGACAAAAAAGAAGAGTATGATATCAGGGAGCTCATCTGGACTGCGGACCAGCTTCCCTATTTTTCCCAAGCACGTATCAAGCTACCTGCCAGAGAGGGAAGAGAATTTGTCCAGAAACTGCATCAATTCACCCATTTAGGGGTTGACAAACTCTTGAGACTTATTAAAAATTCCAGATATCAGATCCAAGAATTAAATAGGGTGGTGCAACAGGTAGTGGAGTCCTGTCGAGCTTGTGCGCTCACTAATGCTGCCCGGCCTTATAAAGAACAAGGAAAGAGACAACGGGGGGATCGCCCAGGAGTTTACTGGGAAGTGGATTTTACTGAAATTAAACCAGGAATGTATGGTAACAAGTACCTGCTGGTATTTGTAGACACTTTTTCAGGGTGGGTAGAGGCCTTTCCCACCAAGACTGAAACTGCCAAGGTAGTGACTAAGAAGATCCTTGAAGAAATCCTACCCCGGTTTGGGATTCCTAAGGTAATTGGCTCAGACAACGGGCCCGCATTTGTTGCCCAGGTAAGTCAGGGATTGGCCACACAATTGGGGATTGATTGGAAATTACACTGTGCTTATAGACCCCAAAGCTCAGGACAGGTAGAAAGAATGAATAGAACTCTAAAAGAGACCCTAACCAAATTAGCTATTGAGACCGGTGGTAAGGACTGGGTGACCCTCCTTCCCTTTGCGCTCCTTAGGGTCCGAAACACCCCTGGACGTTTCGGTCTTACTCCTTATGAAATTCTACATGGGGGACCACCCCCCTTAACTGAGTTTGGCGGGACATTGGATCCCTGTGTTGACTCTTCCTCACCCTCTGCTCTGTTTACCCATTTAAAGGCCTTGGAGGTTGTCAGAACACAGATCTGGGATCAGATCAAAGAAGCTTATGCACCGGGGACTACAACAGTGCCCCACGGGTTCCAGGTTGGAGATTCGGTCCTCGTCAGACGACATCGAGCTGGCACTCTCGAGCCTCGGTGGAAAGGACCATACCTGGTGCTGTTAACAACCCCCACAGCAGTAAAGGTAGACGGAATCGCCGCCTGGATCCACGCCTCCCATGTCAAGAAGGCTCCCAGCCAGGAAAGAGGCAACCATGAAGACAATTGGACAGTGGCAACTACTGACAATCCTCTTAAACTTCGCTTGTGTCGCGGGCGCCACCCTAAGCCTAGGGAACCACAACCCTCATGCCCCAGTTCAGCAGTCTTGGGAAGTGCTTAATGGGGAGGGAAACATTGTATGGGCCATCCTTGCAGTCCTTCTCCCTTGGACTTGGTGGCCTGATCTTACTCCTGACATCTGTAGACTAGCAGTAGGATCTCCCAATTGGGACCTCCCCGATCATACTGATCTTGTTAAACCACCCCCTGAACAGCAGTGCGTTCCCAGTGGGATAGGGAGCAACTATGGATGTTCAGGGCAGTTCTACCGAGCTAATCTTAGAGCTGCACATTTTTATGTTTGCCCTGGTCAGGGTCAGAACGGAAGGCTTCAACAAGAATGTGGAGGGGCATCAGATTATTTTTGTGGTAAATGGACATGTGAAACAACAGGGGATGCCTACTGGAAGCCTTCCTCTAATTGGGACCTGATCACGGTAAAACGAGGTAGTGGTTATGATGGGCCGGACCAAGGAGAAAGGAACTCCTATAAATATCCAGAGAGTGGGTGCGCTCTTAAAAACAGCCCCCCAGGACCATGCAAGGGTAAATACTGCAACCCCTTACTTATAAAATTCACCGAAAAAGGGAAACAAAATCGGTTAAGTTGGTTTAAAGGAAATAGGTGGGGTTTGCGCATATACATTCCACCAAGAGACCCTGGGTTCATTTTTACAATCAGGTTGACAGTAAAAGAATTGGCAGTAACCCCCATAGGGCCCAATAAAGTCATTACAGAACAGGGTCCCCCAATAGTACCAGCCCCCCCCCCCCCACAAGTCCCGGCTGTACCAGTTCCACCAACTCCACGGCCCAGAACAGCAAGACCTTCTCTAGGGACTAATACTTCCCTCATGAGGATGACCTTGGCTTCCCCATCGTCCCTAGACACAGAAAGCCGTCTGGTCAGCCTAGTCCAAGGAGCTTTTTTGTGTTGAATAGAACAAATCCTAATATGACTCAATCATGTTGGTTATGCTATGCCTCTAGGCCCCCTTATTATGAAGGAATTGCTCAGATCAGGACTTATAACACTACTTCAGATCATTCTCAATGCCTTTGGGGAAAACAGAAAGCTGACTCTGGAAGCAGT
Source organism: Mus caroli (assembly GCF_978045245.1). Classification (NCBI taxonomy): domain Eukaryota; kingdom Metazoa; phylum Chordata; class Mammalia; order Rodentia; family Muridae; genus Mus; species Mus caroli. The sequence continues at coordinate 142,582,579 of NW_028227261.1, read as the reverse complement.
TTCAGGAAGTGGGCTCTGTTTAGGCCAGGCGCCTCAGGATAAACGGCACCTTTGTAATCGGACCCAGAACATCCAGCCTAGCAAGGGTGGTCAGTATCTGGTGCCTCCCATAGACACAGTATGGGCTTGCAATACCGGTCTCACTCCTTGTGTATCTATATCTGTTTTTAATAGTTCCAAAGACTTCTGCATTTTAGTTCAGCTTATTCCTAGACTCCTATATCATGATGATAGCTCCTTTTTAAATAAGTTTGATCATCGGGTCCGTTGGAAAAGAGAGCCCATTACCTTAACCCTGACAGTACTTTTGGGATTGGGAGTAGCAGCGGGAGTAGGTACGGGGACCGCTGCCTTAATTCAGACCCCCCAATACTATGAAGAATTACGTACAGCTATGGACATTGATATTAGAACTATAGAACAGTCTATAACTAAATTAGAAGAATCTTTAACTTCCCTGTCTGAAGTAGTGCTGCAAAATAGGAGGGGATTAGACTTATTATTCCTTAAAGAAGGAGGACTTTGTGCTGCCCTAAAAGAAGAATGTTGTTTTTATGTTGATCATTCAGGAGTAATCAAAGACTCTATGGCCAAACTTAGAGAACGCCTGGATATGCGTAAAAGAGAAAGAGAAAGCCAACAAGGATGGTTCGAAAGCTGGTTTAATAAGTCCCCTTGGCTTACCACTCTCCTCTCCTCCATAGCAGGACCCTTAATTACACTTATGCTTTTGCTCACTTTTGGCCCCTGCATTCTTAATAAGTTAGTGGCTTTTATCAGAGAATAAATGCAGTGCAAGTTATATCGGGTCCTGCAGGAAGCCAGTACCCAGCTCTAAGATTAGAGCTTGTCCCTAAAAGAAGGGGGGAATGAAAGAGTTAATGAAAGAGTGAACTCTCTTACCCCTCCCATCCGGAGACTGTTCCCGGAGCACTCCTGAACTTTTTACCCCAAGGTACCCCCTCCCAATTGGAAACTGCTCCAGGAACATTTTTTAGATAAGGGGTCTCCTAGAAAGAACCTAGTCCTACCCCTCCTAACTGAAGACTATGCCAAGAACATTTTTGAGATAGGGGCCTCCTGTACTATCCCAGAATGTTCCAAATTGCCAAAATATAGGACACGACCCCTTGGTTATGTAAAGCCCCTTGGCAAAGCCCCCTGGTTACGAAAAGTCTCTTGGAAAGTCCCTGAGAATAACCTTTGGCAGAACTCTTTAATGACGCACATTTGTACTTTCCTTACCCTGTTCCCCTTTACCCCTTCTCCTATAAAAGCCTGTGACAAATCTGGGCAAAGGGTCGAAGCTCATCTGCACCTTGATGAGTGCATGGGTTTCGACCCCAGAGGCCTCTGGTCCATGTGCTTGCTTGTTGCTGCTTCATAAAATCTTACTCTCTGCATCTTGAGTTCGGTCTCAGTGTCTTCTTGGGTGCGCGGCTGACCCGGGGCTTGAGTGAGTGCCTCCCTTTGGGAGTCTTAGAGTCTTTCAAAATAAATCCATAGCCTTCCTCTACTCAAAGGATAAACAGGCTGATATAGTAATAGGGAAACAACACCATTCTCAATAGTCACAAATAATATTACATACCATGGTGTGACTCTAACCAAGCAAGTGAAAGCTCTTAGGACAAGACCTTCGCAGGGCGTGGTGGCGCAAGCCTTTAATCCCAGCACTCCCGAGGCAGAGGCAGGCGGATTTCTGAGTTCGAGGCCAGCCTGGGCTACAGAGTGAGTTCCAGGACAGCCACTACTACACAGAGAAACCCTGTCTCGAAAAAACCAAAAAAAAAAAAAAAAAAAAAAAAAAAAAAGACCTTCAAGTCTCTGAAGTAAGAAATCAAAGCTCTTTTTTTAAAAAAAGAAAAAAAAATAAAATAAAGATCTCCCATGCTCATGGATTGGCAGGATTGATATAGTAAAAATGGCCATCCTCCCAAAAGCAATCTATAGATTCAATGACATCCCCATCAAAATTCCAAGTCAATTCATAGAGTTAGAGCAATTTGCAAATTCCTTTGGAATAACAAAACAAACAAACAAACAAACAAGATAGGGAAAAGTGCTTTGAACAATAATAGAACTGGGGGAATCACTATCCATGATCTCCAGCTGTAGTATAGAGTAATAATGATAAAAACTGTATGGTACTGGTACAGAGATAGGCAGGAAGATCAATGGAATAGAACTGAAGACCCAGAAATAAATCCACATACATATTGTCACTTGATATTTGACAAATGAGTTAAAACCATCCAGTGGAAAAAGGCATTTTTAACAAGTGGTCCTGGTTCAACTGGCGTTCAGCATGTAGAAAATCGCAAATCGACCCATTCTTTTTCTTGTACATACATCAAGTCCAAGTGTATCAAGAACCTTCATGTAAAAACAGATACACTGAAACTTTCAGAGGAGAAAGTGGGGAAGAACCCACACATGGGCACAGGGGAAAAAAATCTTAAACAGAACACCAATGGCTTATGCTCTAATATCAACAATAGATAAATGGGACATCATAAGATTGGAAGGCTTCTATAAGGTAAAAGACTATCAATAGGACAAAAAGGCAACCAACAGATTGGGCAAAGATCTTTACCCACCCCACATCCGATGTAACCATTGTACTAATCTAACAAAACAGCCATTTAACCAAAATTAATCAAGAGAAATAATACTCATTAAAGGGAAACATTCACCAAGATGATGTCTCAATCCATTTTCCAAATGCAAGGGCACTCACATTTGTAAAAGAAACATTATTAAAGATTAAATCACACATTGAACCCCACACATTAATAGTGGGAGACTTCCACACCCCACTTTCAACAATGGACAGCACATTCAGACAGTAGTAAACAGGGAAATAATGGACATAACAGACATTATGACTCAAATGGACCTAAAAGATATTTTCAGAACATTTCATTCAAACACAAAACAATGTACCTTCTAACCAACTCACAGAACCTTCACCAAAATTGAACATATACTTAGTCACAAAGCAAGACTCAGAAGATACAAGAAAATCAAAATAAATCCTTGTATTTTTTTTAAAAAGATTTATTTATTTATTTATTTAGTATTTGTGAGTAAACTGTACGTGCCTTCAGACATTTTCTCTCTCTCTGGCCAAAAGGTTTATTTATTTATTAATTATATATAAATTATATATTTATATATTATAAATTATATATTATACTGTTATCAGACACCCCAGAAGAGGGCATCAGATTTCATTAGAGATAGTTTCAGCCACCATGTGGTTGCTGGGATTTTAACTCAGGACGATCAGGAATTCATGGCCCCTAACTAAACATGCTAAAAAGCAATATACAGCAAGCCAATAGCCAACATCAAACTAAATGGAGAGAAACTCAAAGGAATCCCACTAAAATTGAACTAGACAAGGCTGCCCACTCTCTACCTACCTATTCAATATAGTACATGAAGTTCTAGTTAAAGCAATAAGACAACACAAGGACTTCAAATGGATACAAATTGGAAAGGAAGAAGTCAAGCTATCCCAATTTGCAGATGATATGATAGTATACTTAAGTGACCCCAAAAGTTCCACTATTGAACTAAACCTGATAAACAACTTCAGCAAAGTGGCTGGATATAAAATTAACTCAAGAACTGGGATTAGATCTTCTTTGAAGGTCTGATAGAACTCTGCACTAAACCAATCTGGTCCTGGGCTTTTTTTAGTTGGGAGACTATTAATGACTGCTTCTATTTCTTTGGGGGATATAGGGCTGTTTAGATCATTAACCTGATCTTGATTCAACTTCGGTACCTGGTATCTGTCTAGGAACTTCTCCATTTCATCCAGGTTCTCCAGTTTTGTTGAGTATAGCCTTTGGTAGAAGGATCTGACGGTGTTTTGGATGTCTTCAGGATCTGTTGTTATGTCTCCTTTTTCATTTCTGATTTTGTTAATTAGGATGCTTTCCCTGTGCCCTCTAGTGAGTCTGGCTAAGGGTTTATGTATCTTGTTGATTTTCTCAAAGAACCAGCTCCTTGATTGGTTGATTCTTTGAATAGTTTTTCTTGTTTCCACTTGGTTGATTTCACCCCTGAGTTTGATTATTTCCTGCCGTCTACTCCTCTTGGGTGAATTTGCTTCCTTTTGTTCTAGTGCTTTTAGGTGTGTTGTCAAGCTGCTAATGTGTGCTTTCTCTAGTTTCCTTTTGGAGGCGCTCAGAGCTATGAGTTTTCCTCTTAGAAATGCTTTCATTGCGTCCCATAAGTTTGGGTATGTTGTGGCTTCATTTTCATTGAACTCTAAAAAGTCCTTAATTTCTTTCTTTATTCCTTCCTTGACCAAGGTATCATTGAGAAGAGTGTTGTTCAGTTTCCACGTGAAGGTTGGCTTTCTATTATTTATTTTGTTATTGAAGATCAGCCTTAGTCCATGGTGATCTGATATGATGCATGGGACAATTTCAATATTTTTATATCTGTTGAGGCCTGCTTTGTGACCAATTATGTGGTCAATTTTGGAGAAGGTACCATGAGGTGCTGAGAAGAAGGTATATCCTTTTGTTTTAGGATAGAATGTTCTGTAGATATCTGCCAGATCCATTTGATTCATAATTTCTGTTAGTTTCACTGTGTCCCTGTTTAGTTTCTGTTTCCATGATCTGTCCATTGGTGAAAGTGGTGTGTTGAAGTCTCCCACTATTATTGTATGAGGTGCAATGTGTGCTTTGAGATTTACTAAAGTTTCTTTAATGAATGTGGCTGCCTTTGTATTTGGAGCATAGATATTCAGGATTGATAGTTCCTCTTGGAGGATTTTACCTTTGATGAGTATGAAGTGTCCCTCCCTGTCTTTTTTAATGACTTTGGGTTGGAAGTCAATCTTATCAGATATTAGAATGGCTACTCCAGCTTGTTTCTTCATGCCATTTGCTTGGAAAATTGTTTTCCAGCCTTTCATTCTGAGGTAGTGTCTATCCTTTTCTCTGAGATGAGTTTCCTGTAAGCAGCAAAATGTTGGGTCTTGTTTGTGTAGCCAGTTTGTTAGTCTATGTCTTTTTATCGGGGAGTTGAGTCCATTGATATTAAGAGATATTAAGGAAAAGTAATTGTTGTTTCCTGTTATTTTTGTTGTTAAAGTTGGCATTTTGTTCTTGTGGTTGTCTTCTTTTAGGTTTGTTGAGGGATTACCTTCTTGTTGTTTCTAGGGCATGGTTCCTGTCCTTGTATTGGTTTTTTTCTGTTATTATCCTTTGAAGGGCTGGATTCGTGGAGAGATAATGTGTGAATTTGGTTTTGTCGTGGAATACTTTGGTTTCTCCAACTATGTTAATTGAGAGTTTGGCTGGGTATAGTAGCCTGGGCTGGAGTTTGTGTTCTTTTAGTGTCTGTATAACATCCCTCCAGGATCTTCTTGCTTTCATAGTCTCTGGTGAGAAATCTGGTGTAATTCTGATAGGCTTGCCTTTATATGTTACTTGGCCTTTTTCTCTTACTGCTTTTAGTATTCTGTCTTTATTTAGAGCATTTGTTGTTCTGATTATTATGTGTTGGGAGGTATTTCTTTTCTGGTCCAGTCTATTTGGAGTTCTGTAGGCTTCTTGTATGTTCATGGGCATCTCTTTCTTTAGGTTTGGGAAGTTTTCTTCTATAATTTTGTTGAAGATGTTTGCTGGTCCTTTGAGTTGAAAATCTTCATTCTCATCCACTCCTATTATCCGTAGGTTTGGTCTTCAAATTGTGTCCTGTATTTCTTGGATGTTTTGACTTAGGATCTTTTTGCATTTTACATTTTCCTTGATTGTTGTGCCGATGTTCTCTATGGAATCTTCTGCACCTGAGATTCTCTCTTCCATCTCTTGTATTCTGTTGCTGATGCTCGTATCTATGGTTCCAGATTTCTTTCCTAGGGTTTCTATCTCCAGTGTTGCCTCATTTTGGGTTTTCTTTATTGTGTCTACTTCCCTTTTTAGGTCTAGTATGGTTTTGTTCAATTCCATCATCTGTTTGGATGTGTTTTCCTGTTTTTCTGTAAGGACTTCTACCCATTTGATATGTTATCCTGTTTTTCTTTAAGGATTTGTAACTCTTTAGCAGTGTTCTTCTGCAATTCTTTAAGGGATTTTTGTGCTTCCTCTTTACTGTCTTCTACCTGTTTAGCAGTGTTCCTTTGTATTTCTTTAAGTGTGTTATTAAAGTCCTTCTTGAAGTCCTCTAGCATCATCATGAGATATGCTTTTAGATCCGTGTCTAGCTTTTCTGGTGTGTTGGGTTGCCTTGGACTGGGCGAAGTGGGAGTGCTGGGTTCTGATGATGGTGAGTGGTCTTGGTTTCTGTTAGTAAGATTATTACGTTTACCTTTCGCCATCTGGTAATCTCTGGGGTTAGTTGTTATCGTTGTCACTGTTTAAAGATTGGAGCAGAAGCTGTGTTCCACTCACCAGCAGTCTCTAAATCCTGCGGCGGGGGTCGTGGGTAGCTGATGGTACCCCGGTGCTGGTCCAGCTGGAAGAGGCCTGTGGTCCTACTCAGGCCGGTTTTCTGCTTCCCTAACTAATGCAGTCTCTGGTCCCGCGTGCAATTGGATTGGAGCAGAAGCTGTGTTCCACTCTCCAGAAGTCTTAAGATCCAGCAGTCCCAAAATCCTGCGGCGGGGGTCGTGGGTAGCTGGCGGGTGTCAGGAAACCCTGCGCTCCCGCTACCCCTGCGCTGATCCGGCCGGATGAGCGAGTGATGTTCTTTACTGGCTTGCTTCCCCTGGCTTGCTCAGCCTGCTCTCTTATAGAACCCAAGACTACCAGCCCAGAGTGGTCCCACCCACAGGGAGGCTTTCCCCCTTGATCACTAATTGGGAAAATGCCTTACAGCTGGATCTCATGTAGACATTTCCTCAACTTGAAGCTCCTTTCTCAGTGCTAACTCCAGGTGTGTCAAGTTGACACAAAACTAGCCAGTACAGACCCTACTAACTTGAGATCAAGTTCCTGGGAGTTAGGTAGAGTTAAGATTGTATGTATACTGTAGAGATATTCTGCAACATCTGTCTGCAGCAATACACATGCACAACACAACCACCTCTGATGTTCAAACATTGCCCATTGTATCCTGGGTGGTGTAGATCACCCTCAGAGAAGCTATAAGTAAGATATCCAAGGGAAACGAAACATGTATAACTAGTATTATCTTTTCAATCCATAACACAGCATTTCTATTATCAGCATTGCTGCTGTCAAACAGACTTACCTGGTTCTACCATCCTCTTTGATGATTATCAAAGTGAAAGGCTGTTTAAATTTAACTTATTTTAACTTACCATTTAATTCACAATACACAGTAATGGTATTTTATGTTACTGAAGGATACTACTAGAATCAGATATAGAAATAGAGACTTCAACCTTAAAAATCACAGGGAACTTATTTTCTGAAATATTTGTTCTATAGTCCCTTTCTCATAAAAATAGGTAATAAGATGCCAGACATGTAAAAAAATTTTTTCATGTGTTATTTTTCAACAGATATCCACCAGCCAAACAAGGACTGACCAACAAGTAGAAGATGAAGATGATGAAGAATTAGATGTTACAGAAGATGAAAACTAATTTACAAAAAGAAATCACATTTCTGTTTTCATGTCATCTAACTTGCAAATGTAGAATCACATTATACTCAATTGACAGGTTAAACTGTAAAATGAAATGCTACTGTGAAACTGGGGGCAGAGGGGAAATTAAAGAAAATTATGCTGTTTAAAAAAAAGGTTTTTTTTTTTTTCTGGATTACATAGTCTTTCTTTCATCATCCTACATATGGTGGTGTATATTTTTCTGTATATGTTCTATTAAAAAAGATTGTATTTCTAAGCATTTCAGAATTAATGCACTATAAATACATGTGTGACACACAAAAAGACATACCTATTACAGGTGAAAAAAGTATGTGAGTATCAAAAGATTTACTAATGCCCATGTTCTCAGGGCAGTCAGTATTTTTCCGCTCTTCATTTCCCCACTTCTTCTTGTGAGTCGCTCTAATCTTAGAGCAACCCCTCTTCTTTTTCCGGCAAAGTCTGGTACTGTTGTCTGAGCACCATTACCTGTACAGCATTTACCCTGTCTTTTACAAAAGCCACTAACTTATTAAGAATGCAAGGTCCAAAAGTGAGCAAAAGGAAAAGAATGATTAGGGGGCCAGCAAGGGTAGAAACAAGGGTGGTAAACCAAGGAGACTTATTAATCCAATTTTCAAACCAGCTCTGTCTATTTTCTCTTTCACTTCTGCGCTTGTCTAATCGGTCCCTGAGTTTAGACATAGAATCTTTAATTACTCCAGAATGGTCTACATAGAAGCAACACTCTTCCTTTAGGGCTGCACAAAGTCCTCCTTCTTTGAGGAAAAGGAGGTCTAACCCTCTCCTATTTTGCAGTACTACCTCTGACAGGGAGTTCAAGGATTCTTCTAGTTTAGTTATGGACTGCTCTGTGGCCCTCAGATCAGTGACCATGGTAGTTCACAAGTCATCAAAGTATCGAGGGGTCTGAATTAAGGCGGTTGTACCTGTGCCAACCCCAGCCGCCACCCCTAGACCCAGGAGGACCACCAAAGTCATGGTAATGGGCTCTCGCTTATGGCAAACTTGATGGTCGAATTCATCGACAAAAGAGCTGTCATCATGGTACAGGAGCCTAGGGAAATCTTTAGAAGTAATAGGGGGGACTAGAGGCATAGAAAATCTTAGGCCCCACTGCCTCCCCTTTATCCAATCTTCCTTTGCCTCTTTTCCTTTCTGAGTAAAAGTGATGTTTAAAGAATCATGGCCCTTATTTCGTCTGGACACTACAATAAGATCCCAGCTAGAGGAAGGGTGCCAATAAGTGGTACCAGTGGTTTCACATCCCCACTGACTATAGAAGAATCCCTCTGCTCCCCCGCACCGGCGAGCCTCTTTTTTACTTTTTCTATCTCTGGGACAGACATAAAAGGGTAAAGGGGGTGGCTGTGGCTCCGTCCATGGATAATCAGGTCGCTGACACAGATGTCAAGGAGAAGACTTATCTCCTGACTATTCCCGCGAGGGTCCACCAGGCATCCCTGGTCCTCCCCCTGGCCTCCTGGGTTGTCTCCCAGGGCAAACGGACAGTGGACATCAGATACAACTATCTCTATCCACCCCATTCTCCCTCTCAGAGCGCGGTCTCACAGAGCTTCCACAAAACCGAAACTGCAATCGCACCAGATTTTTAGACAGAATACAGACACAGAAACAAGACAAAACAGAGAACCTTACCTCCAAGTGGTCTAGGACCCCAAGGTGATAGCACAGATCCCAGACGAGCCCCCAAAATGAAGGACCCCCCCCACCCCCACCCCCATAGACAGACCTTTACTCAATTCTCGGGAATAGCGGGCACCCAGCAAGACACTGAGACCGAACTTGCTGTAATCACACGAGGAAGTTTATTAACAGCGAGAAGATGGGACAAGAGCTCAAACCACCATGCTGGGGACGAGACTCAAACACCACGCAGGGGTAGAGGAGTACGACCCCGACCCTATTTTTCAGCAGGCTTATAAAGGCAAAAACCAGAAACCAGGGGGAGGATCAGGGAGGAAATAGGGGAAGTCTGGGGGCAGATGTTTGTTTCAAGGCACCTGGGACATTGAAACATTCTGCATTAGTTTTTCTCAAATGTTCCAGATAATTAGGCCATCTGGCAGGGGGCCGGGGCCCATATTTTCAGGGCAGTAGGTATTTTTCTACTCTTCACTTCTGCTGGAGACCTCAATAAGGACATTGGAAGAAGGAAGATTCGCTCTTCTTCACTGCTTGCATTTACTTACCAGCACATCTGTTGGAACATACTTCTACCGAAGACCAGATGAAAAAACTAGCCTCGTGGAACTGAGAAACTACTAGATCCTTGGACTTCTAATTCACAGCAGACCATTGTTGGGATAGTTGGACTAAAGACTGTAAGTCATCACAAAAAAATTCCTTTAATATATAGATTCATTCCATAAGTTCTGTGACTATAGAGAACCCTGACTAATACAAATGTGGAGTTCTTCCAGCCTTCTAACTTAGTTCTTTCTTTACTCTTCTTGAACAAGAGAAAATTTGATATTTTAAATGTCCTCTTTTGAGCATTTCCTCTTCTCTTACAGATATATTTCCTTTATATTTAATTTAAAACAAAAAACCAAAAACTTCTGTGTCTGGTAGCACGAGAAGATGGCAGTCTCCACAGGAGTTAAAGTTCCTCATAATGTTCACTTGTTGGAAGAACTTGAAGGACAAAAAGGAGTAGGTGATGGTACTGTTATCTGGGGCCTTGAAGATGATGAAGAAGACATGACACTTACAAGGTGGACAGGCATGATTATTGGGCCACCAAGGACAAACTATGAAAACAGGATATATAGCCTGAAAGTGGATATAAATACCCAGAAGCTCCTCCATCAGTTAGATTTGTAACAACAATGAATATGAATGGAATCAATAATTCCAGTGGAATGGTGGATGCACGGAGCATACCAGTATTAGCAACATGGCAAAATTCCTATAGCATTTAAGTCATTAATGTCTTGATTAAATATCACCATGCAAAATGCCCACACATTAAGTAAAAGAATTGCAGCTGGTAAACATGACCTGGACAGTTGCAAGAATATATTTAATATATGTATATCTATTATGTTTTCAGGTAACAAGAGACGTGCAGCACAATTTTTCTTTCTCTTCTTAAGCATTGTCATTTAAACATGAACCTGAAGTACTCAAAATGGAATTCAGGTTTTCAAGACTAAAACATGGCAAAAGAGTGTCAGATGGCCATGGAAACATTTGTTTTTCTGGAAAGTAAAGTCTCAAGAAGGAAGAACAGAAATGGCATTCTTTATCATATTTAGAGCTGCAGTTGGAATTGTTTAAAGTAGCAGATACAATGAATAGTCAACAATTGTGTTAATTCTTGAAGCGGTGTGGGTTCTGACCACTATTAATATCAAATATAGGTTCAGGATTCTTGTGATACCTGTATTCATAATAAAAGATGTTGGGGGATTTGAATTTCTGTTAAAAGCTGTTCCCGTTTGTTACATGTAACAGACATAATAATTTGTTTACAGTCTTTGTTTAGCAAAACATGCTTAGATGTTTTAAGTGAAGTCAACAAAAAGGAAATAGGTGTATGGATATGTGATTTTGAGATGAAAGTTAGTCTTAAAATGTAAATAAAATATGGAATGTGTCTTTTAAAAAAAACTTCTGTTCTTACATTTCTTTTGCAAAATTCCTCAAAATATTTGTCTCTTCACTCTTATGCCTCATTAACTATAGCATTTATTTACTTTTATCTGCTTCGTCTTATGTTTTATTAATACTGCATGGCTTCTATCACAAACACTGTAATGAAATCATGCCCCTAGATGTAAAACACGATCATTCAAATGCTAGTATGAAAGACTATTTCTCTATTTTAATGCCCTACACAGCATTTATATTGTTAGTAGACAAAACATTTAGGTTAAGCAACTTCTATAGCTTAACTGATGGAATTCAAATTTTGTTTCAGCAAATTGAAAGCAGAAAATTTAAGTGAAATTTAAATATCCAGTTCTTCTCTCCATTTAATAGAGCAATGATGATTTCCAGAAAGATAACACATTACTATTGATATTGTAAAGAGAGCAAAGTTTGGTGGCTACCTTGTAGACAGTACTCCATAGGACATGCTTTTTTTTTCCTCTGAACCCATTCCTTCACTGGTATATTTCTTCTCAGCTGTCATTAGTACACACTCCACTAGTTTCTGGCACTTTAATGAAAAACTCCTACATCTCAAGTGGGTAGCATTGAGTTACATTGAAGATAATTACACTACTTACTCAGGGTTGTTGAAAAATGATTGAAATATATATGAAAATAAATTTAGCACAAGATATGAGAAACTATTTGCAATATTAATTGAGGAGTCATGAAAAACCTGCTGTTTAGCTCCTTTCCTTACTCATATCTTAAATTTGAAAGTTGTTGTCTGGTATATGGCAGCCACCTAAAATTAAGACGGATGAACCAGTATGCTAAACAAAGATCAGTAGTCATACACCTTCAGACTTATGCTTTTTTTTTCATTTAAGCTATTATGAATTGGCTGAGCTGCATGCTCTTCAATTACTCACCAACAAGAATAACATAGATGATACAACCTCAAATTTATGCTTAATGGTTTTAGTTTATATTATTTCCTAGTGTTCTTATTGCCCAGTGAGCCTACAGTGTCTAGTTATTTTGAAGTTAACTGTGTTTCTCTATGTCAAGTCCTTGCACTACAGATAAACACTATTTCCTAGAAGTTTTGTCAAGTTGCATATCTTCAAGGAAAACTGGAGTCAAAATGCACCCACAGCATGCTTGCAGATTAATCCAACCATTCTAACTCTCCTTTCTTAGTCTTCATTAATTTTAAGTGTATCCAGATACATTATTTGCAGTTCAATAAAATAGTGACTCAAAAGATTTTTCTTTTCAGGGGCCTACTTGAGAGCATACAACTTTTGTCGTACATTCTACAAACCAGAGAAATGTTAATCTTTTGACAAAGACATAATGTTGACTCAAAAGTCATCAAACACTTTTAGATGCAGTTCCCACAGGAATTAAGAATATATACCAAGGGCAGAGCAGTGTTTTTATTAGAAATCCTTATCTTTTCTTAGTAAGCAAAAACCAAGGCAAGCTACTGATAAAAAAATCAAAAAACCAAAAGCAATATGTCTGGCAATTTTATTGGGGAGAAAAGGATAAAGAGTTAAATACAATTATAACAAAAAGGACAGCAAAATAGAATTGACCTTTAAAGATTGAAGATTAAAAGCCATTTTTCATTTTGTCCTGGAAGCCATACATTAGCTAGGACTCTCATGCCAAAATATGTTTGTGCTGTCTGTAAGGGTGTTTACTTTAAAAGACAACATTCATATATGTGCAACTGTGCTTTTCAAACCAAGTGAGATGAGTTTATACACATGGGGGGTCTATGAACAAACTAGGAAAGTAGAAAAACAAGATCTAGTGGGAAGATCATTTGCCGTGAAGATATTCTTGTATTGCATAAAAAATCAGTGAGTGTTTTTTCTGTATTGCTTTGTTAAAACCGAAGCCAAGGAACCGAAACAGCCTGTACCCTCAGTGGAATTTAAATCATGTAAAAACATATCGCATTTCCTTTGTTGGGGACTGATTTAGTCAGGGTTCTCGAGTCACAGAACTTATGAGTAGTCTCTACAGAGAAAAGGAATTTGTTAATGACTTACAGTCTGCAGTCCGACTCCATAACAATGGTCAGCAGCAGCTGTG